>NC_089285.1:11168848-11768848 GCF_963678975.1 Dysidea avara | reverse complement strand
AAAAAAGTCGTAGGGGCCCAATAGTGTAAGCTTTACACCTTGATTTAATGTAGTGTTCCTTTATGTCGTTCTGTAGATTAGCCCTGATTTCATTCCGTTTTGTTCTGTTCCGACAATTAACCCCACCCATTAATCAAGACTCACCGTAGTGAGTAGCGAGCACAAGGCGCGCGCCCACAATAATAATAAACACGTGACCACTACTTTGAATTATTTACATGAGGGATCTATTACGCAATCTTTTAAAATCCGCACAGTGAAATCTCAGCCTTACTAAAAGATTCCGCCTCGAAACCAGGGGCATGTAACCTTTGATCAGTATCAGCTCTTTTAGGTACAAACTAATCGGATATCGATACAACTGAATAATCCTTATCGGTACACCTCTAGTAGCTACATCATCAGACACTTTTACTTCATTGCAAAAGTTTCCTACTGAGGTTTTAAAATAAATTTTATTGATGTTTTACAATTGAATACAAATAATAAGAAATAACACACACATTGCTTCAGTTTTACACTATATAGAATATTCTATTATTCGTTCTTGACTAAAATTATTCGGTCTCTTTCATTTAGAATATTCGTTTTAGCCCTACTTAGCTATGATCATAAGTTTTACCAGAATCTCTTTCATCAACCACTCTTTTCTAAGAGGCACATATCAGTCAAACTTTTTAATTGAATTTTTTTAGCTTTGTACTTTATGCTCAAAATCACGCACTTTGAAATCAAAGCTCACAAAAGATTCACACTACTTTCTTAGACTCATAGTCTCACTTTTGCAAGATTTCTGCATACTATGATGCCTAGTAATTTGTTTTAGTCACTCTTACCTTCTTCTTGTTCATTGCATTTGCATACTTTAAAAATTCTTTGATATCCAGTAAACTGAGAAATTTGTAGATTTAAAAACATATTTTCTTCAACTTTCACCATAATGTTTTCCATCAATCACTCTTTGCTAACAGACACTTATCAATCAAACTTTTCAATTGAAAAATTTTACTTAGAAGTTTACAATCAAAATCAATTGGTATTCTTAACATTTCACTGTATTCTTTTCAACCAACCATCACTGTATGCTAATAGACATCTCATGTCAATGTAAGCTGTAATTTGAAATCAGTTCACAAAGTTCACAAAGGATTCACACTACTTTCTTAGATTCATCTTAATAATGTAATTTTGGTTGGAGACTATTGTAAGTTACTCCAATAGAACAGTCATATAACCATTCAGTAATTTTGCAGAAATGAGTCTTTCACTCACAATAAGCCATTTTTAGAGTTTAGAAATATTGTAGATGTGAGTGGAAGAATCATCATTGCAAAATCACTGCAAATTATAATGACTGATCTTTAAAGTAATCTGTGACCGAATTTGACAAAACAAGGCTTCGACGCACAAGCCATAAATTCGAGATATGAACAAAAACAAAAAAACGTACTTTTTAAAATATATATATTTTATTCCATATAAGCAAAGGTATATATAAAACACGTCTTTCTGTGATGTTTCATAGCGTTTAGATACACACAGTGATAGTTATATAAGCGTATAATCATTACCTCACACGGAAGAAATCGGATGAAGAACAAATCGGCCGATTTGTTGCTGAAGGTGGGAAAGAACAGCCATGGCTGCCAAGGAGATTGTATCCCTTCTCCATACGCTCACCAGCGACGAGTTTATTCGTTGCAACTCTTTTGACAACAGGGAGATGGAGGCGCTTGTCGCCGAGTATTTCACCGGAAATGACGTTTACACCGATAATGAATCTAGTACTGACACCTCTGACAGTAAGCGGAAATGATTTGCATTGTGGATGCAGTTAATATACACAGGTAGTGAAGAAGATAGCGAGGCCAATGAAGATTTTGCAGAAAAGTCTGAAGATGCTGCGTTGTCCTCTCAGTATGAAGAACATAGAGAAGATCCCAGGACGGACTATGGTGAAGGTCCTAGCTACAATGAAGAATGGAATGTCGATGACGCTAACTTATGTGATCCAGGTCTGAATTAACATGCACGCAATAACAAACTGTAGAGTTCTAATTAATGCATGTACAATTCAGTTAAACAATCATACACATTACTACGTCACAGCAAGTATACAGTGTAGGTTTGTAAGTCAGTATGACACTGCATGTGCCCCAGTTTCTGTCTTAGCATGAAGCTTAACACGTACAGTGGAACCTCTCTATTCTGGGCACCCTAGGATTGTGCTACAGTGTCTCTTGTCGTAATTTAGAGCCAAAGTGTACACTGTTGTACATTTAAAATAAAAGTAAGTTACAATGTCCTGACTATCAAGGTGTCCATGTCTCTTTTTGAGAGGTTCCACAGTATACCACTCTTGTGTATTAAAAAATTTATTGTGACAAAAGCTATCAACATAACCTTACTCCTTTTTTCCTAAATAACACACTTTGACCAACGTATTGTGCTTTAAAACACAAACGCATGGTGAATGGAATGCTTATTAAAAGCTCCTGTGCTGTGCACTACACTAGGACAGAAATATTTTCTGGGTAATTTAACATTCTCATTGTTTTAACAGTGTTATTTGAGGGAGACTTTATGGAGCCAGAGACATTCCAGGATGGGATGGCTCAATCTTCTGCTGCACACACCCACGGCCAGTCACCTGCACAACAGTTTCCAGTAGTTCAGGTGAACCAACTCCAAGCTGAGGTTTCTACAGTACATGACATCACTGAATCACGTGATGTTCAAAAGTGTAGGCTGTTTGTACTACATACCTGTGGATACAAGTTGGTGAAGCCTGATTCCAGCCCATGCAGTAGTCTGTTTCCTGTAGAGGAGTATGTCCAAACAAGAGCTCAAGCTAGCTTCCTGACACATCAAGAACTTGATATGTTTCTAATGGGGTTTATCGAGTCTTCTGCACTAATCCAGGATAGCATCATAGATGGTCGCCATAGCAATCCTACAAAAAAGAGGAAAAGAATTACCATGAAGTACAAACACCATGGTATAGATGTTTGTCAAAAAAAATTTGCACTCAGTTGGAAACGATAAGCTACATAGAGTGAAGAAACATTACATCAACAATGGACTAGAGCCCTGTGTTCATAAAAACACGAAACGTGCACCAAAACATGCTGCCCCATATTCTGCAAAGGTACATGTGGTCAAGTTCCTTCAAAATTATGCTGAGGAGAATGCTCTCTTGCTCCCTGGGAGGATACCAGGATACAAAAGGGACGACATCAAATTCCTGCCGTCAAGTAAAAGCAAAAAGGTAAATATCCTGTATTTTACTACAATAAGCACCCAAACATGTTTTGATAGAGTATAATGAGACGCAATTGTATGACTTGTTATAGTTTACATTCCAATTAGTACACATTGAAATGCTAATGTAGTTAAAGGACTTGTATTGGGCAATGTGTGTATTCAAAATTAGCACTGTATACCTGGAAAGTTTTGCAGTATGTAGATTTCACGGCTATGCACCATATCATTTTTCACACTTTAATTTCACGGATGTACGTTAACTGCATTTTAAACATCATGTAAAAATCGATTACCTGTCAGTCAAAGACGATTTGAAACATTTTGTTCTAGGCCACATGGCTATAAAGAAACTGGATTGAGGCTTACTTCAAGCATCACAGTACCACCAGAAAGCCAAAACAAGAGAAGCAGTGTCATAGCGGCGATCCCTGTGAGGATGCATTAATGCGAGAATTATAAGTTCAAACATCCCTGTAGAGTGTGATATCAGTAGTATCAATAGTTATGTTGCGGCCATTGTTTCACTACATGTGTTGCGAATCACATAGAGTGAATGTGCATATGTCAGACTACAAATTTTCACATGATAAAATTCACAGTAGCTTTCCTTACTATGACCTGACAATTACATACCATCAAAATTTCCAGGTACACAGTAACAATTAACCTGTCACCTTAAAAATTTCCAAGTGATATCTTAGTAAATGGGAAGGAGTAAACCAGCAGTGCAGCGTATTTCTACAAATAACACCATAAACACATGTACAGTGTATTTACATAATTATCATTGCTGCATACCATATAACAGACGATCTGGAAGCGTTATAAGAAGTCCTGCTCATCCGTTGGGGTACAAGGCATGGCCTACCCAACGTTCTGCGAATACTGGCAATCTCTTGTCCCACACATTGTGGTAGGCTGACCAATGAGTGATCTGTGTTGGACTTGTCAGCAAAATAATTCCAGTATTTTAAAAACAGTCAATAGACCAGCAAATGAGAAAACTATGGTGAGTAGTGACACAGAAATGAAAATCTTGCATAAACATGTATCCTATTCACAGGCCATTACAGCAGCAGAGAATCACTTAACTGCCGTGGCATTAGAAAGAACCTTCTACCGAGACATTTCTAAGAAGAACCATACAAATTTAAAAGCTTACTACACTGTTGAAGATAAATTTCAGCCTCCACCATTTGGCACTATCAGCCGGCCAATGCTACTTCCTACAACAGTTCACTACAGCTTTGATATGGCTCAGCAAGTTTGTGTGTAACAGCTTAGTTTTGGTTACATTTACATTGGCACTTAGGTCCACTATCCTTGTAATCCGATGCAGCCCGGTCCAATCTATTTCCTTACACCAAGGAAATGTGCAATCTTTGGAGTTTGCTGCGAGGCGGCACCCAGACAAGTAAGTGCTAATTATTCTACACAGCAGAAGCCATTAATCTCTTTAACAGGTGAACTATCTGATAGATGAAGCATGCAATGTTGGGAAGGGGTCAAATGCCATTATATCAATGTTGCACATTTTTTTGAGTACCACAGTTTTGGTGAGACCCACCTACATCTGCATGCAGATAACTGCTGTGGCCAAAACAAGAACAGATACGTCATGACATACTTAATGTGGAGGGTATTGACCGGGCTGCATAAAGAAATCACAATTTCCTTTTTACTTGTTGGCCACACAAAATTTGCACCAGACTGGTTCTTTGGCCTTTTTAAACGACTATTTAAGAGGACAAAAGTTAGTAGCCTGGAGGAAATTGCAGCAGTTGTTAACCAGTCTTCTACAGTCAACTATCCTCAGCTTGTTGGAGGCTACAATGATACCACGGCTGTTACTTTTTATAATTGGAGTGGTCTTTTTGATTCAAAATCAATGGCCCTGAAGGGTATTACAAAGTACCACCATTTTCGGTTTGCCGCTGGTCAACCTAGATCTGTGTTTGTCAAGGCTTCCAGTGATGATACTGAAAAAGAGATCAATCTACTCTCGGATAAATCTTGGAGACCATCACAGCATAATCTACCACCAGTCATTGATCCACCTGGTCTCTCGTTAGAGTGACAGTGGTACCTGTATAACAAAATAAGAGACTTTTGTTCAGAGGACACTAAAGACATGGTGTGTCCACAACCATCTACCCCTTTACAATAATTAACTGTTTGTACTATCAACATGTTTGTACTATCACTTTATGGTGAATTGTTACAATGTATTCTACTCACCTTTTTGATTTAGCCACTGCTTGAGGTCGCTGTAGCCTTGTGAGATGGGTGCACGTGTTCACACAATTTTGTTAACAGTGACGGTTGTTTAATAGAGTACACGTCATAAATCACTTCATTCTAGGCATGTCTAAAAGAAGTATAAGCAATAATATAATTAATGCACACCACATCATAAACAAGCATGCTACATGTAACATGATCCACAGCACTTATAGGGTAACACTATCTCACCTTTTACATGATAAAGGATGGAACACGAAGGTATTAGTACAAGAATCAGTAACACAGCCTTGTGAGATGGGTGCACGTGTTCACACAATCTTGGTTAACAGTGACGGTTGTTTAATAAAGAATACACATCATAAATCGCTTCATTCTAGGCATGTCTGAAAGAAGTAAGTATAAGCAATAATATAATTAATGCACACCACATCATAAAAAAGCATGCTACGTGTAATATGGCCCACAGCACTTATAGGGTAACACTATCTCACCTTTTACACGATTAAAGGATGGAGCACGAAGGTATTAGTACAAGAATCAGTAACATGTGTACGGATGACTTTTTTCTCTGATCATTCACGTGATTATGAACTCCGTATAGTCACGTTTATTACGTTTATTATCGGTGATATTTACTGGTGATTTGTTGCTGTGATGGGTGCCGATTTGTTAACAACGAATGTATGGGAATGGATAGAAATCACTTTTTGTCATAATACAGATTACGAGAATCCTCCTAGCGGGACAACGGAAAGTCGCATCATCTTGAAACTTGGAACATAGGTGCGTAGTGTTATTTACAACTGTTTTGTGCAATAAAATTTTTTTTTATCTGTGCGTCGAAGCCTTGTTTTGTCAAATTCGGTCACATTTGTTTTAGTCAATACCAAAGTTAATAAAATTGATTGTTGATCCACCCCATAACAACGGTATGGATATTTAGCAATGGTTGCTAAGTAATCATTGCTAAGGTAATGGTCACATTGGTGTTACCACAATGTTGTCAAGTGTGAGCTGTGATCAGTATTTGCTGTGATTATACAATAAATCATCAAAGCTGAAACGTTGGTGCTAGTCTCTCATGCATTCTGTGCTAAGTACAGCAGTGCCTCTAACTGCAATGCAACTAATCCCTCAGCACTGAAGCACTCTAATATAGCAGTCACTATAATTACTCTAATAGAGCAGTATATGTGCATGTGCGTGTGTTTGATATTCTGATTTCTTGCTTTTATAATCATTTTACAAGGAACCATTTTCAACCATACTGACCAGAAGAGCTAATGTCACCCTCTATACTAGTCAATTTGTTATTCCAGCAGTGTTAGTGAAATGTTATCAATGAGATGTTCAGTCTCTCAATTTGATTAATATTACTGTTGGTATAGGGGAGCTGCGTACTCCAAAAGTTCGTCTGACAGAAGTGGGTGTTTCTTCTTAAGAATGCTAGGTCTGAGTTAGCTGTTTTACAAAGTGTTCCCTGCCTTCAGCACACTAAAGAATGAACCAAAAAATGTATCGATTTGCCACAACAATATTCAAGCTGCAAGAAATGTTGGGAAGACTTGGTGATCTTTCCAGAAGTGTAATGGAGACTTAATGATCTTCCAAGTGTTGTTGGGAAGACTTAGCGATCTTCCCAAAAGTAGTAGGAAGACATAGTGATTTTCCCAGAAGATCTCCCCAGAACTGTAGGAAGACTTAGTTATCTACCTTTGTTAATTATAAAGACTTGCATATTTTCCTAGAAGTGTTTATGAGGACTAAGTGAACTTCCATAAACTGTTGGAAAGACAATGAATCCTTCTCAGTGATCTTCCAAGAAGAGCTATAAACACTATGAGATGTTCCCAGGAGGTTTGTGAAAGATGTAGTGATCTTGCTAAAAGGGTTTGGATACTTTTTGAGTTCCCAAGGGTGGTGTTGATAACATTTAGTGGGTATTGGGCAGACTTTTCAATCTTTCCAGGAGAGTTAAGAAGACATAGTGATCTTCCCAGTGTGTTACCTGGATTGTTTCAGTCTGTAGTAACTTTCCAAGAAACTATAAAGTCTTCCCAGGAGTTCTGGGAAGAACACAAGCTCATTCTAGGAGTGTTTTGAGGACTGTAATTGTGTATCATTATACCAGATTATGTAGAACCTTTTAACTTGTTTAGTTTTACATGTAGTACTGGGAAATGTGAATCATTTTATGTGTTATTTATGCACTTAGATTATACTGGATTGGTTATAACCGTTATACTTGGTTGCTGCAAACTATTTTATGTGCTATTGTGAATTATTACGCTGGATTGATTATGCTGAGATAGCATAAGCCATTTTACTTGATAAGTTAAAATCCGCTCATTGTATTAATTAACAGGTTAATGGATAAGTGTGAACCTTACTGCTGTGATATTGTGAACCGTTTTACAGGCTTGATTGGCTAGTGCTAAAAATATTATCGTGTTATGTCTCAGAGCCACCTTAATGTGTTAGTTTACACTATGTTACTAGATAAGTGTGAACCATAGTACTGTAATATTGTGAATAAGGTTGTACCGATAAGCCCTTTTTGACTTCTATCGATACCCGATATATAGAATGAACACACAAGCTGATACTGCAAGCCGATACCGATTGTCAAGCAAAGATTCCACATACACAATAGTGACACAATATTGCTTGTAATCAACATGTAAACAGTTGTACAAAAGTAATAAAAAATGTTGTATACATTGTAAACTCTTGTACATATGTAAAAATCAAGAATAAGTGATATAGTTAGTTATTCACTTGCACGATGTGACTTGTAAAAGTTCCATAGTTCAGCTCTAAGTAGTTGCTAAACTGAAATTATTTTTGATGAACAGAAGTATTTCAGCCTTTTCAGGGTTTAGGCGACTACGCTTTTCATCGTAAATATCACTAGCCCCAGAAAAAACACGTTCTGATGGTACTGATGTTGGTGGTGGTGCTAGGAAGCGTTGAGCCAACTTCGCCAAAAGTGGGAATCTTGCTTTGTTGCTTTTCCACCAGGTAAGACAGTTGCTTGAGTGAAACTCCAGCAGGGGTTCTGACAAGTATTGTTCTAAGACACTGTTATCGCTGCTTAGACCTTCAGCTGATGCTCCACTCTCTTCTAGTATTTCATTAAAGCTTTGCCAAAATTCAGTGGTCTCTCTATTAGCACGTTTCGATGGTGGTTCATGTGCTGCATCAGTATCTGACTCAACCTGCCTAGCTTTCTCTTGCTCCATCTCTTCAATCAGAATCTTTCTCGCTTCAGCCTGCTTACTAACACTACTGAAAAATCTATCTTTAAAACGAGGGTCAAGTAAACACGCTATCACCAAAGGGACATTCTGCTCCACATCTTTAAATCTACGGCTCAGTGATGCCAGCATTGCATTCTTCATTGTCCTGACACCTAAATCATCATGGTGCTTTTTCAGCGTTTTGTCTAACATTTTTACAAACGGAATGATGACAGATATGGAAGCACTAGACGAGGAAACCGACTTGGTTATTTCATCAATAGGTGACAGAGCAGCTATAATCTTTTCTGCAAGCTCAAGCTGTTTGGTAGTCAATGCAGGTAAGTCTGAATCAGTGCAGTACGCTGCCAATGCCATTTTTTGTTCAGAAATGCTCTTCACCATGTACAATGATGAGTTCCATCTCGTCCGCACATCTTGCTGTAAACGGTGCTGAGGAATACCTAGACGATCTTGTATGGACTTCAGTCGGTCATAAGCAACAGCCGAGTGCTTAAAATGCCCAACCATTTTTCTACATATAGCAAGAAGATCGATCACAGCCTGTTGTGATAAAACCCCATCATCCACAACTAATTGTAATGAGTGCGCAAAGCACCCAAATGAACGAAGTGAAGCTTCTCGCATTGCCTTGGCCATATTAGCTGCATTATCTCGCAGCACTAAATGAACTTGTTCTTCACTAATGCCCCAACCTTCTAGCATTTCTTTGTAAACCCCACCCAGATACTCACCAGTGTGGGAATCATCCAATGGTTGCACATGTAAAACAGCAGACTGTCTAGTGAAATCATCCATTAGCCAGTGGGCAGTGAGACTAAGCAGTGAAGCAGTACCAGCACTTGCACTCCATGCGTCTGTTGTAAAACTGAAGTAGATTACTTTCTCCATCTTTTCTCTCACTTTAGACATCAGGTCACGATGAACTGTGGGGAGGATTTTCTCGACGAGATACTTCCTGCTAGGAAGCGTATATCTAGGCTCTAATGTTTTAACTAGTCGAACAAATCCCACATCTTCAACCACAGAAAAAGGCTGGGTGTCAAGAGCTATCATCTCAGCAACAAGTCGATGAATTCGCTGAGCTCGAACATCGTTTATATCCCATTGGCGTAGTTTATCCTCTAATTCAAACAACGTTTGCTGCTTACTAGAGCTAGGCTTTTTTGTCCGCTCCTCTTCAAGATATTTCTCATGTTTATCGTCATATTCTTTGTGTAATTCCTTATGCAGAGACTTCAGGTGATTCACGAGATTGGATGTAGTATACACCTTCGTAGAGTTACCACCACTAGAAATGGACTTATCGCAAGTTTTACAAACTGCAAACTTTGTGTCTTCTGCTACGGTAAAGTAATCCCAAATTGGAGAGCGTTTTCTCGACGACGGCGATGCCATATTCAACAACGTGGCACAAATAAACAATTAACCTTGCACATGCGCACTTTAATTACTATCGGGTTTTTGTACATGAAAAACACCGATTACCGATTCCAGGCAAAAAGCCCTATTATCGGCTGTTACCGATCACCGATCCGATTATCGGTACAACCTTAATTGTGAACCATTGTAATTGATTGTTTAGAAACTTTATAGTGGTTTTTTGAAAATAATACTGGGTACCAGTATTATTGAGTTTTATTAGTATGAGTTTTAGTATGAGTTTTATTAGTATCTGTTAAAAAAAATTATACAATGCAATGTTTGTTAGTAATCAAGAAAAATAGTTCATGCTCTTAAAACTAAATAAGAATAATGCTCTAACCATTACATCAAGATATGGTACACAATGAAATGATACTTTTCCCAATAACATTTGAATGCTAAACCAGTATAATGGCTCTTAGTGATCAATTAAAATAGTTCACAATAATACACTATAATGGTTCATACACAGCAAGTAACATGGTTAAACATACTGCAGTGTAATCATTAATTTATCAACATAGTTCATGCTATATACCCAGTATTATTACTCAAAAAACCACCATAAAGTTTCTAAACAATCAATTACTACGGTTCACACTTATCTAGTAACATAGTGTAAGCTAAAACCAAAAATAGTCCAAACTAACCTATTACAACGGTTGTAACCAATCCAGACATAATTGCATGTAAAATAATTTAGTGTAGTGGTTCTAATAAATCCTGTGTAACAGTTTGCAATTACACATAAAACTGCTCACACTTTTACGGTAACACTTTTAAAATTAACCCAGCATAACAGTTCTAGCTGATCTTGTAAAGTGATACACGATTGCAAAATAAAATGGTTCATTTTCCCAGTACCATTCTAACCAATCAATCAGAACAATTCACGATAATTCATTAAAATGATTCATACGTACCAAGTAACATGGTTGAACATACTCAAGTGTAATTATTAATGCAATAACCTAGTTCATAACACCCAGTAACATTGTAGAAAATAACTGAGTATAAAGTTTCTAAGCAATCAATTAAAGTGGTTCACAGTATCAAAGTACTGCAGTTCACACTTACCCAGTAACATAAAGTAAACTACACAATACAGTGGTTCTAAGACATAACACGATAATACTTCTTCTACTAACCAAACAAGCCTGTAAAATGGTTCACAAAATCACAGCTAAAAGGTTCACACTTATCCAGTAATCGGTTATTAAAAATTTATAAAATGAAATGTTTGTTAGTAATCAAGTAAAATAGTTCATGCTCTTAAAACTAAATAAGAATAATGCTCTAACCATCACATCAAGATATGGTACACAATTACACAATGAAATGATACTTTTCCCAATAGCATTTTAATGCTAAACCAGTATAATGGCTCTTAGTGATCAATTAAAATAGTTCACGATAATACATTATAATGGTTCATACACAGCGAGTAACATGGTTAAACATACTCCAGTGTAATCATTAATGGATCAACATAGTTCATGCTATATACCCAGTATTGTTACTCAAAAAACCACCATAAAGTTTCTAAACAATCAATTACTATGGTTCACACTTACCTAGTAACATAGTGTAAGCTAACACATTATAGTGGTTCTCAGACTGAACATGAAAATGTTTTTAGCACTAACCAAACAAACCTGTAAAACGGTTCACAATATCACAGCAGTAAGGTTCTCCCAGTACTACATGTAGAACTAAACAAGTTAAACCGTTCTACCTAATCTGGTAAAATGATACACAATTACACAATCAATGGTTCATTTTCACAGTAACATAGTTAAAGCTAACCCAGTATCATCTCCTCAAGCAATCAATTAATGTGGTTCACAATAATACATTAAAATGGTTATTATTATGCAGTAACATGGTTAAATGATGCATAACATAGTTCACTTTTACCGAATAACATGGTTGAAAATAACCCAGCATAAAGTTTCTAAACAATCAATTACATTGGTTCACAGTATCAGAGCGGCACGGTTCACACCATATTTGTCCTATAGTTAGCTATAGTGTTTACAGTTTAAAGCATTGGATTTATTACAATTGGTAACTAAAAATAGCCTAAAATCCTATCTCAGAGCTTTTAAAATCTCTACATTTTCTGGACAAATGTCATCAAATGTCCTATTCAGCTATACCAACTTTTAAAATCCTAGATCCGCCACTGATTCCATTTTACCCCACTAAGAAGGAGTAGAACAAATGACAGGGAGCATTTCTTGAGAGCAGAGGAAATTGCTAGTGTAGAAACATTTTGGATAAAATACATCCAAGAAGTGGCATTTCACTGTGAACTTCAGTACCTGAAGAAACTGGAAGAAAAGAACATCAAGGACGAGGTTAATATTGATTAGCTCAAATTTGCTGGCATAAATGTTGGTAACAGGTTTGCTAGTATCAAAGTATTTTCGGACTCACTTCTACAAGTCAAGGACAACACTGCAATTGTGGACTCAAGATAATAAAACCAGTTCCCGTTCTTCATCGCCTTTTCTTTTTTAGTTCTAGGAACTAGAACTAAAGTATAATTCCATTATATTCTAATTAAACAGAACTTGAACTATACTAGAAACATTGTTTTTAAGTTTTTGAACAAGAGCTAAACTAATATTAATAGCTTTATAGTAAGGCCACTACAATGAGATAACTTGTTTCTCATAAACCGCCCACATCAAAATTGTGTGCACTCATTATTGCACATGACAAAAGCATGGTTCTTTTGTGTGTTACAATTCTTCCACAAGTACGGTCAGTAGCGTATCTAGACATTTTACTTTACCTGGGCACTGGGTGGGCACGCCACTCAGCCAAGCAACACACATACACATGCCCATCTTCATATGGACATCAATATAGCGTCTAAAATATGTTGTGCATCACTATCTGTGTGCTATACCTACATTAACTAGTGGCGGATCTAGGATTCTTAAAAAGGGGTTTCTGAAAATTGGTATAGCTAAATAAGGCATCTGATGGCAATTCTCCGGAAAAATTTTGAGATTTTAGAAGCTCTGAGAGGGATTTTAAGCTATTTTTGGTTAGCAATTACAATACATTTAATGCTTTAAACTGTAAATAGCTACTAAGTACTATAACTAACTATAGGGCAAATATGGTGACTACAAGCTGTAGCTTTGATTGCTCTATTAGAGTAATTACTTGACTGCTCTATTAGAGTACCTCGATCGTTAGCCCCAAGCAGTTCAAGACGTGGTATAGTTTGCTTTTTCAAGGGAGCAACCCGAGTTTTAGACGCTACAAGAGAAACACTGATATTACCACTACGATATACTGACCTGAGATACACAACTGCAGCATATGCTCGTTCAGAAGCATCTGAAAATCCATGGATCTGATTCATAACTATTGTTTCATCTGGCAAGTAATAGCACCTGGGAATTTTGACACTTGACAACACTTAGAGTCCACCACAGAATTGATTCCACCACTTCAACCATTCTCCTTCTAGAACCTGATCCTATTCAATCTTGTCAATACAGAGCCGTTGGAACAACACCTTAGTGCTTATAACAAATGGACTAAGTAGTCCCAAGGGATCAAACAGCTTGACTGATACCTTTAAAACGGATCGTTTAGTGGCAGCTCAATCCTAGTATTTTCACCAACGTGTCTGGCTCAGGCTTCTGATCTAATGCTGGGTCAAACTCTACTTGATCAATTCTATTCTGCAAGTGCACAGTATTTGTTTTCCATTTACGCAAATTGAATCCTCCACTCTTCATTAATGCCTCGGCCTTCTAATAGATCTCCATACTAGCGCTGGGACGAATATTGAGATTTACCTTCGAATATTCGCTAATAAAATGTTCGAACATTCGAAGCTTCGGTGTTAGCTTTCAAGTTACAGGTTTTCTTGTATTTATGCACATCCTTCTTCGGTTTTACCTTTCAGCCTTAAAACACCTTATAAAGTAATAGATAATGCATGGCAATCGTATTTTTAGCCATTACTTGGTGTTTACCTGTGCATGATTGTAGTATAGCAGACACGCCCATTTGCAATCGATCGATCGCGTCATGCAGTACTGCTGCTATGCACTTTCCAAATGCTTATTGAAGTTTACTTAACCTTCGAACCCACGAAGCATTCGAAGCTTCGTCCCAGCCCTACTCCATACCTTCCTCAATGGTACTTGCTCCGCTAGTAAAATCATCAACGTAAAATTAATCAGCCATCAAATCAGAATACGTGGTTCAGTGAACAAGTAACGTGTCAGGTGATGCTGAATTATCTCAGCAAGAATAGCAGGACTTGTAGTTAATCCGAATACCAACCTGCGGAATCTACACTGAACTATCTCTGGCTTGTCCTTGTTAATGTCATTGAACCACAAAAAACGTAACACGTCACGATCAGACTCATCAATAACAATTTGATGAAAGGCTTTCTCAATGTCAACCATGAGTCCAATTGAATTCCTTCTGAACCTCACCAATGTAAATATGTGAGGGATTCGGTTAGGTCCCTTCTCCAAACAGCCATTCAACGAATACACTGTCTTGAAATCTTTGGCTAAACCATCAAATACTATACGTAACTTAGTGGTTTCTTTGTCTTCTCGTGTTATACCATGATGGGGTAAAAAGTGGCAATCTTTAAAATCACGAACTCCAGTAATTCTCTCAACAATCGAATCTTGTAACTGCCTTTCAATAATGCCATTATAATTTTCAAACAAGGACTTGTTTATGTATAACCTCAACTCTAACTGTCACAGCCTAGATACACACATATCATATCCACTTGACAAAGGTCTGCAATCAGTTTTCCATGGCAACTTCACTTTGTATCTACTAATGCTCCAATCGTATGCTATTTCTGTAAAGCAGGAGCCCTTTTCGAGATCAGTAACAGTTTCTGTGATGCCAATGGCTTCTGTGTCCCAAAAATGCCGCAATTCTCTGGTTAAGTCAGTGCCATGGTTCATTGACTCTACTTCTTCACTTCCTTCTAAGATTAAATTTGATATGGAATAGTCATTCTCCTTCACAACAGAGTGGATAGGACCTGACTAAAGCCAGCCAAACTTGCTGCTCACAGCTACTAATTTCTCACCACTGCGAACAATATCACCAGCAACCACATCCCAGTAGTGGTCCGACCCAATCAACATATCAGTCGTATCAGAAACGTGTTCATCAGTAGAAACATCAGCCAATTCCAAATCGAGCAGTTGTGGGTGCTGTTCAATATTGATTCGTCCTTGCAGAGGTGAACATATGGCTGGGAAGCTTAGTGCCACAATATCTACATCTTAACCATACTTTCCTACTAGTATAACTCTAATCAAGTCACATTCTCTTTTACTAAAATGCTCATTACCAAAGGTGTTCAGAGTTAGCTGTTCTCTTCTCAATGGACTTACTCCAAGCCTTGATTTCAACGGTTGTGACACATACGATGATTGATCAGGAGTACCGGAACTGGTACCAATTCGTCCTCAACTGTGTAAGCATAAGTACGAGCGGTCTGTAGAAGAACACAGGACTTACTCTAACAATGACATTTTGACCACTGTTATCAGGTGACACTTCTGTACTCTTGTCAGGACGGATAGATGCTGTTTCACATAACGACTGATGGTATCTTTTCCCTTCTACAACGTCTGTGTGAACCACAATCACTGGCACGATGCCCAATTGAAAGGCAGAGGAAGCATCTACCTTCTTTCTTAAATACTTCTTTACGCCTTGTTGGCTCACCAATCTTTGAACAACCAGCGGAATAATGGTCAGCCTTACAATAAACGCATCTTCGTTCATTAGAGCCTCCATCTTTAGTAAGAAAAGAAGTTGTGGGCATGGCACTCTTCCTTGGAAGATTTTATCAAGTTTCCTGGTTTCATTTATCTTTATTCTCTCAGTCATCTCTCTTGCTTCTACCTCGGAGTTGATCACTTGCATTAATTCCTCTATGTCCCACATGTCTCTTGTGGTAACTCTTGCAATCTGGAGTCTTACATCCTGCAGCAATTTTACCATGATTACAGGGAATAATACACTACCATACTACCCTGTTACAATGCCTAACAAATCGAGTCCTCTTACATGTACATTGATCTTATCATACACAGCACGCCTTGTCTCCACTACATGCTGGTGTCTTTATCAGTTCATCCATGTGTGCAGCGATGACTTGTTTAGTTTTATCGTATCGTTCCTTAATGAGCTCCACAGCTGCTGTGTAGTTAGCCTCGGACAATGAAAGTCCTTGTATAGTAGTAGCTGCCGGTCTGTCTAACAGCGCCTTCAAATAATTAAATTTATCAATCTCAGAGAGGTCAGGGTTTCTATGAATGGCACTATCAAAGCTATCCCAAAAGCTCTTGAATTTCGTGACGTCTCCCGAGAACTTTGGCAGATGCAGCTTCGGCAATTTAGGCCTTGCTCCAGCAACCTTCGCCACTGATGGATCCTTAACAGATGACAAATTCCGCTCGATTTCACTAGCAAGCGAAGGAGAAAGAGAAGCGCCTTCCTTATTAACTTCTTGAGGTGGACTAATTATAGGCGCAGGGTGTGTCACGTGTGTAACAGCTGTCTTCGATAAATACGCATCAATCTCACCTCTTGATTGCACAATTCTATCGCTTATAGTCTCCGACTCTAAGACATCTGCTTCGATATCATTTACCTCGATACTGTCCAATATGCCAGACAAAAACTTAGAGAGATCTTTTATGCACAAACAAAAGCATATAGGATGTTTTTTAATCTGATTCTACTTCTCAAGTAGTATAGGACGATAATTCTAATACACCTACTAGTGATCACTTTTTTTTAAAGCAATGAATAAGTATGACTAAGTATATATTCTTAGCATCAGTACTGTACTATCACTAATACTTACTAAACTGCAGGTATTATAATACTAATTCAGCATGCAGTACTAAAAGATTTAGTTTAGTTAGGCGACTACAATAAGATAACTTGTTTCTCATCAGCTTCTTGTGAAAAACACATGTGGGTGGGAGGGTTATAACACTCTTACCACACAGATGCCTATCGTCTTCTGTAAATTTGTCATTTTAATCCTTTTCTCATCACTTCGCCACACATGTACACAGGTTTTCCAGCCAGCATTTTTATTTCAGGCCCGTACGCAGGGGGGGGGGTTCGAGAGGGTTCGACTGAACCCCCTATTTTGGTGGTCTTAAATTAACTTTGTTTATAAATGTTAAATAAAAACCTTATTCGCTGTACATCACGCTATTCATACGTGGCAACTAGTGAACGGTTCGGAACGTCTCGCCACGAGAGATGCCACGATCGAGGTGCAAACCATAATCCATCACGCACGAATATAATAATTATAATTATATCTTTTGGCGTTTAATCAATTTTTAATGACCTGCACGTGGTGGTTGTGATACACGTATATAAGCGCCTTCATGAAGCGGATTCGCAATAATGATTCTGATATAAGAGGCTACTTTCCTACTACAAAGAAATCAGTGGAAAATGAAGGAAATCAAGGTAAGCCATTGTACAGCTAGTACTGCCGGCCAGCTGCATAGCAGCTATACATACAGCAGCTGTGTATGTAGCTATATTGCTGTAATTTTGCACATAACTATTCTATAACGTAGTGATAAAATGTTATGGAGTTGCTGCTATCATTGATATGCATTCATTTGTAGACATACAATCTGACAGTTCCCAGTTTGACAAGGGTGATGATGTCCAACCTGCAATTGAAATATTGTCATCATCATCATCACAGTCTTCCGTAGGTAGTGATAATAGTGATAATGATATCGGTGACAATTAGCCCGATGAAATCGATTCTCTCTTCGTGATTAGTGATGAAGAACCAGATACTAGTGGTGAAGCAGAAGCTCAATCAACAGTCCACAATGTTGCCGTGACGGAGGGCTGTACCGCTGCAATAGCAGAGCCACTAAGGCAATGTCATACCTCTGAATTACCTCCAGAGACATGCACAGATATTGGTGGTTTGCTAGCACCAACGAAGTCAATAGACGAAAAATGCCACACACTCAACAGTTTATCAAATTCTGAAAAGTATTCCTATATTTTTAAGCACAATCCACCACCACGAGTTCTACCTTCTACTTTCTCACATGGATGCAATCGCAAGTTTAAAATAACTTGGATGAACAAGTACCCATGGTTACGGTATAGTACAAAATTAGATGGTGTTTTGTGGTCCTTGTGCTATACTCCTGTCATCAAATAGTCGACATGAGAAAGGAATTCTTGTAAATAAACCATTTAACAATTGGGTCAAAATCAGTGATACTCTCACAAAGCACTCCCATCTTGTTTACCATCGTGACTGTATGTAAGCTGCTGATGCTCTGAAGGATTCCAATGTCAATCCAACATCATGTCGAATTGACATTATCAGTGACACTCGGCTTCAAACTCGCGTAATTCAGAATAAACATATTCTCCAACAAATTGTCCGTGCTGTCCTTTTTTGGGAAAGCAAGGCTTGGCATTTTGCGGGGACAAAGAAGACATAAATTCATCAAAAAATCCGGGAATTTTTTGGCGCTACTGAAAGACTACGCGGAGCATCATGAAATACTAAAGGCTCATTTGCAATATCCACAAGCTAGAAATGCAACGTACATATCCCCAAGATCACAAAATGATATCATTGATGTTATAGGGATTGATATAATACAGGCCAACATTATTGAAGAAGTTTAAAAAGCTGAATTTTATTCTGTGCTTGCTGATGAAGTGTCTTCTCACAATACAGAACACCTACCAATTTGTGTTAGGTTTGTTGATGGCAATTTTGAAATCAGGGAGGATTTTATAGGTTATGCGAAATTAGAGAGGGTTATAGCACAAGATATTGCAAATGCGATCAAAGGAATGCTGTTGGGGGCTGGACTTTCACTGAATGAACTGCGAGGTCAAGGTTATGATGGAGCATCAACTATGGCCGGAGAACGATCAGGTGTTCAAAAAAAAATCTGAGAAATTCAGAGCAAAGCTTTATATACTCATTGTGCTGGTCATTCACTGAATCTTGCAATCGTAAATTCTTGCTCTTTCACCAATACAAAACTGCATTAGCCAAGTAAAGGGAATTACAATATGGATTATGTCTTCTCCCAAGCGAGAAGAGCTCTTGAAAGCAATATATCATAAAGGAATTCAGTGTGGGGCTGTTCAGTCACGTTTTCCACTGCTGAATGTCTGTATAACTCGCTGGGTAGAGAATATTGATGGCTGGGAGAGATTTGCTTTAAGTCACCCTTTCTTGCTTCACATGTGTGAGGTCATTATATACGGTGATGACAATTTTGAATTGTTTAATGACAATTGGGCTGCTGATGATAAAAGAAATGCCATGGCTTACCTTAAGATCTTGGAATCGTTTGAATTTATTTTTTGCTTGGTAACATTGCAACGTTCCCTTTACTACTTGAAAAGCTTCAAGGGAAAAATCAAGATATTGTATCTGGAGTTGCACACGTTGAAGAAGCATCCAGAAACCTAAACTCTTTGAGGGAAAAAGCAGATGAGTATACTCAGAATATTCAAGCACAGTAGCAGAATTGCAGCAAAATCAAACATTGCCATAACTATGCCACGAATAAGTCAAAGACAAAGTCACCGAGCAACTACACAGTTTACTTCCATAGAGGATTACTTCAAAAAGTAGTGATCATTCCCTTCCTCGATCATCTAATCAGTAATCTGTCATATAGGTTTGACGCACATATGAAACAGGCAGTTGGAATTCAGAGATTGATTCCTACCAATATTACAGAAGAGTTAGCCACCTGCAATATCAGAGAAGTTGTGAATTTTTATAAGGATGACTTGCAAAATCCTGATGTTATAGATGAAGAGTTACATCGCTGGAAATTGAAATGGCTTGCTATGTCTTTTGCAGGCAGACCTCAAACTCTTTCAAGTACACTAAAAGAATCTGGCAGCTTTCCAAACATATTTACCTTGCTAAAACTTTTTGCAACGTTGCCATTAACATCGTGTTCATGTGAACGTTTTGCCTCTGCTCTCCGCAGATTAAACAACTACATGCGATGCTCTCAAACTGAACAAAGATTGACTTCACTGACATTGATACATTGTAATTACGATGTCAAGATTGATGTAGATACTGTTTGCAAGAAGTTCATAGAGAAACACCCTCGAAGGATTGAACATGTTAACATGTTATTTAGCAATACAGATTAGCAAGAGTGTATCTAGCTATATAGCAAGGTATGTCTTATTATAACTACATAAGTACTAGCTAGCTAGCTATATGAAGTTTTGTACATTATATTACAGACAGTTGTTATTATCTGCTAAATAGGTATGTATAGTAGTTATAATGTGTGTTGTGGCCACTTTGCTTTGGTGTGGCAGAAACCTTCATTTAGGCATATTTTTAATGTTAAAATATCACAGGTTTGTCAGCGTCTGGGGGCACACACAGCCCCCAGACCCCCGCGTCTAGGATCACCTACTAGGTCAAACTAGAACCCCCCTTTTAAATTCTCTGCGTACGGGCCTGTTTTTTGAAGTTACATTCCCAAAAAATTCTAATTTTAAAAGTTTCAACAAATGAAATAATACTGTTTGTATGAATTTGGGCTGATAGTACATGTAGCGACTTCCAAACACTCCTGCACTGATAAAATATATAAGGGATGGTATGTTCAACTTCTTCTAGCACAATAAAGCAGTGATATTTTTTTTTATTAAAGTGCACTCACACTTCATCTGTATTTTCATGTATTCACAGAATTTAATCCCAGCTCCCTGATGGCTCCTGGGGAACAAAATCAAGTTGTAACACCAATGCTGCAAATAGCAAACAATCTTACATCAGATGAAGTAAGCCCAGAAGAAGACTTGGACAGTGGAAGATTCATTAATACCACCATCGCCATCGTCACTATCACTGCTGATTTGGATGAGGAATTGCTCTAGAAGTTCTTCATTACCCAAGTTTCATCTAAATACACAACTGGTCTTCCTTCAGTTCTGTTGCACTTCGTTCGTCTTTAATATTTATGATGCTGATGGACTATGCAGGGCTGCTCATAGCATACCCTGCATATATGTGTAGTGACATTAAAGCACAAACAGTTTCAATGTTAACCTCTTGTCATTAATCGTCTTGTACTTAAATCCCATATCACTCAACACTCTATAAAGCTATGTTCTACCCCCAGAGAAAACACCATCATTCTTAAGTTTGGCCTAAGACGGAGTACATGACAAAGTTCCAGGTTCAAAATTTAACTTAAGAAATCTTTGAGAGCGATAAATTTCCTTCCTTCCGTACAATGAATGGATCTTGTCTGATGGCATCTCAGTCAAAACTGTCTGCTTCAACATGGACTCGTGAACATTTGTACTTGATGATTACAATTGAGCGGGCTTGTGCAAAGTGCTTTTTGTACCTTTTTCATTGCGTATATAAACCAGTACTGGGGAATTTGACACTAGACCCCTGTATTCCCCCACCCTACCCAGAGTGGGGGGTGGGACATGACATTGATAGATGTATTATTACTCCTTGTGGCAGCCGTCATAGTTGCAATTTTTGGTGTAATTATAAACTACACTGCTGGGGCTATTATAACAAAGTGCTGGAGGTTAACTGCACAGAGTGCACCCTAACAACATTAAAAGGCGTTCATTAATTATAGTAGTGTCAAAGGTTCGGTAGCTCTTACAAAAGCATCGGTGAGTATATCTGGTAGTACCAGTGACATGTCACTATACATGTGGTCACCTCATGCAGCCGTACACAAGAGTGGATGCATACAAATATTCATATATGCCATCATTGATTAAACTTTGGAATACCTTGCCAGGAGACATTGTCAATCAAAACTCAGTGGAACATTTTCAAGCCAATTTGCACACACACATGCACACATTTGTAAATAACTGACAAACAAATAACGTTAACATACATTCACATGACACACAATCATAATTACGATTCAGATATGTACGATTATACTCCACTTATGGAGGTATATATGTACATCAACTCGAAATTTAAAAAAAATTATTCAATGGAATTTTCTACTGACTAATTGCCTGCCTGCCTGATGCCTTCAGGCAAGCGTAACTTGATAACGGCTAAGGCTATGGGCTTAATTTTTTCACTGTTCAACGTCGCTTCATCCTGAGACATGCCTTTTGGCATACCGCAGTACGTACAATGCATGCATCAAGGACTTACCTTTGTCCTAGTGAAGATAAAGATACACAGAAACAAGATACACAGAGAGAAGTTGTTGAGATTTCCAGTGATGACAATAACCATCCATAATGCTTACCAGTTCTGTGACATAATCTTCATCAGAAATGTCAACATCCATATTCGTATCGCCATCTTCAATATCCTACAGTATATATAAACATAGTTATGCACAAGTATTTGCAACATTTATTTGTATTTACAAAACAGAAGTAACTGTACCTTATACCTTTTATTGTTGTCTCTTTACCTTGTCCTTTGGTCACCTGCATCAACAAAATGCCAAACTGCAACCTTCATGGGTTTTCAATATGTACACACCTTTTTAGCCATGTCATCAGTTGATGGAAGTTGTATTAACAAAAGGTGAATGAATATTCATTTATTTTAAGAGCTGACCAGATCTTCAACAAAAAGATTGTCGCTGGTGTTGTTATGCTTCTTTCTACTCTGTGGATGTCACTTTAATGATTATTTTACGGTGATCTACATTGTATACCTTTGACTTTACGATTGGCTTCTTTTTGCTGTAGCTCTGTTTAATAACTAGCATGATCAAGAGTTACTGCCATAGCATATAAATGCACTGATGTAGCACGGTGCTTCAATGACTTGCTCTTTGTTTGTGGCTCACTATTGTTCTAATTGTAAAATCATTAATTACGTGCAGAAACAAAAACAAAAACACACTCTTGGATAGCCAAAATAATCTGTTTATGTAAGCAGTATTGCATGCATGCTGCAACATAATGCATATAGTAAGTGTTCATTTTACCTGGTCATGCTTTTTAACCAGCTGTTTTTGCTTTTTTGCAACTCCAACTGACGCCTTACAATTAAAGACACGCTATACTGTATATGAATCCACACTGATTCAAAATCAGATTATATAGATTATATAGGTCATAGTGAGGTGCATTGTTCATAATGGACAATAAGTCAATAAGGCTACAGTACAACTGTAGCCATCTATACAGCTATACCACCAGTTATATTCCGTGGTATGTATTCAGAGTTCATGTGGACTCACTGCATTAACTTGACTATAAAATTCCTGCTTTTTTTGTTCATTTTGTATATAGCTAGTTTGGAAACTGAACAGCTCAGTAGCCTATTGCTACAGTGTACTGGCCATAGTCCCTGGCCTGGAAATACACCTACTCACTGCTACTACCAGGGGGTACCAGTTTAAATGGTTTAAACAACATCTAAAACTACTGTACAGATCAAATCCCTTAATGAATAGAATGATTAATGAACTTTTAACCATTGTTTTATCTGCTACAGTCGCTATAACAAAAATGCATGGTATGGAATAAATTGTTATCCAATATTTAAACTGGTTAGCTGTAAAACCACTGAATCCTGAAAATATTTCGTCCTAAGTCTAACAGGACAGACATTGAATCAATAAATTCCTGTGTGCTTGCAAAGTTGTTCTTTTGTAAATAATTTTGGTTTATCCATACAGTTCCCTGTACTCAGAGATAGGTTATGTATAGGATATATGCATGGGTGCATCATATGTAAGTTCAATCAAGCACAAATTCCAGCTACTGTATTTAGTCTCTTCTTCCTTCAGTTAGGTTTTTGTTCTGCATAAAAATTTTTTTCAAGAATACGATTTCTGTGGCATTAATTTGTTAGTTTGGATCATTCAGTAGTGTCAAAGCCAGAGTAATCTATATAACCCACTGGATCAGGAATTCTTTTAGACGTTTAGAGCATCCTAGTGTGGCAGCATGACCTAAGAATCCACATACTTTCCTTCCGGCTGATGTATCACTTGTAACATACAAAATAGCAGCCTTCACAATTTCAGTTTTATTCGAGAGTCTGTACATACTGTAAATTATACTCCAGTCCCAAAAGAAATTCATCAACTAATTGCTTCAAAAAGAGTTTATGGTGTTTTTGTTTGGTTCATGTGGCCCAGGAATAATGCCTATTAAGTGTCATGTTTTCCCTTTTGTGTCTAAGAAACATTGGAAGATTCAGCACAGTTAAATATATCACCCTTACTGATGATGTGTGTATAAGGTTGAAGCCAGTTTACATTGAGGACACACACAAATGAACATTTGTTTGTCTAGGTACTCCAAGAGAGTGGTCTGTAGCCACTAAGCAATAATTATGAGCAAATTAATTTCAGTTGAAGCAACATTTTTACGTGCCTCTAATCTGGGGTCTGTGTTTGATCTAAATGGTCTCAAATCAGGTTTCTTCTTTCAAGGACCGTGCGTTAAATATGTCAAAAAATTTGTCAAACATCCTGCTGAATTTTTCTGTTGCTGTTGTGTCCACCGGCATCTTCTTGAGATCGCGTAGTGTCTCAAACGCATTGGCTACATGCAGTATCGTGATTAAAGATTCTTAATCATGAACACTGTAATATCATACAGATTACAATAATCACAGCAACAGCAACTACTACAATCATTAAGCAAGTAATTTTATATCCCACGTGAGCCATGCGCATGCGTATCCACCGCACCCCCCCCCTAAAAACAATACAACACTTAACTGAAGGAAAAAAAAATGAAGTACAAGAAGCAAAACAAAGTAAAATACAATAATGAGCAATATTAAGTGTTAGTATATGGGTAAGATGAATACTTTCGTGGAAGTTGACGTGTTCTTTGTGGATAACGGCGAGTTGAGCCGATGGTTGAAAGTCAGAATTAGAAGACACTGAGTCTGGAAGTTCTGATGAAACAAAAGTTGAAGGAGCAGAAAGCATGTCCTGAGGAACGGTTTCAGGTAATTCAGTAGATTGTACTGTTATTGGTACTGAACAACTTTTCAGTTGATCTTGATGTCGACGCCAAGTGAGACCATTAGATAGCTTTACTATGTAAGACACTGGACCAGTAGATCTAAGGATTTTGCCACGTGTCCACTTGCATTGTTGATTGTAAACACGAACTAACACTAACCGACCATTTGCAAACTGTTTTGGTTGCACTGAATTGTCGTGAGAGATCTTCTGGTTCAGCTGCTTACTTTCAATTTGTGCAGCAGTGTTCGGCTTAAGCAAATCTAGCCTTGTACAGAGTTGTCTTCCTAAAAGAAGTTTAGCTGGCGAGTTGCCAGTTGTCAGTGAGGTGTATTACGGTAAGCAAACAACACTCTAGCAATTCTAGATTTAATTGTGCCATCTGTGGTCTTTTTTAGTCCTTTCTTCACAGTTTGTACAGCCCTTTCAGCTAGTACGTTACTAGAAGGGTGATACGGTGCGGAGTTTACTTGTTTAACACCATTGGATTTCAGAAATTGCTGAAATTCTTCACTCACAAAACAACTACCGTTATCTGATACTATTGTTTCAGGCAGTCCAAACTGAGCAAAAACTGAACGAAGTAAGTCAATAGTAACACTGGAAGACGGAGATGCTGCCGGAAAAACTTCAATCCACTTTGAGTGAGCATCAATAAGAATAAGTAAATAGCGGCCTTCAAATGGTCTGGCATAATCAATATGCAATCTTGCCCATGGTCGTGATGGCCAGTTCCATGGATTAAGTGGAGCTGTAGGAGGGTTGGATTGGTTGAGCTGGCATTCATTACACGAACGTACTGATTCTTCAATATCAGTTTCTAAACCTGGCCACCAGACATACATTCTAGCAAGTGCTTTCATTTTTGTCATGCCTGGGTGAGCACTGTGCAATTCTTGTAAAACTGCATGACGGCCATTCTCAGGTACCACCACTCTAGACCCCCACGAAATACAACCATCTAAAACTGAGAGTTCTGTTTTACGAGATGAGTAAGCAGATAATGTTGAATCACAATGATTGGGCCAACCTTGTTCGACAAATTGAAGAACTTGAGCTAATACAGGATCACGTCTGGTCCAAGTAGGAATGTCATTAACAGTCACTTGCAAGTTAGCCAAATGATCCAACAGTAAAACAAGTTCTAGTGCCATAGGCACTTCAGTTGGGGTTGTAGACAATGGCAATCGGCTCAAATCATCAGCATTACTGTGCTGATTGGTACCACAGAAAACAATAGTGTACTCATAGGCAGACAAAGTTAGTGACCAACGTCTGATTCTAGCAGAAGCTTGTGCAGAAGTTGCCTTGTGTTGATGAAACAAGGATAGCAAAGGTTTGTGGTCTGTGACCAGTTCAAATGAGTGTCCCAGTAAGTATGAACGGAATTTGTTTACACCAAATACACAAGCAAGCCCTTCTTTTTCAATTTGACTGTAGTTCTTTTCTGCACTACTTAGTGAGCGAGATGCATAACCAATTGGTCCACTACTTAGTGAGCGAGATGCATAACCAATTGGTCTCTCGGAGCTGTTAGGATATTTGTGTGCTAAAACAGCCCCCTACCCATAGGCAGAAGCGTCCACTGCAAGAGTAAGCTTTATGCTTGGGTCAAAGTTAACTAGTAATCAGGATGACAATAACAATTCTTTGGAAGCCACAAATGCTTGTTTTCTGTAGCAGTCCATTTCCATTTGGCAGATTTTTGCAATAACTGATTTAAGGGTGATAACACAGTAGACAGATTTGGCAGCAATCTACTATAATAAGTCAACAGTCCTAAGTAAGCTCTCAATTCTTGAACATTTGTTGGTGCTCGGGCATTTTGAATAGCTTCAACTTTATCAGGAAGTGGATGTAAGCCTTCACTTTCAATTTTATGGCCTAGGTATGCCACAGAATCTGCAAAGAATTCACATTTCTCTTTTCTAGCTCTTAGCCCAGTCTTTTCAAGGCGATCTAAAACTTGGTCAATTAACTTTAAATGATCAGATTTATTGGCACTTGAAAGAAGTATATCGTCTAAATATACAACAACATTTGCTATACCTTGCAATACATTCTCCATCACACGCTGAAAGATTCCAGGTGCTGACAAAACACCAAACGGCAGACATGTGTAATGAAAGAGGCCTTTGTGTGTATTAATGACAACATACTGCTTAGATTCATCAGCTAATGGGAGTTGTTGGTATGCTTGACTAAGGTCAATCTTACTAAAAAATTTTCCACCTGCTAGTGTGGCAAACAAATCCTCTACTTTAGGTATTGGATATTTGCTAGTGTGGCAAACAAATCCTCTACTTTAGGTATTGGATATTTGTCTAGGGTGGAGACAGGATTGACAGTTTGTTTAAAATCTCCACAAATACGAACATTGACTTTGTCAGGCTTTAAAACTGAAACGATTGGAGAGGCCCAGTCAGACACTTCGAAAGTTTCTAATGTTCCCTCATCCACTAAACAATTTAACTCTTTCTCAACTCTGTCACGTAGAAAATAAGGGACCGTACGTGCCTTACAGAATTTGGGTTGAGCTGAAGGATCTACCACAATTTTGGCTTGAAAGCCTGTAAGAGTGCCTAAGCCTTCCTCAAAAACTTTTGAGTGTTTCTGCAAAACTAGAGGAAGCGAGTCGTCATGTACAAGACATATTTTCTGCCAATCAAGTTTGAGCATTTGCAGCCAATTACGACCTAGCAATGTGAGGCCAGACCCTTTGACAATAACTAGTGGCACAGTAAATGATTGACATTTGCATGTAACTTTGACATCAACAGAACCCAAAACAGGAATAGACTCACCAGAGTAGGAAGACAGTCTGACTTCAGAGGGTGCAAGTTCTCTTTGAGGCCAGTGTTCTCTGAATGTGGTCTCAGACATGAGAGACAATGAAGCTCCTGTGTCTAATTGCATTGAGACAGAAACACCTTCCATGTCAACAATTACATTCCAGGGCGTGGCTTTTCCAGGTGAGGTAACATTCAATGGTGCATACTCATCAGTTCCTTCTTTGACAACAGTGTTAACTCCTTTGCTTTTAGCATTGGACTGTTCTGTGCTCTTGGAAGAACCTGAATGCTCTGTAGGTTTAGTCCTCTTACTGCGACAGACTTTCTGCAAGTGTCCAACCTTACCACATTTCTTACACACAGTTTCTTTGTGTTTGCAAGTTGGAGTGCAGTGGCCATGCTGTCCACAACGATAACAAACGTTTGTCAGTCTAGTAGAGTCTGTTACGTGATATACAGGTACAGGAGGCACGGAGTCAGGACGAGTCGTCAGTTCTCTAACAATCTGAGCAGCCGACTCCATTCCTTGAGCTATTTCCAACGCGGACTTAAAAGTCAATTCTTTCTCAGACAACAAACGGCATTGAATAACAGCGTCATTGATCCCACAGACAATGCGGTCTCTTAACATGGTCTCCAGGGTAGCTGCAAAGTTGCAACGCTTCGCAATGGAACGTAGCTCAGACACGTAAGAAGTAATTGATTTCCAGGTTTTCTAAACCTTGTGTGAAACTTGAAACGTTCGACAATCTCTGAAGGAGCCGGAGTAAAGTGTTCAGAAAGTTTTTCGACCAGTTCAGTGTACCCTTTTTCTCCGGGCTTATCTGGAGCCACGAGGCTAGACAACAGTTTGTAGTTGCTGGCACCGACGACTGAAAGAAAAATAGCTCGCGTCTTGGGTTCTTCGGTAATCCCATTTGCCACGAAAACATGTCCCAGTCGCTCGACATACAACGGTCATTCATCTTGACTCGGGTTGAACGCAGAGACTTTGCCAAATGCTACCGCCATCTTCGTCGCCAGAAATGTAGTATCGTGATTAAAGATTCTTAATCATGAGCACTGTAATATCATACAGATTACAATAATCACAGCAACTACTACAATCATTAAGCAAGTAATTTTATATCCCACGTGAGCCATGCGCATGCGTATCCACCACACTACACTACTGCTTAAGACCTACTAACATTGAGTATAAGTTGTATTACACATTTGATACAACTAACTTGAACAGCCAAACGAACTGTCATCCTGGAATAGGAAGTGAGAACTATGTGCTCTGTAGTCAGTTTCCTTCCTATGTAAAGGCAAGTGTTAGTAGCTGCCTTCTCTACTAGCTGTACAAGGTGTGCCCATATTATTTCAATTCCGTTGTCTTAAAAGTAGTAAAAGGTATGCTAGTTTCACTTATGATTGTCTCACCACTAAATGTCGGCTCCTGTTATGCTGTGAATTGTGCCATGCATTGCGAATGGTCTTGATTAAATGTGGCACATCAGCAATGAAGTAGACATAGTCTCCTGGTGTCCGGCAGATATTTGGGGCAAAGTATGTTACTCCCGATTTCGTGTATTGTTCCATCTTGTGGTGCTTAAAGAATCTTCTGTTTGGAGTAGCCCCATCAGCTACCACACAAATCACCTGCAGATCTGCGAGCTGAAGCATCCTAATGGCCCTCCTCCTCCTCTCCTCCACAGCTAGAATACCACATTTAGAAGGAATTACAGTGGAACCTCTCTTAACAATCTCCTGAATTAAGGACTAAATGGAAAACATTTTTTACCTCTGAAAGAGGAAGACCTCTATATTATAGCAAAAAGTGGCCAAAAATTCCGGGTCCCAAATTATCCATAATAGAGAGATTCCACTGTAATACATGACTTGTATCATACCTGTGGTTGCAAAATGACACAATGGGAAAGTCATTTTAAAGAAAATTCCTCTAACCATCATGGTTAGCATGTGTGTTGCTACAGTACGCTTTCGTAATGGGAGGGTCCAGGTACATTCTTCTTGCAATGCTGAGAAATGGAGGGTCCAGGTACATTCTTCTTGCAATGCTGAGAAACGGAGGGCCCAGGTACATTCTTCTTGCAATGCTGAGAAACGTTCATCCAAGCTCTGTTTACCATAGTCAACAAACCCAGTGATTAGACCAGTTGTCTTATCAAACACTAAATCCTCCCGGTCTTTCATCTCATCATATGATAAGACTACATACCTATATTAGCGTAATATTACTAGAGCTGTACCGATAATCGGATCGGCCATTATATCGGTTGCTGATATGGGAAAACATAGCCATATTGGTAATCAGTATGGCAAAAATAATAACCGATGTACTTACCGATTTTTCTCTATTTAATATGCACTAATTGATTGATGGCCACGTTGTAGAAAGTTATGACTTCAGCTCCGTGTAACTCGCCAGTTTCACTGGTACTGTTGCTAAATGATTCACAGTCGCCACCATCGTGTGATGAATCACCTCCCGAGTCGAACGATTCTCTTTTCATGAATACTTCAGCTTCGTCTTCAACTGCTTCAGTAACTCCACATTCACATAGTAAAAGAACCTTGAGAAAGCTCCAACCAGCATGGCACTCACCTGTATGGAAATTTATCTCTGTTGCGGAAGACACCAAGTTAGCTGAGTGCAACAAGTGTAAATATCTTGTTGGTCGTGGTGGAGACAACACGAAGAGCTTCAACACGTGACAATGCATCTAACATGGGGAGAGCGATGAGAGATGCAAATTTGTGTAGTTATGGCTGTTTCACACATAGTTTGCAATTGGTTGTAAATGATGGGGTGTTGTCTCAACGTGTTGTGACTGATTTATTGGCTGTCTGTAGAAGCATAGTAGGACACTTCAGGAGGTCTACTGTAGCTTATGATAAGTTAAAGAAAATCCAGCAGTAACTTGACATTCCAGAACAAAATCTCAAACAAAATGAGCCAACAAGATGGAACTCTTCCCTCTACATGCTACAATCTGTAGTTGAGCAAAAAATGTCACTTGCTGCTTATGGATCAGATGGTTCTTACATTAACCCAGTTAGATATAGCCAACAATGTTATAGATATTTTATCACCAGTAGAAGAAATTACCCGAACCATTTCAGAAGACAAGGCATGTATATCTGTCATTATCCCTATGGTTAGGGTGTTAAGAAAGACACTTGAACAATCTGGCGAAGACAGAGGTGTACATTCCATGAAGTCTGCAATGCTAGAGTCATTACAGAAGAGGTTTTATGACATTGAAGAGACAGATTTTCTGGTATTATCCACTATGTTAGATCCTCGATATAAGGACAAATTTTTTAGTTCAACAAATTCTCATGAAAGTGCTAAGGACCTACTTGAAGATGTTTACAAATTCCAAACTTGTGAAAGTGATGTGCAAGAGCCAGCTCCAAAAAGACCTGCTACTGATAATGAAAGCAAGATATAGGGTTGTCTAAATGACATACTCACAGAGTCAAATGCTTCAGTAGATACAAGTGCACTTACTGAAATTGATAAATATCTTTTTGAACCATTGATTGATTTAAAGAAGGCAGATCCATACAAGTGGTGGAAACTTAACAGTGTGCGTTATCCTGTACTTTCTCAATTAGCCAGAAATATCTCAGTGCTCCACCCACAAGTGTCCCCTCAGAACAATTGTTTTCAGGAGCAGGTGCCATTTATGATGACAAACGAAGTTGTCTAAAGCCAGAGTTTGTGGAAGATTTGCTGTTGATAAAGTACAACTTTCCCACTGTTGGTAACTGTTATCAGGTTTAGCAAACTTTAAACACAACTGACTTTTATGTATTAATCACTTACTTGTACTTGACTACTTGGTTTTAAGTGATGACATTTCACATGTTTAACAGTATTGTCAACATTGTCGAGTTACTTATAATTAATGAAATAAATCTTTGATACTTTCTCAATATTGGATCGGCCATTACATATCAGCTTTCTGAAAACACACACACATTGGTTATCGGGAATGCTTTAAACCACACATCGGTACAGCTCTAAATATTACCATAAAATCATTTTAGTAACAATATAAATCATACTTCTGCCAATCTGCCAATGTATCATCTTGGGCCTCCTTTCTCAGATGATTGACTACAGTAGCATCAAAACCTGGCCTGATCTTGTTCTAGTGGGTGTAATCACGCAAAGTTCTCTTAGATGGCAATTGAACAAAACCAGATTCACGTATGATGTCATTTGCTTTCCCAGATGTTAACATTATATTAAGACACAATCTTATGAAAAGGGGATGCCATCTGATGCCACTCTTCTTTGCTTTGCTTGCTTTCACCTTAAAAATACACATAAAATTTATATAAACTTTATCACAACTTACACATGTTTAGCTATTTTGGGCAATGCTGTATTCATGAACTCAAAGCTAGCTATACCAGTGGCGGATCTAGATGGGTTTCTGGGGAAACCCCCTTTTAAATTTAGCTTAGTGGCATTCTCAAAACGTAAACATAATTGTATTGACAATTTGTCATAGCAAACAACTATATACCAGTAGCATGCATGCAGTTGCACTTAACTAACACCATTTATAGCTATTAAAACCTCAGCAACACTTCACTTTTCATCTCCCACTGCATTAATAATGATTGAGATACTCTAATAGAGCAGTCAAGTAACTACTCTAATAGAACAATCAAAGCTACAGCTTGTAGTCACCATATTTGCCCTATAGTTAGTTATAGTACTTAGTAGCTATTTACAGTTTAAAGCATTAAATGTATTGTAATTGCTAACTATAAATAACCAAAATCCGATCTCAGAGCTTCTAAAATCTCAAAATTTTCCAGAAAATTGTCATCAGATGCCTTATTTAGCTATACCAATTTTCAGAAACCCCTTTTAAAAATCCTAGATCTGCCACTGTATACAGTATACTTCCTAACCTGTTGTTCCCAAAAAATCCGTTTGAAATCATCACTTTCCTATACTTGTGGTCATCAATCACCCTCTGAATATCAGAGCTCAAGCTGCTATCAACTATCACACAGACTTTAAATTTCATCAATTTCTTCACCTTTGTGTTAAGCCGTTTGATTTGCATATTTATGGTCTTGATTGCTTTCAGTAGGGATATAAGGTGATCTGTGTGGGGTACGCATTTGACACAAATATCTAATATTGGCATGAGTCAATTGACTTGTAACAATTCTACGTCTTCTGGTCCTTGACACTATTGATCAAAGGGTGTTACAATATTTAACACACACCAAACACACTGACTGCCCCTCCTCTAACAGTATGCTGCAGTTCACATGTCGAACAGTAGCTGAGTATTCTATCCCATCTACACTGATGCACATGCTCTCATCTAAAACTGCTACAAGTTCATTATTAGGTGATAAACATTTGCCCTTTCTCAGAATGATGCTGCTGACTGTTAACTTGAAAACATTGAATTTCCTCTTTCTCGTCAGAATATGTAAAACCCATCCATTTGGGGAAGCATATTTCTCTAGGTCTTCTTTTTACTGATTAAAAGTCTTCTTCATCATGTAGGTCTTCTGCTACTGGCTAGAAGGTATAAAAGGAGAATAATGAAATTGATATATTTTGTGCATAAAATAAAGGACGCATATTTACAAGCACATGAAACAAATATAAAGTTAGTCAGGTGAAGCTGAGTCCAGCCTGCCTTCTGCATAAGCAAGGTCAATGACAGCTGTCTCGCCCGATCCACAGCGGTGGTAAGAGGACCTTGAACCTCTTAAACATTGAACAGCTGAACGGAGCAATGAAAATCCCAGCCTACATCGTAACCAGTACAATGTTTTGCTATATGATTGTCCATGCTTCTCAGCGAGTAGTGTGGTAATTCGTTTGTAAACAACGGTGGCCAAAGGTCCCATACCTCCAGTACATGAAAAAATCAATGGCGAAAATGACCCATGCTCAACTTCCCGGATTCTCTCCTCATATTTTCTCTTCTTCTCTAGCTCCGCACGCCTGTGGCACTGTGATAAAGAAATTGAACAGTGCGTAGGAGCAAAAGGATTGAAGACTTTAACATCAAAATAAGCATTCTGCCCGTGTTCCCAGAAGCCATTAGCAACAACATCAAGACGTGCCCCATCTTCAGTATTGGCCGATCGCAACCGAAATGATTCCCCCGAAAGTGGTTGCAGGGATGGTTCAACTTCAACACCATGACACAGTTCGGTTAGCAATCCAGCAGTAATATCCCGAAGCTCATTATGACGGATAGTTGGGAGGCCGCCACACGGACAGCTGAAAGCATGTTCAACCGAAAACTGTTTTCCGCACACACAACTGGAAGGCAGCAGCGGTGGTCGCCATCCATATCTTAAACATAAGGAGTCACGAAAAGCACCCTTGTGCAAGCAAAAGCCATGGTCTAAAATAGGTAGAGCAGTCAACCAACCTGAGGAACCCTTTTCAGAAGACAACACAACCGATCTATACAATGATGGTGATAATGTAGGCATCAAAGCATCACGATAGTCAATAACAGACTGACGATGGGCACTCAATACTGCACGTCTTGCATCAATCTGAGCAGACAACACTTCAACAGGGTAGGTGTGAGTTTGCTGTAAAATTAAGTGAACTAAGGGAGCAGTGACCTCAACAGAAGCTGCAAATTGGGACAATGAATAGCGAACTGGGTCAATAACTCCAAGACCTCCCCAACGGGCAGGAAGAGCAAACAAGTTCCGGTCAGTGTTACTAAAAGAAGGCTGACCAGTTAAACTAGGTAGAAACTTGAGTCTAATAGTATGTTCCAAAGGTGACAAGAGTGGTTGAATATTGGGGATGTACCTCATCAGATAGTTCCATTTGCCAATAAACCCATGTATAAGTGCAGCATAAGCAGAAGGTATAAAAGGTCCTTATTGAACAGTCAGCAGATCAACAGTTGCTAGGTCTAAAAACACTCTCATAACACCCTTAAAACAGTTGCTAGAGTTCTAAACATCCTTATAGAGCAGGTTAGAGTTCTAAAACACTCTTATAGAGCAGTCGCTAGCGTTTAAAAACACCCTTATAGAGCAGTCGTTAGCATTCAAAACACCCTTATAGGACAGTCGCTAGCATTCTAAAACACCCTTGTACAATGGTCACTAGCATTTTAAAATACCCTTATAGAACAGTCACTAGAAGTCTAAACACCTTTATAGAATAGTCTCACTTCCCACATCAATTCTAAAACCAAATCTATAACCTAAAATCTTTTATAACAAATGTAAAATTGTTTTAAGAGTCATTCATGGCAGAGCAGGGTTCACCTGTAGGTCCTGTACAGCAGTACAGTCCGTCTTTCTTTCCAATCTTCCGTATTTAAATTTCCTGCCAATACAGCTTTGGCTATGAGGTCCCTGTCTTCTTCTGCCGCTTGCCAGGCATTTAGCCCGCCAACTCTTTCGCGCCAAAATAGCTCTGAAATATAGATTATAGGGAACAAATTTATTGATGCCCATGTCACATAACTTTCTACCTAGCTACGTAATATACATCAATACACACACTATGAACAACTAATGCTTGTATTACACAGAGATACGCTCTATCGCATACTCACTAGCAAAACATGTTCATATAAAAATACCTCTCGAGACACCAACCATGACATAAGCATAAATAATACTTTGCCCTCATTTACCTACCAGTACACCCAGTACTTAATTGTATTAACTGCTATGCAAGACTGACTTGTTGACTACGTCGTTTTCACAAACATGTTCCCATACTTTTATACGATAGACATTACAGCTACAGTATACCAATGAAAAAGCAATCATCATCCGCGAAACAATTTGCTAAACATAGTGGTTTAATCGTCTGAGCTGTATTCGAGCAACAAAACCAACGCTGTGATTAGAAATTAATGTTACAAAACTTCAGGTGTGAAATGCTGATGTTACCAAAGTTTTGTATTGGCACTATGTGGTGCTTCCAATCCAGGTAGGAGTGTCTATTATCTATGGTTACACAAAGTACACCTTGCTTTTGAATCGTCTTCTTTGCACACTATGTAATGTTTCCAGATAGGACTGCTTTTCTGACATGAGTCCGCCATCTTTAATTACATCATAGTTAATCACGTACACATCTGCATTAATCAACCAATATCGATACTTTTTATTATTATTATTAATACTTTACAATACAGTAAATGTATTGAGGGTCAACCAACAACCCGTGTTGGCAGCCCGAAAAAGTTAAAACTTAATTTACTTAATTACAAAACTAAAGTACCGAGAAATTGCTAGATAAACCTACGTTATAACAATTACTACATCTGCAACAAAAATGATACGTACAAGGATTGTCAGCTGAAAAATGAAGTGTGAAGTGTTGATGTAGATACTTGTAGATGTTGACTTTAATGACTGATAGTGGCTGGCTTAGATCGATGGATGGTAATTTATTCCACAGTCTTGATATTCTGTTGAAATAGAAGTTCCTGGTGTAATTGTTAGAAGTGTAGACATGGTTGAGTTTATTATTAGAGGATGATCTGGTGTTTGCAGTGCTAAAAGAAACATGATCATATATATTAAAGTGGTTGGAAGGCTGCTGAAATGCTGTCTATTAGGTCATCATTGTTAGTAAGGATGAGGTCCAAAGTGTTGCCATGGATATGAGTTGAGCAGGATATTAACTGTGATAAATTATTTTCAAAACATGTGTCACAAAATGCTTCAGCAGCAATAGTGCTACCACAGAGAGTATCCCAGTCAATGTCGGGCAAGTTGAAGTCACCTAGTAGTACAATGTTAGAGGACTGTTGAAACTGGTAGAGATAACTTGATAGAGATTGGATCAGTGATACATTAGAATTAGGAGGTAAGTACACAATACATAGGACAAGTGTTTGTGGGAGTTCCACTTCAACAGTTAGCATCTCAATATTGGTCGGGGAGGGGAGGACTTTACTAACAATGTTATCCTGCACTGCAAGGAGGACACCACCACCTCTTGAGCCATGATCATTACGATATATAGTATAGTTAATAGGTAAAATTTCGTTGTCAAATATATTGCTGGATAGCCATGTCTCAGTAATACCTACAATGTCAAAATTATGGGAATAAATCAAAGTTTGAAACGAGGATAATTTGTTAACTATACTTCTTATGTTTATATAATAACAGCTGAGTAGTCATTGATTTGTTGTAGGTGCTGCAGAAGAAGATTGCTGATTTGTAGATGTCATTAGAGGGAGTGGGGGATTATAATCAGAACGGCATAGTTCAGAATTTTGGTATTGTCCATAGAGTTTGTTGTCGATAAAAATGCTTTTGTTTCTAATTTTAATTCTTTTCTTGTCAAAGCCTAATTGCATCAATGTCCATCTTTCTTTAAGCAATGCAGATTCAGCTTTCCTTTCTTCCGGCGTCATGTCAGGTTTGATTCGTACTGGAGCTTGAAATGAGGCAATTTTGGTTAAAGCCATGGTGGCTTCTGTGGATCGTAGAAATTTAATAAGAATTGGCCTGGGGCGTGAAGCATCAGATTTGTATCTGCCCAAACGGAAGCAATCCTTGACTGAACTGGCCTGGATCGATAAGTCAACTTTAGCAAATTCATTGGTGATTGATTGTAAATCATTTTCCAGACGGTCAGATTTAGATGTTTTGGGTGGGCTTTCTTTAATACCGTACATGACAACATTGAACTTCTTGTCCTCATAACTAGCAGTAGATGGTGGTTTATTAGTGAGGGTGACATTTGCAGGCTTAGGTTGAGAGTTTACAGAGGTTGATCCATCAGGCATTGATACAGGCTCCAAAGTAGGCTCCAATGACTTGACAGAGGTCTGGAGAGCTGTAATAGATTTGGTGAGTGAAGCAATTGTGGCTTTCAGATCTAAAATGGTTGAGGAGTGTTCCTTTAGTTGGCAATGTGGACAGTAAAATGGATCAGAGGAATCTAGTAAACTGGTAAACACAGATTTGGGAAGACCTGCGCAACCTCTATGCAACCAGGAGTTGCACTGGCCTTCACAGAAAATAGAATCATGACCCTTCTTAGACTTACTGGAATCTTGTATTACTTCTAAACAGATTGGACAAATACACCCACTTTTCTTCTTGGTTTTCTTTGGCTGAGACGAGTATTGTGGTGAATCGCCTGGTCTGTTACGCTTTAAGCTAGAAGTGGTGTCCATGCTGGCTGGGTCAGTGTCTTTAGAGGACAACATTATTATCCGTTTCTAAATAAAGAACACCACGACGAAATAACATACAAAGAAATGCAGTGACTAGCCTTGAGTGGTACCGTTATCATACAATCCAGTATTATGCCACGGTACAACAGCGTTTTAACATAGTAGCGGAGAAAACGAGAGGAAACAGTCCACAGTAGAAACAACATAAGTGTTTCCCACAATCGTTTTTTTTTTTTTTTTTGATACAGGATCGGTATCAGTACAAGCCTACAAAGCAGTATGCACAGAAAGAAAAAAGAAATACAATAAGGTATATATAGTTCTCTGTGAATACATGAATGCAGCTATATGTATATATGTTTAACAGTGAAGAATCTATTCCGTTTGATGAAACTAGTGTTGAAGAATTGGTAAGCATTTCAGTAATTATGTCAACAGGTTTGTGAACTACAACATTAATAATTGGAGCGAGCCTGAGCGAGCCCCACACTAGTGAGTCAGCGGTGTAATGGACACGTTTACAATAAATTACGATATAAGGTGGATACCTTACACGTGCTTCCAGACTATTCTCCTTATATGGTGTGCGTAGTCCATACAAGTACGTGTAATCGTCCATTCCACGGAGGACTTAACGGCGTAGATTACTGCTTGCCAAATTTGGTATGTGTAATGGTTCATTCACGGAGGAGTTAACGGCGTAGATTACTGCTTAGCCATATTTGGTATGGGTAATGGTTCATTCACGGAAGAGTTAACGGCGTAGATTACTGCTTAGCCATATTTGGTATGGGTATAGTTCATTCACGGAAGAGTTAACGGCGTAGATTACTGCTTAACCATATTTGGTACGTGTAATGGTTCATTTCGCGAGAGCTATCTGTGTAGATTACTGTTATGCCATGTGAGTGATGTCTGGCCACGTGTAACTATTCAGTGGATACGGAGGAACGTCTTCGACGTAGGAAGAAGCAGTACAGGCTCAGAAGGGATGCAGAAGCTCCTGAAGAGGCAGAAAGGAGAAGGCATAGAAACCGTGAATATATGTGGCGTCGAAGAGTTGCAATGACGTGAAAAAAGGTGGTTAAAGTAGCAGATCAAAGACTTGACCTTTTCAACACTTGTCATACCATCAATGAAAGGTTTGCAGATGTGTACATAGTGATTTTGCACAGGCTATATTTGATTCTTAGACACTCTCCTCCATAAAATATTTTGCATAAAATATTATAAATTCTTTATGCAATTCCAAAATTCCTAACACTGTTTCAGTAGTTTTCACTGCCATCAATACTTCAAAAAGGCTTGCCTCACGATGCTGTTAGCATCTGTCTAGTTGTAAGTGCATGAAACAGTTAGAGTATAAGCTAGCGTCACTGTATCTGTGTCAACAGTGTTGGGCAAGTTACTTGTTAAAAGTAACTAGTTACATATTACTTGCAACTGAACTATTTAGTTACAGTTACATATTACCCATAAAATAAAGTAACTATAATAATATTACATATTATATTGTTATTGCTATAGCTTGCCACAAACCAATAAAGGTATAATAAATACAATAATGTTGACATGACAATTTTCAGGTTTAATCAAAAAGGATGCCATCTCCAGTACCAATTACCAGTGGCAAATGAAACATGTCTACGTACGGTATAGAGCATGCAGAATAAATGATAGCTACAGTTTTTTCTGCCTCTTTGCTTCATATGACTTCTTATACTTATAGTAGCACCATCATTAGTAGGTGGAAACTCAGCAGCATCTGCTGAATTGGCAGATAACACCTTTCTCCAGAAACAGACAAGCTTTCGCCACCGAACTCTTTGGCTCTTGTTTGTATTTCAGCCAGCTTCAATGCAATAAAATAATCCTTGCAACAGCGATCAGGCCTGATCAGCAATTCATTGTTCAGTCAATAAAAATGATGGATTCCACTCACACTACGAAAAGTACATTCTAGATAGATAGTCTCCCTCTGTAGGACAAGCAGCATAGTAACAAAACATCACCTCGGAATTATCCTGAGACATTATTCTAATTAAGGTATGCTGATACTTAGGTACCATCCACAACTCGTGTAAAGTTCTCAAGCAGCGAAGAACAGTCAGGAAATTTCTTCTTCTAAGGTGAATCTGAGTTATTAACCATTAATCTAACACAGATATACTCAAGTTTTGATGGTCATATTGTATCATCAGTTATCAATTATACTATCGCCCAGTTGTAATCATTAATTTTGCTTTAATGAGCTATCCTGTACTATAAAGCATTCCTGAATGGTGCATATTTGAGCTAGCTCTACCAGAAAGTACCGAACTACCTAAGATGTCAATATTTCTTATGTTCTTTAAACGTCTTGGTGATTTCATTATTGGTCATAATTTTGTTGCTGTTCGCAACCTCATGGTAGACTGTTTGCTGGGGGCAGACTTCATGAAGCACCATGCTGGTATTCTAGACTGTGACCACAACTTATTGTCACTAGGCAGAGAACCTAAGGTGACTATTCCTCTTACTCTCAAGCAACAACGTGTGCCGTGTAAGGCTTCATGTGCAGTCCACCTTGTTCGTTCCTCACGGGACTTGGAGATCCCTGCAAGGTCAGTACAACTTATTGTTGGAACCATTGACTCTCCGAGCACATGTGCTAGAGTCATGCTTGTGGAACCAATGGAGACCCTTCCTCACCAACTACATGTAGCTCGCTCTTTGAGTTCATGCTGTAATAACCAGGTCACCGTTCAAGTTCTTAATGTCAGTCCATCCCCTGTCACACTTTATAAAGGAATGAGCTTGGGTAAGGTGACACCAGGAGATGACGCATTGCTTGTTTGTGAGGAGAGCACTGAGACCCATACACCAGGACTATCTTTTGATGACCTTCACCTTCCAAACCTGTCAGAAACTGAGAAATCTACACTCCTTGGTCTTTTAGCTGAATTTTCAGATGTTTTTGCCCCAGTTACAGGTCCCAAAGGTTGCACCACAGCTGTTAAACACGCTATTCCTACAACAGGTCCACCCATTCATCAGCCGGTGCGTCGCCTCCCAGAGGTACTGAAAGATACAGTCCGGACTGAAGTACCACATATGCTGGAGAATGACATCATCAAACCTAGTGCAAGCCCCTGGTCATCCCCAGTGGTCATGGTGCGTAAGAAAGATGGGTCGTGGTGTTTCTGCATCGACTACAGGAAGCTGAATTCAGCCACTCATCAGGATGCTACCCACTTCCTAGAATTGACGCTACTTTGGACTCTCTGACAGGTTGTCGATACTTTACTACTCTGGATTTAGCCCCTGGTTATTGGCAGGCTGCTGTGGAGGAATCTGACAAGGAGAAGACTGCTTTCTCCACAATGAATGGGCATTTCGAATTTAATGTCATGCCATTTGGTTTGACTAACGCACCTGCCACATTCCAGACGCTATTGGAGTGTGTCTTAGCTGGGTTAACATATAAACAGTGCCTCATTTATCTGGATGATATTATTGTGTTCAGTTCTACCTTTGATGAGCACTTGTGTCGCCTTCGCAATGTCTTGGTTGCTCTCAGAGAGGCACACCTTCAGTTGAAACTGTCCAAGTGCTCCTTTGCGTGGCCTACCTTGGACATGTTGTATCTGCCAATGGTATCACGCCTGATCCGCAGAAAGTGGCTGCAGTTCTCCAGTTTTCCCAACCCACTGAGGCTAAAACACTCCAACAATTCCTAGGGCTGACTAATTATCGGAAATTCATTCACAATTATGCTAGCATTGCAGAGCCATTACATCGAGCCTTGAAAGGTCACAAGAAATTCCAGTGGACACCATCATGTCAACAGGCATTTGATTTTCTAAAATCAAAGCTTACTTCTCCACCAATACTCGGCTACCCAGACTTCTCTCAGCCGTTTATACTTCATTCTGATGCGTCTGCAAATGCCATCGGTGCTGTTCTCAGCCAAATTTCAATCTGGCAAAGAGACTGTTATCAGCTACTGGAGCCGTCAGTTATCTAAAGCAAACGGAACTACTCTACTATAGAACGTGAGGCCCTGGCTGTGATAGGTGCAGTGAAAGAGTTCTATCCTTACCTCTATGGGTTCAAATTCACTAGAGCTGTACCGATAATCGGATCGGCCAAAATATCGGCCGCCGATATGGCAATTTTTACCAATATCGGCATAGGTACAGAACAGCACGAGGACCGATATCGTTACCGATAATTATACAGCAATAGTTTGTACATAAACGGATTATAATATTGGTTTTCTACGTTATCCACGTGGCTGTTCAGTAGCAGTGGCTTATTGTTCACTGGACAGGAAGCGCTACGCTATGAGAAGCCATACAAATACACACGATTCTAGTGTTTGTTGCTGGAAAGTTTATCAGTCTTAAATAAATGAATAGTACCTTTGTAATAAAAGAACAGTCACAAGAAAACCTACTGTACCAGCCTTCACACAAACCAATAAAATGCAGAGTAATGCAGAAATATCCGTTTAAGGCTCCATGGGAGTATGCATAAAAATGTTTGTGGGTGCCTAATTGTCTGGACTGCACAATAGAAACCCAAGCCACTATTACCACAGGCATAGAGTGAGCAATGAATATATCCACATGTTGTTGTAGAGTAGGTACAGTAACTGTACACTTTTGCATAGATTATCTATGACTTTTGTTTGTAATGCAAATATCGGATCGACTATCGGTTATCGGCTTCTTTTGGTGGTATCCATATCGGATATCGGTACATACCCAAATCCCATATCGGTACAGCTCTAAAATTCACACTGGTGACTGACCACAATCCCCTCACTTCACTAAAGGATCTCAAGGATACTGGTGGGCGACTGGCAAGATGGATGCTATACTTGCAGCAGCTTCACTTCACATTCTGGCAAATTTCATGGCAATGCTGATGCTTTGTCTAGAACATCCAACCCTGTTTTTCCTGTGTTACACCAGCTTGCTGCCAACTTGGACACAATCAGAACTGCACAAGCGGCTGATACAATGTTGTCTGATCTGAAGAAGGCCTTGACCAGTGGATGTACAATCCCCACAAATATTGCCCCAGGCTTTAGGCATGTATTCCTGCAAGATGGAGTTTTGTGTAGACCGTTTCAGTCATCATCGTCAACTAATTGTCACACCCAAATAGCCATCCCAACAAGCCTACAGAGTACTGTTTTACAGCAACTTCATGACCACTCGGCAGTGTTGGGAGTAATGCGTTATGTAATATTATTACTTTTGCGTTAACTAAGTAATGTAACGAAATACGCTATAAAAACAGGTAATATAACTCAAGTTACTTTACTTACAACTGTAACGAGTTACCTACGTAATATAGTTACTGTAACAAATCTAATATTATTACTACAAGTAACGAAGTTACTAATCTCGTTAGTAATCCACCGAGTAACGCCTAGCAACAACGAAGTAATGAAGCCTACTGAATGAAGCTTATTCACCAGCTTCTTACTTGTAACCAAGATTTTCACGTTGTCTAACAACGCAATCATGTCATGTGATAAGGTGGTAGTTTCACATGTGACAGCTTAAGGCTGTGGACACAAAGTAATATAGTATGTAATACTATTATAGTTACTTTATTTTATGGGTAATATGTAACTGTAACTAAATAGTTCAGTTGCAAGGAATATGTAATATGTAACTAGTTACTTTTACAAAGTAACTTGCCCAATACTGCCACTCGGGTCATCTTGGAGAGCAGAAGACTGTAGCAAAAGTCAAAGAACGCTACTTTCGGCCAGGATATGAGGCAGATGTCACAAAATGGATCCAGGAATGCAGAGAATGTCAACGACGGAAGCCACCCCATCAAGCTCAGCAGGCACCACTAGATACCATTCAGAGTACCTCCCCATTTGAGAAACTGTCATGGGACATAATGGGACTCTTGCCACAGTCTTCTAGTGGGAATCGTTATGTTGTCATCATTACCAATCTTTTCTCAAAGTGGGTAGAAGCATTTTCTGTCAAATCAACAGACTCCGAAACTTTAGCAAAACTTTTAGTGGATGAAGTTATCTGCAGATATGGAGTACCTTCCTGCCTGCACAGTGATCAAGGGGCAAACCTCACCAGCAATCTAATGGCTACTTTGTGTAAATGTCAACATTGAGCAGACTCGTACCAGTGCCTACCATCCCCAAGGGAATGGACAAGTTGAAAGATTTAATCGCACTTTAGAAGCGATGTTGGCAACTGTTATCAACGATCATCAAAATGATTGGGATTACACCTTCCAAGGCTGCTCTTTGCTTATCGTACTGCTCTTCATGCAGCCACTGGATTCAGTCCCTTCCACGTTGTATTTGGTCGCTCACCAACTCTTCCAATAGATGTAATGCTGGGTGCCTTTCCACCCCATCAGCCTAAAGTGTTCCAGCATACATTGGTGACCTGCACAAGTCACTTAACACAGCTTACTCCACAGTTCGGAGTCACATCCAGTCAGCTCATGAACGTAACAAGCAAAGATACGATGCTTCCAAACCTTATCTTCCTTATACAGTTGGTGACCAAGTGTGGCTTCACGTCCCTGCTGTCAAGACTGGTAGGTCTAAGAAGTTTTCATCACAATGGCGTGGACCTTATACCGTTTTGGATAAAATTAGTGCCACCAACTATCGCATCAAATTAGTTGGATCTCCTGCCAAGGACATGGTTGTTCATCAAAACAGGCTGAAACTATGCTACGGCACACCTCAACACTCTACACTCACACAAGCACCATTGACCTCAACCCGACACTCACATGCTGATGTAGTTCGCCGTACGGATCCAGAACCGACAGGAGGACATACAAGGGAGTCAGAACCGATAGGAGGATATACAAGCCAATACAAACAAGTTACCGGTAGTGGAATGACGGTCATCAGTCACCAGCCGAGTCAGCATCAGAATACCCTGTCAAAACTCCGTTGTCTGATTTCTGGTATTTTATTCCTAGGTTAGCTGTTCCTTTCAGGTATCCGCTTGGCTGCAGTCAAATGAGCCTCCATTGGTGTTGAGTTAAACTTGGACACAACCTGGTACAAAACTGGGCTTACTTGCTTGCTCGACTTGTCATCCTTTTGCAACTTTACGCTTGTATCCTTGGGAGTTAGAGCTGTATCATCTGATATTTCAAAAGTATGTTAGATATATATTGCCCTTGGTGCATCCAAAGACACCGATGATTGTCATCTTGCAATTGCTTGACTGAAATTCCCAAGCAGTAATGCAATTGTTCCATGTCCTTCATTTTAAATTTTGATCTTTTACCCTTCTCATCTCCTCTGCAGTTTGGTAATAACTATTAGATCACTTGTTTCATCTCAGTACGGAAATACTGCTTCTTCAGGAAGAGTTTGTTGGCTAATGTCTCTCTTTCAAAATGATTGCATAGAACATCCCAAGCATCCTTTGTCCTTTCAACTGAAGTAATCAGACATAGTTGTGATGTGCATACAGCAAGTGCTATAGTTGAATGCCCTCTGAGATTTTTGCTCAAACTCTGCACGAACTTGTGCACTAGGGTTTTCTGCCAATACTGTTGAGCCATCTACAAACCCCCATGGTCCCTTGGCCGGTAAAAGGTGGTGCATTTGAAACTTCCATGTCATCCAATTAAATCCATCCAACTTATCTACAGACCACTTTTCTTCCATGTCAATCAGTCACTATAACTCAGTTTGTTTCAGCACAAAAGTAAAAACAACACCTGCAGTACAATGATAAACGGAAGGAAACAACCAGTCAACACAACAATGAGGACTCACAACAACCAGTCAACACAACGAGGACTGGTACCATTAAAAAAAAAACACGGTACCACAGCTTGAGAGTCTCTGGTTTATAAAAAGTGTTTGACTACCGACAAAGTAGCTCCACGTGGCGGTCAGGAATCAGCCCGTAACAGTTCACAGCGACAGCAATTCCTCTTGCTACTCGTCTATCAACAGAAAGAGCCTGGGCCCATAACCTGTTATCAGCAGATAAATGCAGTTACGATCGATTAACAACTATTAACACCGATTCAAAGTAACAATCAACTACTGTACAACTGTAACACTACTCTATTAAACACACGCACAAAAACATATGTGCATGCGTACACATGCATGCTATACTTTATTTAGCTAATAACTACAATCAGTTTGCTTATCTAACAACTAGAATCACTCTGCTAAATTACTATATTACAATAATAGTAAAGTAATACCGTATACGTACAAATTTTCGAGGGACGTAATTTTCGCGGTTCAGCAAATTTCAGGATTTTATTTTCGATGATTGTTTAACCCTCAGAAATATTCGCGGTTTTATTTTCGAGGATCGTCTCTCGTGACGTTGGCGCCTGAGTTGGCAACATAGCAAAGGATATTACGTATTACTTTAAACGTCAGTCAAAATGCGATTTCGATTTGTCAAAATTACTGCCTAGTATATCACAAGCTACCATCAAGGCTGTTCGAAAGGAAGTAAATGAAATCGTAAACCCTCGAGGTGATGGCAGCGAGGATGGCGAAGCTTCAAACGGTAGCAAAAGAGGTTTCTACATTAAGATCTCAGGAAAAGAAAAGGCAATCGTTGGAGAGTATGCCTATAATCACGGGGTCGCTGCCGCAATGCGACATTTCAAGGAGACTGGCGAATTCACGAAACTCAAAGAATCCACTGTTCGAGGCTGGCGAGATGCCTATATTAAAACTTACAAAGACCTGAAAGAAGAATCTAGAAAGCGACCGGGGAGCCCAGTTAAAGTAGAGGAACTGCCAGAAAAGCGCCGTGGAAGACCACTCCTACTTGGTGAAGAAATGGAAAGAGAAGTGAAGTGCTTTATTAAAGCCAGCAGGGAATTGGGTACTGCTGTAAGTACAGAAGTTGTTATGGGCACTGCAAGAGGAGTTGTGATTAGCCATGACGCTAATTTACTTGCTGAAAATGGTGGCCATATTGACATAACAAAGGACTGGGCTAAACGAATACTCCATCGGATGAACATGGTAAAACGGCAAGGGACAACGAAAGCAAAGGTGATGCCTTCTGATTTTGAACAATTGAAAGTGCAGTTTTGTCTGATACCCGAACAATGGTTATGATGGAGGACATTCCTGGCGAGCTTATAATCAATTGGGATCAAGCTGGATTAAAGTACGTGCCTGTTCCTGATTGGACATTTGAACAGAAAGGTGCCAAAAGAGTGGAGATTGTTGGTCTTGATGATAAAAGGCAGATCACTGTATTGCTATCTTGTACGTTGACTGGAAAATTACTGCCAACTCAAGTAATTTATGGAGGAAAGACACCTGCATGCTTGCCAAAGAGAGCCAGTCCAGATGGATGGTACTTGTGTTACACAGAAAATCACTGGTCAAATGAGGAGACGATGATGGCTTATTTGAGTAAAATCTTGTTGCCATATGTAGTTTCAACTCGTCAAGATCTAAACTTGCCAAGCACACATCCTTGTCTAGTAATATTTGACCAGTTTAAAGCTCAGACGACTCAACGGTGTCTAAAGGCTTTGGAAGACAACAAAATTTTAGTTGCTGAAGTGCCTGCAAACTGTACAGATCGCTTGCAGCCACTAGATTTAAGTGTGAATAAACCGATCAAGAGCTACATGAAATGCTTGTTTCAGCTTTGGTATGCTGAAGAAGTGAAAAAACAGCTCAAGGGCAACTCTACTGCAGCCAAGGTCATTGATCTCAAATTAAGTATACTGAAACCTCTTGGTTTAAAGTGGCTGGAAGAAGCGTGCCATTATGTTGAAAGAAACGATTTCATTCGTAATGGTTTTGCTGAAGCTGGCATAACTGAAGTTGTCGATGCCCTCAGTTCAGCTACTAACACTCAATCGTAACTTGATAAGACATTTAAACAGTTATCATTGATTTAAGATTTGTTATAATATAGGTGTATAATCAATGCTGAATTATTAATACAATGATACTAGAATTATTAAAATCAATCATTAATAATACACTTGTAAGTCACCATTACATTTCATGGATAAGTGGAAATAGCTCAAGGTCTTTTTGGGGAAAGCAGTATACCAATTAGCAACCGCAAATAGCCCACACTCTACACCAGTTTCTTGCTTCTGTATCTTTTTAACCACTTTGATACTTTGAGTATTACATCGAAACTGCTTTCTAATGATTCCCAGAGTAGCTTGATCCCACTTTGTGTACCATGAGTCATATATCAGTACCTCTTTACGTGTAGTGCCAATTGTAGTGCCACACACCCAATGATCATCATTTACATGAAATATTTGAACTGCATTGGTTGTGCTCTGCTTATGGGCTTGGCCTTGAAGCAGTGTTAATCGAAGGCCATTAATACTGGGAAATTTCAATTTCAGAATTCGCTGAGCACAATTAATATGCTTATCGGTAAGTTTTTCTCCTTGCTCCCAAATGTGTTTATCCTCAAATGTTAATGAAATATCATGAACTTTAACCCATATATCTGAGCGACAAGCACCACCACTATCATGTTTACCACTTTCTCCATCGCCATCAATAGTAGGTTCCACTTTGACCACTGGCACATCATTTCTTGCCATCATTGAAGAACTGGGAGCATCAATATCTCTGCTTCCATCACAACTTTCTGTAGCTACAGCTAGTAATAATACATGCCCATGACGCTGCTAAAAGCTTACCTTGCATTTCAGTGACATCACTTATGTGCGAAATGTCATCTTCATCCGCTAAAGCTCTCTGTGTCTTTCTTGTAAAGCTGCTTGGTCCAGCAAATCTGTAGACACATGGCAACTCGACTCCACCGTTATCCACACCTCGACACGTGCAACGCCTTCATGCCCCAATTACGGTAGCTAAAATACTACCACCATGTCTAATAAAAAGTGTACACATGCACGAAATCGTGCGCGGGACATGTCCAACGACCTGGCCGTCCTTCATTATAGCAACTGCAAATGAATCATGACGGTTGCCAAACTCGCGTTCACAATTGCGCTGTTCACCAATGACAGCAGTCCACACATCTTTATAATAGTGATATCCATGAATAGCACTAGTCGCATCAAAAGTCGAGAGCGTTTCACTCACTGCCATGTGGGCTGCCATATCTGCACGTGTTTAGTCGTGACGTTAGTATGCGGTCAGTCAATAAAATTCGAGGATGAAATTTTCGCAGATAGCAGGTCGTCCGCGAAAACTGCAAAAATTACGTCCCTCGAAAATTTGTACGTATACGGTATGTATTTACAAAGTGTATCCTATAACATGCCATGTAGTAATATGTATGAATGTATGTAGTATAACAATATACATGCATTAGTGAACTGTGTGCACGTGTATTTGTATATCCCTGGGCCTGGCAGCTGTATCGGGTGTACATATACATATGCAATTACATTACCCTATAATGTTCTTGTCAACTGTTTCTTAGCTCAATCTTCTCATATATAATGCCTGCCCATGGCACTGTAGCACGGCAGTCATACATTCAACCAACATGGCTATTCAAACTGGGATCCAGTGTCAATACCAGAATGCTTATATGCTTCCTCACCTATGTCACAAACCATGATGTATAGGCATGCACACTTGTGCACCTATGTGATTACAGTAAGTCAAGTTTGCAGTGGTACACAACAACGTTGTTGTTCTGGTATATATGAACTCGATATACTGTGGGTAAATATAGGTAATGTTATAGGGTTTCCAAATAAATGTGTTAACATGAATAAATTGGGTACTAATTAACACAAGTTGGTTACCCTTGCAGAGACTAAGTATGTGAAGAAACATAGGAAAGTAGTTTTTATCCCCAGGTCCTCACATTTTGCTCTAGCCCTATGGAAAAAAATAAATAAAATGAACAAATTGGCCTGATTTTGACAAAAAAAAAACATAGGTATTATGAACCACTACCATGGTTCATGATAAGGATTGCATAATACCTAATATGCTTTAGTAAATTGACCGACAATGGCTGGCACTCATTGCCACAGCTTCAATATTAAGTACCTGACACATCAGGACCAATGTTGACAACCAAGTGCATTAAAGTATAACAGTGATACTACCTGATAATTGTAATATAGTAAATTAAATTTCAAATAAGAAAATATAAGAGGAACCAAAGTGAATTCAAAGAAGACACACCTGAACCCAAGTTGCCAATTTTTACAATGTGTGTTACAGTATTAATGAGATCACCGTATGATGTAATATGTGTATCACGTGTGTGTGTGTGTCATGTGATCGACCACGTTTGTCAGTAATGATTAAAGATGGAGTATAATACCGAACGCACAGCAACAAAATAGACCCTATCTCCTACATGGTCCTTCGAGCCGACTACCTACGAATCGATTTCATTTAAGATTAACTGTCAGGATCTCGTCAACCCGGACATACTACTCGTATCTCGACATTATTATTAACCCACCACAAGAAATCCTTGGTACCGGGCATGGTACCCTGGAAGGCGAGTAATTGATTGTGTCATAGAACTTCTTGTTGTGTGTTGTTACCCGTGTAGGAAGTCTCGCATGGAGTTAGCGCGCGAGACTACTGCTCAGTTTGGTGTACGTTAATTGGATTGGACGAAGCGGAAGTCCTGGCAGTTACCCACGGACACGCCAAAACCTCATTGAACGCGACAATAAGTGAGTTAAGTAATTAAGGCACAGTATGTCTGAAGGATTGAGTAGAAGGAGAAAGATTCATGGCGGACATAGGGGGTCTGCTACACGTATGGTTCATGAGATATATGAAGCCATAGAATCCACAGATGAGAGAGATTCCATTGTAACTAAGCTAGAACAATGTAAGATATCACTTGAAGAGAAACTGGAGATTATCAGACAGCAGGATGATGAAATACTGGAGTTGGTAGGAGATGAAGAAGTGGAACATGAGATCGATGAAGCTGATACCTTTAGTGGAAGGGTGCGTAGAGCCATAATTGATGCCACTTGTGCAATCGAAGTAAAATTGGTCCCAACTTCAACGCAAGTAACTGTAAGCAATCCCACTACAACTGCTGAGACGAGTGCCCCCTCCACTGAAGCTTCTACAGTAGCTGCTGCTACGACCAGTGCAGCAACTGAAACCCCTACAGGTGCTGCTGCTGCTGCTACAACCAGCGCGACAATTCCTGAAGTTTCTGAGACTACACCAGTATCAGAATTGACAGATACTACTACACCAGGTACAGTTTCCACATCCAGTACTGCTCCTCCAGCACCAGTATTCACAATTCCAACGTCATCTTCGACAACCGGATTGCCGGTCATCCCTCCACCTATCTTCAGTAGCCTGTACTTCACTCAGGGACAAGAACGACGTTGGCTTCAGTGGTGTCATCTGATGTTTCAAGCCCGCTTCACTCGCTTTAAGTGTTGGTCCTTTGCCCAAGGTGAAACTACCCAAACTAACTTTAAAGAAGTTTAATGGTGACCTCACGAAGTGGACACCTTTCTGGGACTCCTATGAATCCTCCATACATAACAACCCCAGTTTGTCCAACATTGATAAATTTGTTTACCTTAATTCACTGTTGGAAGGCCCAGCATCAGAATCGGTGGCGGGATTAAGGATCACGGTGGCCAATTACAACGAAGCAGTATCTATTCTCCAGGGCAGATTCGGTGACATAGATCAAATCGTGGGTAAACACATGGAGGCACTACTTTCCCTGGAAGTAGTTACTTCACAGTACAACTTGAAGGCATTACGTTGCTTGCACGATCAAGTGGAATCACAGGTGAGGGGTCTCAGAGCCCTTGGCATTGCAGCCGACTCCTATGGTAGTTTGTTGTCACCCGTAATTTTGAAGAAGCTTCCCCAGGAACTACGCCTAATTGTGAGTCGAGAAGTAAGAGAAGGAAGATGGAATTTAGATGAACTGATGAGACTGATTGATGTGGAAATTAAGGCCAGGGAACATGCTTCTAACACGTCCAATGCAAGCACTGATGGTAACCGTCTACCCAAGGCTCAAGGCAAGAGCCTGCCTACTAACACTGCGCTGTATTCAAGTGAATCCCCTGTTCCTAAGTGCTCTTACTGTAGACAACACTCCTCCATTTCATGTAGAACGGTAACCAATCCAAATGAGCGTAAGCAAATTTTGAGGAAGACGGGAAGGTGTTTTGTGTGTCTCAGAAGACACCACACAAGCCGTGATTGTTGCTCTACTTTAAGATGCACGGGCTGTGGAGGGAGGTATCATACTAGTATTTGTAATGGACGAATGATGCAGGATGGAGCTAGATCCCAGACCATTAGGCAGAATCAAGGTATTGGTGGTATTCCAACTACTATTCAACCTCAGATGCTGCAAACCCAGGACGCACCCAACACTGGTGGAATGGTTCCCAGTATGCCAACTACCACTGCTGCATTTCAGAGTAGTACTACTAAGGTGCCAGTGTTGTTGCAGACGGCACAAGTGTCTGTCTTCAAGCCCTGTTAGCCAACTATATCAATGAACATACGGGCAATAATTGATAGCGGAAGCCAACAATCTTATATAAGTAAGAGGATGAAACATTCCCTTTCATTAAACATGCTATATTCAGAAACCATGTTAATCAAGACCTTTGGGTCTGAGAAGGGCAATTGACAATTGTGTGATGCTGTGTCAGTGGGGATCAACCTGCGAGCTGGGGGGAGTATGAACTTCTTGTTTTTAGCTGTACCGTTTATTTGTGAACCGTCGTGTGGCCAAACAATATCATGTGTAACAGAGCGATATGAGTATCTTGCTAACCTAGATTTTGCAGACTATTCATGTGATGGTGACCAATTAGAAGTAGACATGTTGATTGGTGTTGACAATTATTGGAAATTGGTCACTGGCAAGCTGGTTAATAGAGGTGATGGTCCTACTGCAGTTCATACAAGACTTGGATGGGTATTGTCTGGACCAGTTGAAGGCTTGCTATCTCAGAATACATCATGTAAACTTGTGTCGACTCATGTTTTGAAGGTGGATGGCTATGTGCCACAGGAGTCCGAGCGCAGTTTGGACAGAACTCTAAAGTCCTTTTGGGACTTGGAGTCACTTGGCATAAGGGAAGGTGAGGTGGATGTGTACGAACAGTTCCAGAAGGAGATATGTTTTAAGAATGGGAGATATGAAGTTAACTTGCCGTGGAAGGAGGCAACTCCCACCTTACCATCCCACTATGAATTATCCCTGAAGAGACTTACCGGATTGCTTAGACGCTTGAGACAGTCCCCAGACGTACTCCGACGTTATGATGATGTGATCAAGGAACAGCTTGCTGCTGGAATTGTGGAAGTTGTGAAGGATGAAGGGTCTCAGAGTAAGTTGACCCATTACTTACCGCATCACCCAGTAATCAGAGAAGATAAGTTGACAACAAAGGTCCGAGTGGTTTATGATGCCTTGGCCAAAACCCGAGGTCCATCTCTTAATGATTGCTTGTATGCGGGGCCCAAGTTTGACCAATGTATCTTGGACATACTACTTAGATTCAGGTCACACAAAGTAGCACTGGTGGCCGACATAGAAAAGGTCTTTCTACAAATCTCAGTTGCGCCATGTGATGGAGATGTACTACAGTTTCTCTGGATTGATGACGTACACAAGAAGGTACCAGAAGTCTTGACACTAAGGTTTGCCCGAGTTGTCTTTGGAGTGTCGTCAAGCCCATTCCTTTTGAATGCCACTATCAGACATCATGTAGAGAAATACAAGGATATCGAACCATCATTTGTTGAAACCTTTAGTCGTTCTATTTATGTAGATGATGTCAGCTTCGGAGCAGCAGATGATGATGGTGCCTTTGACCTCTATGCCAAGGCTAAGAAGATACTACTTGATGGAGGCTTCAATTTGCGTAAGTTCGTGAGCAATTCTGAGGGACTACAGCAACGCATAGAGTCAATCGAGGGTGGGCTAACTGCCAGAGAATGTAAATCCATAATTGATGAAGACAAGACCTACACCAAGGAAGTCTTGGGTGGGAAGCAAGGGAACGATGTAGAGCAGAGAATACTGGGTGTAAAGTGGAATGTTGTACAAGATCACTTAGTATTTGATCTTAGTGAGCTGGCAATTCTTGTAAGAAGCATCGAAGCTACTAAGCGACAGATAGTCAGTGTGGCTAGCAAGTTTTATGACCCTTTAGGATTTGTATCACCCATCACCATGCAGTTCAAAATGTTGTTCAGAGACTTGTGTGTGGGTAGGGTTGGATGGGATGAGCCATTGGCGGGAGAGCTTCTCAACAAGTGGAAGGCTATAACTTCACGTTTTGACAGTGTCACATGTCACATTGTCCATACCCCGATGTTATTGTTGGAGTTCTAGGCAAGCTTCTCAACAGTACAGTCTCATCGGATTCTGCGATGCATCGTCACGAGCGTACGCTGCAGTAGTGTACATAAGGGTTGAAACTGGAGTGAAAAATTCAGTTGAATTTGTGACCGCTAAGACAACAGTCTCCCCAGTTAAGGTACAAACAATCCCTAGACTGGAGTTGCTGTCAGCACTTCTCCTTGCTAAGTTGATAAGTAGTGTGTCCTCTGCACTTGAACAAGAGATGGAATTTAACACTCTGTTTTGTTTTACAGACTCGAAGGTGGCGTTGTGCTGGATCAGATGACTCGAGAAGGACTGGAAACCATTCATCCAAAACCGGGTCAATGAGATACGGAAGCTAGTACCAATCGAATGTTGGCATCATTGCCCTGGTAAAGAGAATCCTGCAGACGTACCATCGAGAGGGACAACGCGAACTGGTGGAAACCTTTGAATAGTGACTAACGATCATTTAGAAAGTATCAAAGCAAGTCATAGTTCTTTACAATTCTTTGAGCAGTTTCTTTTTTGTTGTTGTTAGAGCACATCTGCATTTTTGTAATTTCCTTATGTAGTTGGTGCAGTTGATATTGTACTCTTCAGAGTAGTAGTTTTTTAATCCTTCATTATTTAGGAGATAGAAAAACACATGATGATGACGTTGATAAGCACTAAAGCATTTGGCTGGTGAAATGACCTCACCCCAGTCAACTGCAAGTGCATCATCTGATACTTTCCCTAATGTACTAACACTTCCAAAGGATTGAATAAAATGCTTGGTAAATGTTTGAGGTCTAGTTAACTCTCCAGCAAAGCATTAAACAAAAGTATCTTACCCATCCCCAGTACACTGTTGGGGGTAAAACCTTATGTAATAATTATTACGTTTGTGGTAACTAAGTAATATAATAAAATACAATATAAAAACAGGTAATATAAGTCAAGTTGCTTTACTTACAAATGTAACGCGTTACCTAAGTAATATAGTTACTGTTACGAGTCTAATGTTTCGTAATATTATTACTACAAGTAACAAAAAGTTATTAATCTCGTTAGTAATCCACTGAGTATCGCCTAGCCACTACGAGGTAACGAAGCCTACTGAATGAAGCTTATTCACCAGCTTCTTACTTATAACCAAGATTTGCACATTGCCCAACAACGCAATCATGTCACGTGATTAGGTGGTAGTTTCACACGTGACAGCTTAAGGCAGTGGACACAAAGTAATATAATATATGTGACCGGATTTGCAAAAAGGTACCTTTTCCACACACTTGACATACCAGCAAACAAAGTGGTGTAACACTTGACTCCTTATGCTGATTAACTTTCTCTTAGTATCACAATGTAGCCAGATACTGTAGCTACATTCATTGATAATTTCAAGCAATTATATGCCATGATCAAAAAGTTATGAAGCTTTAACATTCAAAAAATGGGTCAAATTTTGTGTGTGAAAAAGGTACCCTTTTGCAAATCCGGTCACATATCCTATTATCATAGGTACTTTATTTTATGGGTAATATGTAATTGTAACTAAATAGTTCGGTTGCAAGTAATATGTAACTGCCAACACTGCCAATCCCAGCACAGCATAGAAGAAGAGCCTCTTTCATGGTAGATTAGTATTTGCTATCCACTGCTGGCCAAGATAGCCAAAAATTTCTGTGCTACCAGCATGTTATCAGAACATCTCTTTAGTTGTAGAGGAAACATTGTTACTGAAAGTAGAACCTGTCTAAAGTCCCAGAATGTAGATTGGGACACAAAATGTAAAGTGAACTGTTAATTTGTGTTTCCTGATTTGACACCAAAGGAGCAAGAGCTCAGGAAACAGATGAAAAACAGCACAATAGTAAGGAGGGAGGGTCCTTGTCCTACATGGGGGTTTAGAAAACCCAGACCAGACCAGGTAAATTCTTCAAGTAAGCCAATTTACACAATAGCTATAACATACAATTCACGCAATAGCTAGCTATAACATACACTCTTCACCTTGTAGCCACTCTGCCAAGAACACAATTAGCTAGCTAACTATGTAGTCTGGTGATGACTTGCAGGTGTAATGGCAGCATACTAAAGTGTATGTACAATGATTTGGCCTCATGATACCAGAAAAAGTTTCCAGAGTCTCCTAAGTACTTTATTAGCTGGAAATCACTGGTTGCTAATTCATCATCACTACTTATTGTTGACTCATCATTACTTATTGTTGACTCATCACTGCTGATTGTTGACTCATTACTGCTGGCTGTGGACTCATCACTGCTGGTTGTGGACTCACCTATGCCAACTATGGTCCCATCACTGCCGATTATGAAAAATACCCTTTTACACACAAGTTGTAATAGAAATAATTCTCTTTAATGTTGACTGTTAATGAGACCTAGGTAGGGTTTCTAATTATAGCTAGAGACCTGGTCAGTTAGTGACTTCCTGTCTTTCATGGTATTCTTGTACATGTTTTCAGTATGGTTCATGTTTATCTGTCTGTGAATGCTATCCCACTAGGGACCTGTGAGAAGGCTAAAGCCTGCATTTATAATGAAGTAGCCAATCAAGATTCACAAAGAAGGAAGTAACTGAAATGCAAACCAGTGGAAATTCCAGTATTCTTCTGGAGAAGTGTAGATGTCATAATGGTACTTACAAAAAAAAACACAAAATATTCTAATACTGAAACAGTCAATTTTACCTGATTGCTCTATTAGAGTTATTGACTGTTCTATTAGAGTATATCGATCTTTTTCTCAGTAAAGCGTTTTCACACGTAGGTTTCAGCATAGATCAGTAATTTCGCTGGTAGTTAGCTATTAGTGTTATACTTGATGCTTTTAGGCGTCCACTGTGCTAGTAAAATAAGTAAATACAAGTGAACGTTATTTATTCTCGTACATGATAAGAATCGGTATCTGCAACAATATAATGGCCGATTCCGATACTTCGTGAAAACAGCAGTATTGGCCCGATACCGATACTAGAATCGGTGCAGCCCTAATTTAAATATTTCCTGGACTAACATTCTACACCCACATTTAGGACTGTTGAGAAGAAACCACCTCAGAGCAATGTTTATCTGTGTAGATGTTTAATACAGACTTACACACGCACAAGAAAAACAATTTCAGTAAACCAGGTGTGGCCACAGCAAGCTGACTGTGAGCATGCACCTGACTCAACAAAATTGTTTTGTCTAGCTAGATAAGTGCAAGGCAACTAGTTGTTATTAACACTCTTCCTCATCTTTGGCCTGTGTATCATGCGGGTCCTTTTTTCTTTTTCTTATAACAAGGCTTTGGAAACTGCAACATCAGTTTATCGCTGTCAATTTCCAACCTCTCTCTTCTACGCCGTGAAGCTACCTTGCCTGGTCCATCCAATTTCCTGGCATTGTCCTCACTCAGCAATCTGTACATATGGAGATGAATGACAACATGTACAGAATAACTAGCTTGCCAGATTAATGCCTACCCTACATACAACAAACATGTTCAGAGATGTAATACACCTGCACAAACCTTTAGCTACATACCTCCCGTTCCCTTTATATGCTCGCTGCACTGAATCATCCATGTAGAACAGAAGAAAAAGCAAGCAATCATGGAAGCGACTGATGACAAAGTGATCACAAGATCTTGTAATTAGTGGCAGGCTGTGCCTAACTTATAAGGCCACAAAACTGTCGCTTTTTACAATAACCCATAAGGGCTGCTATTTTGTTTTCAGAAATCCAGTCATTTATTTCCACACACCACATAACAAAGCTTCACCTTACTGAAAAGGTAATGACAACAGATCCTGCGTGCATGTGATTCACAAAGTGGTTGATGAAACTGAAAGATGTCTATAGTTCTATTTTTTTCCCATTTCACACTATAACCTGGAGGCTGTACACTTGGTGGATATGTATAAGCATAGATATTCTACTTACCCGGGATTGCGTACCGCCGGTTTTCAAAGGAACACTCCGTGCTACCCGTACGTTTATTTTATGGCATAAACATGAATAAGTATATTTGGCATACATATGGCTGTAACTACAGTGGGTATTTGTTTACCTATATATGATCTTTATCTAGGGACTAGCATTGTGGCTACAGTTGACAATACCAGAACTGGAGTTCCATCAATATTTCATGTGAAGTGTGAACTCCTGATTGCTGAAGGCAGTAGTGTTGCACCGATAATCGGATCGGCTATCGGTTAAACCATATATCGGCTTAAATTATACCTATTGGTATCGGTATTGGATCAAGACACAACACTAGCCGATACGATATAATTACACGTGATTTATGCAAGTGCCGCAACCGATTAATTGTCTATTGTTAATACTCGAAAATGGCGGTAAGCACGAGGTTGAGCGCAAGTAACCCTAGCAATGCAGTAAACCCTAGCCGTGATTTGGGAAGAAAAACATCAGTTATTTGGGAATTCTTTACTGTTGATGAGGACAGCAAGTTTGCTATTTGTGATGAGTGTGAAGCGAAAGTTCCCAGAGGTGGCTCTACGACGAAGTCTTATACTACTACTAACCTTGTAAACCATTTAGTAAAAAGACACCCGGAAATCCCCTCAAAATACCTGGAAAGGAAAACGGAAAAGGAGCCAAAGCAGCCAATGGAAACAAGAAAACGGGAACTACAACTACTTTCTTTAAGCAAAGTGCAAGACCGAAGTAAGGGCTGGGATATCAACGACCAGAGGGCACAACGAGTACACCGAAAAATAGGTGAGATGGTAGCGATTGACTGCCAGCCAATTTCAATGGTAGAAGATGTGGGATTCAGGCAAGTCTTGAAGTTGCTAGAACCACGCTACCAGTGCCCCAGTAGGAAATATCTAATCCAAAACAGCCAAGCTGTAAAAAAAGAGTGCGGCCCTGAGAAAGGCTATGGTGAAAAAAGATGTGAAATCCAAGGTGACGGCCAAGAAATGGCTGTGATGGTAGGTTAATGGTAAAAATTTTAATAACGACAATTCAAGTGAATTTTGTGCCAAGACCAAGCGGCACCAAATTCACCTGAATTGTTGTTATTAAAATTTTTACCATTAACCTACCATCACAGCCATTTCTTGGCCGCCACCTTGGATTTCACATCTTTTTTCACCATAGCCTTTCTCAGGGCCGCACTCTTTTTTTACAGCTTGGCTGTTTTGGATTAGATTTCACTTCTTCTTGTATTTGTATACCCCAAAGCCGGTCTATGGCCGGCTTTAGGGCTTTTTAACCTGTCATTTTTTCTTTACTACAGGAAGAAGAAAAGATGAAGCAGGGTGATTTCTTTGTAGCTGACCTCTCTGCAAGGTGATCCTTCTAGCTGATCTCTCTACCGGATGACTTGTTTGTAGCTGAACTCTCTACAGGGTGATTTGTTTGTAGCTGAATTCTCTACAGGGCAATTTGTTTGCAGCTAAACTGCTGAACTCTCTACAATGTAACTTCTTCTAGCTGAACTCTCTACGGGTGGCTTGTTTCTAGCTGAACTCTCTACAGGGTGATTTGTTTCTAGCTGAACTCTCTACAAGGTAACTTCTTCTAGCTGATCTTTCTACAGGGTGATTTGTTTGTAGCTGAATTCTCTACAGGGCAATTTGTTTGCAGCTGAACTCTCTACATGGTAGTTTCTTTGTAGCTAAACTCTCTACAATGTGACTTCTTCTAGCTGAACTCTCTACAGGGTGACTTGTTTCTAGCTGAACTCTCTACAGGGTGATTTGTTTGTAGCTGAACTCTCTACATGGTAACTTCTTCTAGCTGATCTTTCTACAGGATGATTTGTTTGTCTCTACAGGGAAATTTGTTTGCAGCTGAACTTTCTACATGGTAGTTTCTTTGTAGCTGAACTCTCTACAATGTAACTTCTTCTAGCTGAACTCTCTACAGGGTGACTTGTTTCTAGCTGAACTCTCTACAGGGTGATTTGTTTGTAGCTGAACTCTCTACAAGGTAACTTCTTCTAGCTGATCTTTATACAAGGTGATTTGTCTGTAGCTGAATTCTTTACAGGGCAATTTGTTTGCTGCTGAACTCTCTACATGGTAGTTTCTTTGTAGCTGAATTCTCTACAATGTAACTTCTTCTAGCTGAATTCTCTACAGGATGACTTGTTTGTAGCTGAACTCTCTACAAGGTAACTTCTTCTAGCTGATCTTTCTACAGGGTGATTTGTTTGTAGCTGAACTCTCTACAAGGTAACTTCTTCTAGCTGAACTCTCTACTGGGTGACTTGTTTCTAGCTGATCTCTCTACAGGGTGACTTGTTTCTAGCTGAACTCTCTACAGGGTGATTTGTTTGTAACTGAACTCTCTACAAGGTAACTTCTTCTAGCTGATCTTTCTACAGGGTGATTTGTTTGTAGCTGAATTCTCTACAGGGCGATTTGTTTGCTGCTGAACTCTCTACATGGTAGTTTCTTTGTAGCTGAACTCTCTACAATGTAACTTCTTCTAGCTGAACTCTCTACGGGTGACTTGTTTCTAGCTGATCTCTCTACAGAGTGACTTGTTTCTAGCTGAACTCTCTACAGGGTGATTTGTTTGTAGCTGAACTCTCTACAAGGTAACTTCTTCTAGCTGATCTTTCAACAGGGTGATTTGTTTGTCTCTACAGGGAATTTGTTTGCAGCTGAACTCTCTACATGGTAGTTTCTTTGTAGCTGAACTCTCTACAAGGTAATTTCTTCTAGCTGAACTCTCTACAGGGTGACTTGTTTCTAGCTGATCTCTCTACAGGGTGATCTGTTCATAGCTGAACTTTCTACAGGGTGATTTGTTTGCAGCTGAACTCTCTACATGGTAGTTTCTTTGTAGCTGAACTCTCTACAATGTGACTTCTTCTAGATGAACTCTCTACAAGGTGACTTGTTTCTAGCTGATCTCTCTACAGGGTGACTTGTTTCTAGCTGAACTCTCTACAGGGTGATTTGTTTGTAGCTGAATTCTCTACAGGGCGATTTGTTTGCTGCTGAACTCTCTACATGGTAGTTTCTTTGTAGCTGAACTCTCTACAATGTAACTTCTTCTAGCTGAACTCTCTACGGGTGACTTGTTTCTAGCTGATCTCTCTACATGGTGACTTGTTTCTAGCTGAACTCTCTACAGGGTGATTTTTTTTGTAGCTGAACTCTCTACAAGGTAACTTCTTCTAGCTGATCTTTCTACAGGGTGATTTGTTTGTCTCTACAGGGCAATTTGTTTGCAGCTGAACTCTCTACATGGTAGTTTCTTTAATTTGTAGCTGAACTCTCTACAATGTAACTTCTTCTAGCTGAACTCTCTACAGGGTGACTTGTTTCTAGCTGAACTCTCTACAGGGTGATTTTTTTTGTAGCTGAACTCTCTACAAGGTAATTTCTTCTAGATGATCTTTCTACAGGGTGATTTGTTTGTAGCTGAACTCTCTACAATGTAACTTCTTCTAGCTGATCTCTCTACAGGGTGACTTGTTTCTAGCTGAACTCTCTACAGGGTGATTTGTTTGTAGCTGAACTCTCTACAAGGTAACTTCTTCTAGCTGATCTTTCTACAGGGTGATTTGTTTGTAGCTGAATTCTCTACAGGGCGATTTGTTTGCTGCTGAACTCTGTACATGGTAGTTTCTTTGTAGCTGAACTCTCTACAATGTAACTTCTTCTAGCTGAACTCTCTACGGGTGACTTGTTTCTAGCTGATCTCTCTACAGGGTGACTTGTTTCTAGCTGAACTCTCTACAGGGTGATTTGTTTGTAGCTGAACTCTCTACAAGGTAACTTCTTCTAGCTGATCTTTCTACACGGTGATTTGTTTGTCTCTACAGGGAATTTGTTTGCAGCTGAACTCTCTACATGGTAGTTTCTTTGTAGCTGAACTCTCTACAATGTAACTTCTTCTAGCTGAACTCTCTACGGGTGACTTGTTTCTAGCTGATCTCTCTACATGGTGACTTGTTTCTAGCTGAACTCTCTACAGGGTGATTTTTTTTGTAGCTGAACTCTCTACAAGGTAACTTCTTCTAGCTGATCTTTCTACAGGGTGATTTTTTTTGTAGCTGAACTCTCTACAAGGTAACTTCTTCTAGCTGATCTTTCTACAGGGTGATTTGTTTGTCTCTACAGGACAATTTGTTTGCAGCTGAACTCTCTACATGGTAGTTTCTTTATAGCTGAACTCTCTACAATGTAACTTCTTCTAGCTGAACTCTCTACAGGGTGACTTGTTTCTAGCTGATCTCTGTACAGGGCAATTTGTTTGTAGCTGAATTCTCTACAGGGTGATTTATTTGAGCTGAACTCTCTACATGATGGCTTCTTTGTAGCTGAACTCTCTATTAGGTACCTTCTTCTAGCTGATCTGACTACAGGATGACTTGTTTGTAGCTGAATTCCCTACAGAATAACTTGCAATGTAATATAACTGTGTAAATTATACATGCAGCTGAATGCTTTATTAGGGTGACTGTTCTATTAGAGTATCTCGATCTCGCATTTGCCGCACGTAGTTGCCTTTCGAATCATAACTCAGTGATTTGTAATCCGATTCTTCTGTACTACTGCAAGAACTTTCTATGATGATTATTCCAGCTACATACTGATTTTCAGCTCGTTGCTCTAAGCGGTTTGCCTGGTAGACACGAAAACTAATAGTTTTTTTATTCATAAAAATCGATCGCGTAATTTTGACACAGGTTGGGTTTTGTGTCATATCTCCATGGTCTTTATCCCGATTCCTTTCAAACCACAAAAAGGCACTCCTACGATGGTTGCTCCATCTACATATCAATTTTCAACTGATTCCTCCAAGGGGTTTACCCTGTAGGCGTGACAGACCTTCGACCTTATTTTACGCAAATAATCGGTAATAACTCCATGAATGTTCATCGGATTCCTACCAAAGTTGGTATGGAGATCCGCCTTAATGAGCCCTTTAAGTGTGCCAAATTTCAGCCCAATCCGAACACGCATTCGTGTTTTATGGCGAATTTTGCGAAGTGTGCGAAATGAAGAAGAAGAAAAGAACGAAGAAATTAAAACGAAATTTTGTTCGCTCGTATCTCGGAAATGGCTGGAGGGATTTCCTTCAAATTTGGTATGTAGACTCCCCTAACTGGGCGGCACGTCTCTAGCAAATTTGGTTCCAATCGGATAAGGGATCACAGAGCTACATAGGTGTGAAAATTGCGTTTTCTTTCTTCCTGTTAATATACTCACGGTGTGGCGCGCCGGCTTCTTGGGCTGCACGACACACTATCGTGTGTCTTGATTTTACTGAAACAATTATTCCAAAAATATACTATGGAATGAAAGAGGAAGTTGTGAGGCAGTTGTGATGATGAAAGTTACTTGAGCTTTACGATGGATGCGTGGAGTTCAAGTGTGAATGATACGGCATTGCTTAGCCTTACAGCTCATTGGATGATAGCCAGTTCAAGCGAGTTTCTGCTGTTTTGAATGCCCAATGCCTTACTGAAGCCCACACTGGAGAGTACATCGCTGCTCAGGTACTCAGCATGCTGGAAAAATGGGAAATAGCATTGCAGAGGGTGCATTTAGTGATCACTGACAACTCCAGTAATATGGCTAAGGCCATGCGTGATGCTTCTCTACCACATTTTGGGTGTTTTGCCCAATCTCTTCAGTTAGCAATCAATGATGGCTTACTATCTCAGAAAATAGTGAAAGATATCATTGCAATATGCAAGAGTATAGTTGGGCATTTTCACCGCTCGTCTGTTGCTTCTCACAATTTGAAAAGAATTCAAGAAAGCCTCAATATTCCACAACATAAATTGAAGCAGAATGTCCAAACAAGATGGAATTCCACATTTTACATGTTGACATCAGTCCTATAGCAAAAGATGGTGTTAGCAGCATATGCTGCTGAAAATAGCGGTGTTCAACAGCTTTCATCTCACCAGTTGGATGTAATGAAAAGAGTTATTGAAATTTTATCTCCTGTGGAAGAGATCACTAGGTCTATATCTGCAGACCTTGCAGTTATTTCCATCGTCATACCGTACATACGTATACTTACCAGAGCACTTGAAAAAACACTGAAGACAGTGGTATTTGCACTATGAAAAGAGAACTGCTTCATTCGCTTAAACTACGTTTTAACAGAATTGAAGAAAACAAGCAGTTATCTTTTGCTACTTTCCTTGACCCTAGGTTTAAGGACAAATTCTTTTCAAGCAATATTGTTAAAGTGACAATTAAAGAAATTTTATTGGAAGAATTGTCCAAGCTTGACACTGGTTTGCAAGGTAACACTGAAATGGAGGGACCAACAAGGCCTAAGAGAGTTTGCCCACTAAAAAGTAGCATTCTGTTAGATGTATTTTCTGAAATTGTTGCTGATAGCAGTGAAGACCTGCCCACATCTATTAGTGAAGTAGATAGGTACTTAAGTGTGCCTTTAATAGATTTCAATACAGGTGACCCTTTTATGTGGTGGTCACAGCATTGTCAAGAATTTCCAATTCTTTCAAAACTAGCCCGACAATTCCTGTCTGCACCTGCCACTTCAGTGCCATCCGAGCGACTGTTCTCTGCTGCAGGAGACCTGTCACGAAATTGGTACTAATTGACAACCTCTCAAAGAAATGAACTGGAACAAGCCAACGATATTCACGCCACTTAGCACTTCAAACCACTCAAACGTGTTAATCGCTTCAACTGATAACTTAAACACACACGTGACAGCATTACACAATTCATTACATCATTGAATAAACCTAGCCTAACCTAATTACAAAACCAAAGATAAAATAAATATTACACTCCCCGTGTTTGAGGCAACACAGTTGATCAAACATCTAACTACATAATTATAATTACAAAACTTAAAAGTTCATTCACCAGACACTGTTGGGTTCTTCACTTCAACTGGGTACAGGTGGGATGGAGAAAAAGTATAGCTGATTCCATCAACATCATCCTGTACATAAGTGAGGGGGCGAGCATTGATGACTGCCTCAACTTCAATAAGGAGGGTTTGTAACTGATCATAAGTTAAACTGGTACGACCCACAGTCTTTCTAAGACATCTCTTCACTCTTTGTACCATCCTCTCCCAAAATCCTCCCCACCATGGTGCCTTCTCAACAATAAACCTCCATGTAATTCGATTATTGGTCAAGTATTGACTTATCTTCTTTGACCTAGAAATCTTAATCAGTTCTTTAGCTGATGACTGAAAGGTCTTAGCATTATCAGACATCAACGTTGCTGGCAGCCCTCGTCGACTGGCAAATCTTCTTATAGCCAATAAAAAAGAATCTACTCCCATATTTGGGGTGAGCTCAAAATGAATAGCCCTTGTCGACGCACAAGTAAACAGACATATGTATACTTTCTCACTGACATTCTTCTCTGAAATAAAAAGGGGTCCAGCAAAGTCAACACCTGTGTGAGTAAATGGTGGCTGGTCTGAAACTTGTTCATTTGGTAAGTCTGGTGCTGTAACTGAAGAGTATGATGGTCCTTCAAGCTTACGGCAAACAGTGCAAGACTTTACAACTCTTCTGACGACTTGGCGTCCCTTCAGGATCCAAAAACGTTCTCGTAAATAAGGTAGCGTGTCTGCAACACCACTATGCTTTACATTCTGATGAGCCCACAAGACCAACAGTTTTACAAAATAATCATCATGTGGTAATATGGCTGGGTTCTTGCTCAGTAGACACAGAGACGAATTGTTGAGTCGGCCTTTACAACGTAAAACTTCCTGGTTATCTAAAAACAGCCCAAATTGCTTGACTAGTAGAGGACACGGACCTGAGCAAGAACGGAAATATTGGATTTCACGAGCAAAAAAACTACGTTGTATAGACTTAATCCATAATAGCTCTGATTGATTCATTTCACTACGAGATATGAAAGGTTCAAATGAGTCGGTTTGTTTCCTGCACTTCTTAATGAACCGAATCTCATAAGAGGTTACACGCAATAATCGATTTAAGCCTCCATATTTCTTGCAATCAATCAACTCCTTAATAGACTGACACACAAAGGTTGAACTTGTGGAGACCAAGGAAAGAGTAATTGGAGTTATGTTCTTTACCATCTCCATCTGTGCTTCATGATTGAGGTCATACACTTCAATGGTTGGCCAGTTTGTAATTGATTCCCTCAGGAAGTTTGGTCCTTGCCACCACAATACTTGGTCAATCAACTCTGAAGCCATGGTGCCCCTTGAAGGCAAATCAGCCGGATTTAATCTTCCAGGACAATGTCTCCACAACTCTCGATCACTAAGCTGACGGATCTCATCAACTCTGTGTTGCACATACTGTTTCCATACCTTGTCATTACGGATCCAACAAAGTGCAGTCATGGAATCCACCCAAAAAAATTGACCATTGAGATTGGAAATCAAGCCTTGGACAACCTTAGTAAGCCTCGCAAGAATCAATGCTCCCAATAGCTCAAGTCATGGAATTGTTTGTTTCTTAAGGGGAGCAACCTTGGTCTTGGATGCTACTAATCTCACTGATACACTTCCATCAGAGTAGCGAGTTCTTAAGTACAATACAGCTGCATAGGCATGTTCTGAAGCGTCACTGAACCCATGGAGCTCAACTCTTTCTGGGCGCTTCCCTAATACAAAATAACATCTGGGTACCACAACCATATTCAAGGTATTCAAGCTCTCTAATAATTGATTCCACCTATGAGCCAGGTCTGGCGGGAGAGGATCATCCCAGTGGGACTTGTTAACACAAAGTGTTTGTATCAGAACTATCGTCAAAGGTAGCTTATGTCCAACCTCAGGGTAGGCACGAATCGATCGTTTCGCGAGCAATTATCATCAAACACAAGGATACAGATTCAGCATCGAATACGAAGCTACCATGATTGCGTGCACGTGATAACTCTATTCTTATTAAAGTCTCACACACAATAATTACAACACTCCCCGCGGTTGGCGACCTTGGGGAGACCAACTAAAATTACATGGCTAACAGAAAAAATGGCCTAACCTTAGCTACAAGAAAAATCAAATAGTCCTATTTGTAATAAAAGTTTCTACGGATCTGTTCTCCAATTATTGCAGCACGACGACGTGGTCTTCCTGTTGCATCATTTGTTGTATCTAATTCGTCAGATTGAGAAACACTGGAAACATCGGACATTTGAAGCATCAGGTTGAGAAATACTGGAAACATCAGGTTGAGAATTCGATGAAGTGTCACTTGAATCGCTATCTTGATTTAGCTGCTGCTGTTGTGTAACTTCACTATCAGGTCGAGAATTCGATGAATTGTCACTTGAATCGCTATCTTGATTTAGCTGCTGCTGTTGTATAACTTCACTGTGGTGAACTTCAATTGGAAAAAGATGCTTGACACTTCTTCTAAGCAGCTTGTGACCTCCACGGGGGTTCCCCAATTTCACCACTGCAGCCCTAACCTTGCCATCACTACCTTTCAATAGTTCATTAACAACTGCCAGCCTCCAAAAGATGTGTTTACTTGTATCATTCTTCAACACAACAACATCACCCACCTGAATTAACTCATGTCCACCACTCTTGGCCTTAAGAGAATGACTTTCACGAAGATTCAGTAAATAGTCACGCCTCCACTGCTTCAGAAATTGGTCGAGCAAGTGTCTGTGATGTTTAAGTTTAAAGGTTAAAGATTGGTAAGTGATGACTACCTCAAAATGAGCACTGTTAGACATAGCAGCAATTCTTCTACCATTAAGTAAGTGGGAAGGTGTCAAACAGCCAACAATTCCATCTGAATCGTCTGAAATGTAGGTCAGGGGACGAGAGTTAATGACACATTCCACTTCCGCAATCAAAGTGGAGAGCTGTTGATAGGTTAAATTACTTCGTCCAATGCTCTTCCTAAGACTTCTCTTAACAGTCTGTATGAGGCGTTCCCAAAAGCCCCCCCCACCAAGGGGCTCTTTCCACAATAAATTTCCATGTTACTCTTTTCTCACCCAAAAAACGGATCACTTCATTGGATCTAGCTATCTTCAAAATGTGTTTAGATGATCTTTTAAAGGTCTTAGCATTATCAGAGATGAGAGTTACAGGTAGGCCTCTTCGACCAACAAATCGACGAAATAGTAACAAAAATGAACTAACTGACAGATCTGGTGTTAGTTCAAGGTGAACAGCCCTGGTGGATGTACAAGTAAACAGGCAGACATAAGCCTTGTCTGATTCATCATCACCCTTCACATAAAGTGGTCCTGCAAAATCTATGCCTGTATGGCTAAAGGGAGGATCCTCTGATGTTCGTTCACTGGGGAGATCAGGAGGAGGAACTGGAACACCCTCCAGCTTGTTACAGACCACACAGCCTCTTAAAATCTTCTTCACAACCTGCCTACCCTTAAGAATCCAGTACCTTTCTCGAATTGTTGATAAGGTATCAGCAGTTCCGCTATGCTTGATGAGTTGATGTACATACCGAATCAACAGCGTTACCCAGGGATGAGATGACGGCAACAAAATAGGATTCTTACTGCCTAAGCTAACCGAGGAATTACTTATTCTTCCTTGACATCGGATCTGTCCCAACTCATCGAGAAACAAACCAAATTGAGATACTCTAACAGGGGGTGTACGAGTCACCTTGCAACTTGAGTTGAGGTAGCACAATTCATCTGTGAATGATTTGGCTTGAATAGACCGTACCCAATGTGCCTCTGCAGCATTTAAATCCTCCGCATTCAAACAGTTACCACAAGAGCGAAGTGAGGTTTCTGTATGACGGTTCCTGGACAACAAATTAATGAACTTAAGTACAAAGCCTGTCACCCTAAGTAATACATTGAGACGACTATACCTTGTGCAATCAATTACCTCATCCACACTGCTACACTTGAATTCACTTGCACTTAAAAGAACATGTATAAGGCCCTTTGGATTCTTGATCACTTCTTCTTCAGTAATCTCACTTGAGGGGAAAACTTCACTTCTTGGCCATTGTTCATCTGACAATTGTAAAAATTCAGGACCCTTCCACCACATCTTGTTGTCTGCTAATTTCTCACTACTCAGCCCTCTTGATGGAATATCAGCTGGGTTAATGTCTCCTGGACAATGCTGCCACTGATCACGTACAGTAAGACGACATTTCAGCTACTCGGTGGCTGATGTACTGCTTCCAAGGCTTAACCACTCTTATCCAGTGAAGAGCAGCCATTGAATCAGTCCAATAAAAAACAGACATAGCCATTGGCAATGAATCAATTATACTGTTTGCAAGGCGACTTAATACAAGAGCTCCAAGCAACTCCAATCGTGGGATACTCTGTTGTTTCTTAGGAGAGACACGAGTTTTGGATGCCACCAAGCTGACTTCAACGCTTCCATCCTCACATACAGATCTTAAATACACCACTGCCGCAAAGGCTCTCTCAGATGCATCACAAAAACCATGCAGTTGGGAAGTTTGTCTATTTGACTTAAATTCAAAATAACACCTCGGAACAGCTACTCTATTCAGAAGACCAACACTGCCAGTAAGCTTCTTCCATTTCAGCGACATTTCGCCAGACAACGGGGCATCCCAGTCTGCTTCACCAATGCACAGGTCTTGAAAGAGGATCTTCAACTGAATCACAAGTGGGCTAACAAATCCAAGAGGATCAAAGAGTTTGGCAGTAAGCCTTAAAATGGATCTCTTTGTTATTTCAGTGGAGTCAGCAAGTTCCGCTATCTCAGTAAAATCAAAGGTAAAGGCATCATTCCTTGAGTCCCAAGCTACTCCAAGAATTTTGGCAGGGTCTCCCGATGGTTGTGAAACATTATGGCCAGTCATAAACTTGGCATAAGTCTCATCTTCTTCAACTAGAGTCTTACAAGAACCACTAGCACTCTGTTCCGATTCCATTGCCAACTGGAGCTTCACCAGCAAGTCGGGTGAATTGGAATTCCATTTGCGCAGGTTCATTCCTGCTTCCTTGATGATCAGCTTCGATTGTACACAAAATTCCAATGCAGTGTTAACGTCAGGCACTCCAGTAATTAAATCATCAACATAGAAGCAGTCTCTCAACTTCTTCACAGCTTCAGGGTACTGAGAACAATATCTATTTATATGATGAGCCAATACTGAGCCTCAAATGGCAGGTGAGGGGCGCAAGCCAAAGGCTAACCGGGTAAATTGAAAATGAACTAACTCATATGGCTGCTTAAATGGATCCTTGGCCCATAAAAAACGAAGGCATTCTCGATCAGGAGGATCAACACCTGCCATCAGGAACGCCTTTTCTATATCGGCACTGATTGCTACTCTGTGCCATCTAAACTGTATCAAAATGCTGAACAACTTTGGAATACTGTTAGGACCAGTTTCTAAACAATCATTAAGGGAGTATTGATCTCCCAAGCCACAAGCAGATCCATCGTATACAATTCTTAGTTTTGTGGTCTGACTACTCTGACGCACTACACCATGATGCGGCAGATAATGAACTGGAAGATTATCACTGGCTCTAGCAGCTCCCTGTACTGATTCCGGGTCTACAGTCTCGATAATACTGGCTTTCAATTGATCTTTCAAAATTTTATCATATTCCAACAAAACTTCCGGATTCCACTGAAGTCTATGTAACAAACTCTTCAATCGACCTTCACATAGAGATAAATGACTAGGAACTACTGGATGATCTAACCTCCATGGCAGACTAACTGAATATTGATTGTCCTCGAATGAAATTCTTGGAGGAAATTGATTGGAGGTTGAGCCTTCATCTAATGGAACAATTCCAAGGGATTCGACCTCCCAAATTTCTTTAAGTATACCAACTAAAACATCATCGTGTTCATCATACCTTGGATTATTTGGTACTCCATTGATCGCCAGGCAGGTGGAACTGAGATTCGTTCCACGAGAATCGATTGGTCCAGACAGAAGCTATCCAAGTTTGCTATCTACAGCTACTGGTCCCTCACTTGATTTCACTATATCACCTGTTACAAAATTCCAATAATAGTTGGAGCCAATCAACACATCTATCTCCCCCTTAGGCTTGTCACACACATCAGCCAATAGCAAATCTTGCAGGTGTGGATAACTACTTATTCTAACAGTAGAAGGGAGTGAGGAACAAATTGAAGGAGAAGTCAAAGCTGAGATCTTTGTTGCCTCTGTACATTGACGCCCTTGTAAATACAAAGAGACAACAGCACACTCTTGTGTCTTATAACCAACATGACCAAAGGTATTCAGGTGAAGCCTTTCAAATTTCATGGGTTTGAGGTGTAGTTGCTGCTGAAGCCTTTCAGTGACATAAGATAGCTGGCTCCCACTATCGAACAAAATACGTACAGGCACAGGTGGGCCACTAGGGTCAGCCAAGGCAATTGCATGTGCAGTCTGGAGCAATACTGTTTTATGGTTCCTTGCACTAGTTGTGGCTTGAACGGTAGAGTTGCTTGGATTACTATTAGGACCATCCCTAGTGGGTGACTGCTCTACTTGTCTACCCGATTGTGAATTGTTAGAGGTACGATCAACTGTGCGAGGCCCAAGGGTAGTAGTACCCTTCTCACAAATACCCAAGGACGACAAGCCCCTAAGATTCACATTAATCTTATCATACACATACCTCAAAGCAGAAGCTTTGTCTCCAGTACATACTTGCAGCTACACCAATTCCTCCATATGTGCACTAATAATGTGCTGAGGTTTCCCATATCGCTCCTCCAACAATTGTACAGCAGCGGTATAATTTGCTTCATTGAGGGTAAGACCCTGAATAGTCCTGGCTGCTGCTCCCTCAAGTAATGAATTCAAATAATTAAATTTGTCGATTGTGGGAAGATCCGTGCTATCATGTACTGCTGACTTATAAGAGTCCCAGAATGTGCTCCATTGAGTAATATCACCCCTAAATCTGGGTAGAGTGAGCTTTGGCAAACGTGGCTTGTTAACAGGACCTTCAGGGGAAACATGGCTAGTTAATGCTGTCCCCTCCCTTACAGCACTTGTACTCTTGATAATAGCAGCACTTACCTTGGGTCTCGTCTCTAACAATTTAGCTTCTAGTGGTTCTGACTCCGTTAACTCAGTTTCAATCTCTGTAAGTGGGCATACAGATACAATTTCTCCATCCAAATTGCCAAGGGCCTTCTGCTTCGTGTCAAGCTGCTCATTGATTATGGTTAAGCGTGATACCTTTACTGGATCAGTAGCGAATGATTCTTCAGCTAGTATAACCTCCACTTCTCGACAGAGTTTAGTGACAACACCTCGATGTCCTCCTCTTACGGCTCTCAGCCTCTCTAATTTCCTTCTATCTTCGTCTTCGCTCATTGCGAGCGTGTATACCTACACAAGAAATCGTTACGAAATAAAAGTAACACGGTAAAGAACGTCACCTTCTCTAGTACCGTTTGCGATAGAGAAGTAGAGTATTATCGCTCCACGGTACCAGGCGACTCGCTTTGGGTTACAAGGATGAAGGTGACACGTGCATCGATATCCAATCAGTCGAGCCCCACGTTGGGCGCCAGATATCAGAACTATCGTCAAAGGTAGCTTATGCCCAACCTCAGGGTAGGCACGAATCGATTGTTTCGCGAGCGATTATCATCAAACACAAGGATACAGATTCAGCATCGAATACGAAGCTACCATGATTGTGTGCACGTGATAACTCTATTCTTATTAAAGTCTCACACACAATAATTACAACATTTGAAACATTACCTTCAGAAGAATAACAAACGGACTAAGAAAACCCATTGGATCAAAAATGGCAGCAGTCACACGCAGTACCGTTCGTTTGTTGGATGGCAAGCCTCTTACATGAGCCTGTAACTCCCCAAAGCAGAATCTAAATTCATCAGTCTCATGAAACCATTGAATTCCAAGTAGCTTGTCTGAATCAGGTTCTAATTCCTTCACCCTATCAAACTCCTATTTGGGTTTCTGATTATTCTGTTCTGATTTAATCATCGTTAACAAAGAAGGAGAATTGGAATTCCATTTGCGCAAGTTAAAGCCACCATCTGACATCACTGATTTAGCTGTCTTGTATAACTTAAAAGCATTACCAATAGTATCAGCCCCAGCAATGAGATCATCAACATACAAAGACCGCTCTATACACTGGCACAGTTCAGGCTGACTGTCATGGTACTAATGAGTGTGGTGAGCAATTACAGCTCCTAGAATGGCTGGTGATGGTCGCAGCCCAAAAACTAAACGGGTAAATCTAAATTGAACAACTTCACTATCTTCACGGTGAGGGTCCTTGAACCAAAGAAAACGCAACATGTCTCTGTCAGACTCACTAGTGCCAATCATGAGCAAGGCCTTCTCTATATCTGCAGTTAATGCTATCAAATGACTACAAAATCGTACCATAACGTCAAATAATCTGGGAATAAGGTTAGGCCCTGTTTGTAAGCAATCATTCAAAGATAATCCAGACTCTTTTGATTTGGCAGACCCATCATATACTATTCTGACCTTAGTAGTGCTCCGCCCCTTCCGTATAACAGGATGGTGGGGCATGTAATGAATAGAACCCTTCTCCTTGTTAGTTTGTTGCATGGGAATACTCTCAATTATACCCCTTTCTAACTGATCTTGTATAACACAATCATATTCACGAAGAATGTCAGGATTCTTAAGCAATCTTTTATGAAGTAATTTCAAACGACTAAAACAAGGATCACGATTATCAGAAAGCTTAACATGGTCCCCTATCCAAGGTAAGCCTACCTCATAGCGATTGCCCTTAAATTTCAACCCTTGTAGAAAAATGTCATCTGAAGGGGCATTCTCAATACATTCAATACCAAGAGTCTCAACTTCCCAAAATTTCTTAAGAGCAGTAACAAGTTGGTCATCATGGGATTCAGAAGAACTCGATTCATTAAAATAACTAATAGCAAGATTGGAATGAGTATGGGCCAATTCCTCAGTAACAGCAGTCTCAGCAGGTCCTGATATAAGCCAGCCCAATGTACTACAAACAGCTATAAGTCCTCTTTCAGTACGAATAATCTCCCCTGTCACAAGGGACCAATAGAAGTCTGAGCCTACGAGAATGTCAATGTGGTTCTGATCTGGTGAGACCTGGCAATCAGCCAATCCGAGCTCATTCAACACGGGGTAAGCACTAAGGTCAACAGGACTGGGTAGTGCAGCGCATTTAGTTGGAAAGCTTAATGCATTAATACAATACAAGTTCTCACTCCCAGGTTTCTGCAAATACACTGTAACAACATCACAATTCTGTGTTTTAAACTTACTATCACCGAAGGTGTTGAGGTTGAGCTTCTCCTTTCTGATGGGTGACAGTCCAAGTCTTGTCTTCAATGAGTCTGTGATGTAGGAGCGTTGGCTACCATTATCAAAGAGTATCCTCACATTCTCAATGCTGGTTTCACTTCCATTAGTAGCTTCAGCCCGTGCGGTCTGTAGTAAAACCAATTGCCCGCTCTTCACAGTGTTAATAGTATTAGCAGTGGTGTCTTCAACTGGTGTAACCTGTTCCACATTATGGTCACGTTGGTTTGTTGTTTGTGGTTCACACAAGGACTGGTGGTGTCTACGATGACAATAACGACAATTTCTGTGAGATTCACAGTCATGAGCCCTATGATTAGACTTCAAACAAACAAAGCATCTCCCCATTCTTATTAAGACTTCCTTACGATCTTTCACACTGACTACCTTCTTACATGAAGCTGAGTAATGTGCCTCACCACAATACACACATTTGACAGTGTAGTTATTAGTTACTAAAGAGTTAGCAGTAGGATTAAAGCCACCAACATGTGTCTTAGAGTGAACAACACTCTTCTGTGATAAGATTCTGGCCCCTTCACTAATTTCCCTGGCTTCAACTTCTATAAGAATAGTGCTCATCAGGTGATTAATCTCCCAGGTTTCCTCTCGATTCTCTCTAGCCACTCTTAGACGTACTCCATCTGGTAGTTTGGACATGAGGACAGGAATGAGCACACTGCCATACTGGGTAGTCTCAATGCCCAGGGATTTCAACCCACGTATGTGAACCATCATCTTGTCATATAACCGTCTCAAAGGCTGGGCACGATCTCCAATACAAGCAGGAAGTCTGAAGATTTCTTCCATATGGGTAGCAATAATCTGTTTAGTGTTGCCAAATCTCTTCAATAATTCTATAGCTGAGTCATAGTTGGCTTCTGTTAGACTGAGCCCTTGAATGGTTAAGGCAGCAGCACCCTCAAGCAAAGAATGCAGGTAAATGAACTTGTCAATTTTTGATATTTCGTTGTTTTCGTGAACTGCAGACTTAAATGAATCCCAAAAGGATACCCACGCAGTGACATCACCTTTGAACTTGGCCAAACTCAATTTGGGTAGACGCGTTTTTGCAACAGCTCCAGGTGGTGATGCAACAACAACAGCTGGGGTGCGGGAGACGGCGGTTGTAAGGCTACGTCAATTCGACACTTATAGTCCATTATCTTGGCTACCACAGTTTCAGCGTCATTTACCTCTGTTTCAATTTCTTCCAATGAACACAGGTTCAAGATATCACGATTAAGAGTCTGTAATGTCTGTTCCTTAGCATTTAACTGTTGTCGTATCACGGTTAAACGGTCGATCTGTTCAGTGGTTAGTGGTTCTGTGGCCGCTAGAGTGTCGGTTTCTTTAGTTAGCTTCGTTACGACTCCACGGTGTGATCCTCTAACGGTCTTCAATCGATCCAAGTTTTCACTCATGCTTGCTCTCGATCTCTACGGCGTGAATGAATCTAAAAATAAAACTACGAGAATACACAGTTCAGTCTTATCAGTACTTCACCTCTACTGGTGCCGTTTAAATGCCCCGGCACAAAGGATTCTGCGTGTAGGGGGCTTCAGTGAGTTTCTTGCCCCTCGTTGGGCGCCACTTGTCACGAAATTGGTACTAATTGACAACCTCTCAAAGAAATGAACTGGAACAAGCCAATGATATTCGTCAGGAAAATTGTAGTATTTTGAGAAGTGCACCATCAGAAGTGAATACAGGTAAAGCTTTGAAGTTGGAATAGTTTGGATATACGTAAAAATGTATCCACTTCTTACAGTGTCAAAAGCCAAGGATGTGTTGACGACAATTTCCAATGCTGTTGTGTGTGAGGGAAACTATGATGAAAGGTTTCTAGCACTTCCAAACATTCATGAGAATACCATGAAAGATGCTACCCGTATGTTTATTGTATGGCATAAACATGAATAAGTATATTTGGCATGCATGTGGCTGTAACTACAGTGGGTATTTGTTTACCTTTGTTATTAATCTAGGGACTAGCATTGTTGAAAATACCAAAACTGGAGTTCCATCGATATTTCATGTGAAGTGTGAAGTGGCATCCTCTGTTTATTAAGTGGAGCTTATACCTTTGGCACTTATCTGGAAAGTCATACGAGCTTTTGCGCAAATCTGGCTGCATTAAATTACCATCACAGTCAACGTTAAGAGACTATACTCACTACATCCCTGCAAAAGTTGGATTTTCAACTGAAGTTGACCAAAATCTTGTCGACACTGCATTTCTTAGCAATAAATTGAACAAGTACGTCATTCTTGTTATGGATGAAATGCACATCAAGCACGATTTGGTGTACGACCAACACAGTGGCTCCCTATGAAATGTATAATTATTTGTATGTATTAATTTTTAGTGCAATGGCAAGGAAATTTCTTGGCAGCATGTGGTGGATCTCTACTATCAAGATACATCAAAGCCAATAAACCTTAGGCAGGTTCCGAAGTTGAAATACGAACACATGGTGCTTACTTCATACTCAAAAATGCGTGTGGACCTTGCTGCACAGGTATACAAGTCATAGATAATACGTAGTTGATTCTGTTGCTATATTGTTCACTATGTAGGTAATGAGTGAAAGAGTTTCTAAGGCCTTAATTGATACCAAGGATGAAAATGTTGAAGAGACAGCAAAATTTATTGAGATGATCGATAAATTTTTTGATTGTGTAAATGTGACAAATTTAAACTGTGGAAGGAAAAAGAGGAAGCGTTTCCAAAAGCCCTATGAGAAAACTGATGATTTTCAACTTAGGTGCATTACTTGGTATCGTGAATGAATTTCAGTTATTTAGTGAAAACCTTATCATAAAGTATAAGGTTGAACTTGACCCACTTTCCTACCTACATACTACTTTGTGTGTATATGTGTGTACAGCCCCACCTGTGGGGTACCAGCCCTTCCCAGGTGGATTGCCAGCACTGGCTCATAGCGCTTGATTAGTGCCCAGGCACCCTGGATGGGTGTGACTGTCTGTGATGGTAGCTAGAGATATTGGTTTTTTTGCTTTGCTTTGTGTGTGCGCATGCTTGTGTGTGTGTGTGTGTGTACTGCTAACTGTCCATTCTGGTTTATGTTATATGTAGTGGCTCACTGATGAGTTCATGCCATACTTGAAGAGTTGGGAAGAAAGTGTGCAAAAAAGGATAGGTTATACTCCACAAGCTAAGGGAACGATGCTATTGGCCAAAGAAACTCGTGATGGAATAGATGTGACAGGTAATTTTTTTCAAATAAATTCATAAAGTAACAATGCATGCATTTGTCCACTCAGTTAAATCATTTGTCGAGTTGGTGAAGTACATCTTACAGATACCTGGAGTTAAGTTCTTTCTGAGTGAGCGGATCTCACAGGATCCGCTCGAGAACTTTTTTGGATGTCAAAGGCAGAGAGGAAGAGCTGGAGAAAATCCCAATGCTTTTCAGTTTTGTAAAAATACGCAAGCATTACGAATCATCAACTCAGTGTGTGGAAACATATCTAAGGGAAATTGCCGTGGCAGGAAGCAGCAAATTGATATGCAAGATACCAAACCATTACCAAAGCGTCGCAGAAACAGAAAGAAAACACTTGCTAAGGAAAATGATTATAAAGGTTCTTCTTTACTACATCCTGAAACTGTAGATACTCCACTGGCACAATCGGCACCTGATGATTCTCTTCTACCACATCCAATAAATGTTGATTGTGCTCCGGTCCAGCCATTAGTTGTTGATTCTTCTCCAGCACGTCCATTAGATGTTGATTGTTCTCTAGTACGGCCATTAGCTGTCGTTTCTTCTCCAGCACATCCGGTAAATGTTGATTGCTCTGTGAAATCACAATCAAAGCAAAATCACACATGTTTGAAGGCTGTGAAGCAGTTTTTGGACCAGGCAAGTGGCCATTCGTATTTTATCAAGGAGGAGGAGAGTGTTCCAAGACAGTCTACTTCTTATGACTGTGGTGTGTTTGTTTGCTTGTATGCTCGATGCCTAGCAGAGGGATTGGTATTAAATTTTTCTCAAAGAGACATTCCCACAAGCAGAAATAAAATTGTAAATGAGCTGTTACACAATACATTGTTATAATTTATCCATTCTTATGCTTGATGCTATGTTAATAATGAAATACTAATGATGTTACACAAGTATACAGTAAATAATAATCATGTGTGATGTGAATTGTACTATGCTGTGGTACTATCGTGAATTTCTCTGCGAAGACTTTTTGTCCGCTGCATAGATTTTTTAGTTAGTTGTTTGTACTTCTCAAGCCAACCATTAGCAAGAGAAAATCCACGGACTGTAACATACAGTTCAATTATTTTTAATAGCAGAATATCATGAATTTCATAGTCATCCACCTTAAAGTCCGCTGTAGCAATGAGCTAATAGATGTGAACATCGTTGTCACTAGTTACTTCTTTAATCATCTCGGGTTTTAATGGTGCATTAGGAAGCACCAGCTTTGGTAGTATGCCTCTAACCACATCCTCAACAGCACAAAAAAACTGGTAAGTGTTCTCTTTTACATGCCAGAGTCCACCCCTATCTAGTAAATCAGTCCACTCTTCATCAGTGCCAAGCTGGTCGGTGACATCTCCTTTGACTAAATCTGATAAGCAAAGAATCATCTTCTCCTTGAATTTGTGACCATCCCTTTCCAATCTTTTCTGTAGGTGTCTACAAATATACCCCGCAACATAACGAAGAACGCCCTTTTCATTATTAGTTAGTTCTGTATCAGTTACTACATCTACATAGTGCACTTGAACGTGGTCATTTAAATGCTTTCTAAACAGGACATCAGTCAAGTGCTGAAATAACACAGGTTTGACTGGAACATTAGCAGTATTTAAAAATTGCTTCCATTGATCCACGAAACCTTGACTGAATCGTAAAAGAAAAAATTTTTGCCATAATTTCTCATTGTTGTATGCAAATGATTTGCACCGATGACTTTTTTCTGTGAATCTGCCAGGGTTTTGTTGAATACATTCAGCAGAGTGCTGTTTTTGCAGTCCAAGCACCAAGTGAGCAACTCTTCTGCACATTTTCTTGCTTCAATCGTTGATGGGGTCTTTACTTTAAAAGAGTCATCAGATAGTACCTTCTCCAACACTTGTACAAGCTCATTCTTGTTATGGCTACCTACAGTATTAAGCAGTGCACAAATCCCTCAAAATGACTTGCATACTCGTCATAAACGCTCTTTTATAGAAACTTACAAGTGGAATCACCAAGTTCGTAACCAACAAGGTGGCTGCAGTGACTAAATGACGCCGTTTTAAGAGAAGCATTCATGGAAATATTACGGAACACAGGATAATGAAGTACAACGTGGAGTGTTGGTGTTGATTAGTGTTAACGAACTCGGTACACAATCCCTGGTAGTAGAATATCTATGGTATAAGTAGTAGAACAGTCAAGTACCTTCTGTAATACAACAAAATTAACACATCAAATTCTTCACTGGTTTCCACACGTCGTGGACACTTTGCAACTGGTTTTAGTGCATTACCTAAGTATATATACACTGAGTAATGGTAGCATAAAAATTATAAAACTTTGACAAAATAGTATTTTGTTTTCTTCCATATACACAGTCACCCATAGTGATACGTATTGAAAGGCACATCATAGACATGGGTGATATTCAATTATTCAACAAACTTGTAGCTAACATTTTCATAGTTCACAAGCTCTTGCAAGTCTAAGTTTATGTTTTTAGCTCATTCTGACCATATCTTTCATGCCCCTTCTTTTTCTGCCTTAGCATACTCAATGAACTAAATTATGGTTTGCCATCCAATATTTTTCATGCTTTTCTTACAGAGTTTCTTGAACGTTTACTGTCATTCTCCTGTTAGGCAGAAGTAGCACTCCTTCTTTACATCTGAGTGGCGCCTCAAACTTTGTTCTTCAAATAGTTTTATTCTATTTCATCTAATAATTTCTGGTGAGTACAGGCATAACTTAAAGTGTTTAATTGCTTCAGAATTATCCTACACTTCCCTTCAAGTATATCCAACAATTCAACTTGTCCATCTGACCATTCTCCTTCCTGTATATGCAGCTCTTCACCTCTTTCCAAGACTTCCCCTTCTATCTAACCATACTCTTGGTTGATGCAACTCACCCAGTTGGTCTTGGTCATTTTGAATTTTCACAGTGCTTTCCTGCGAAGTAGTAGTGGATTGCTGGCCAGTCTGTTGACAAGTAACCTCGAATTTTCACAGTGCTTTCCTGCGAAGTAGTAGTGGATTGCTGGCCAGTCTGTTGACAAGTAAGTGCAAGGTTGGCAGTGATTCCCAGCCCCACCAATCATGGAGCTGAAATACTGCAAAAAATGTTTACACGGTAAATGACGCTTAGCAAAGTCTGGACACGAGTAAGAAGGCATCTCCTCGAGGTATGTTACAAACCAATTATGGCAACTTTAGACCTACTCAGAAATTACCAAAAATGGCAATTTGTGGTGACCAAAAGTTGCCAAGTTTGGAAACTTGGTGACCAAAAGTTGCCAAGTTTGGAAACTTGAACTGCTCACAATTTTTTTAGCAGCAAAAAGTTGCGCAACTTTTTAACTGTTCATAATTGCCATATTTGGCAATTTCTGAGCAGGCCAAAAGTGACTAAACTGGAAACTGTTTACTGTTTCCAAATTGGCAACTTCTGTTTTTTGCTTTGAACAACCACAAGGTGGTGAATAAGTGTACTACTTTTATATAGGACGTAGAGGTGTACCGATAATCAGATCAGCTATAATATCGGCCACCAATATGGCAATTTTTACCAATATCGGTATCGGTACAGAACAGCAGGAGGACCGATATCGCTACCGATATTTATACAGTAGCAATAGTTTGTACATAAACGGATTGTGCATTGGTTTTCTACATTATTCATGTGGCTCTTTAGTGCCAGTGGCTTATTGTTCACTCTGAAACAAGCGCTACGCTACGAGGAGCCGTATAAATACACGCGATTCTACTGTCTGTTGCTGGAAAGCTTATCACAGACACAGTCTTTATAAATGAAGCAGTTATAGAGTAATTACCTTGTAATAAAAAGAAGGGTCACAGGATAACCAAGGAAACTTGCTGTCACAGTACCAGCTTTCTCACAAACCATTAGAATGCAGAAATATCCGTCTAAGGCTTCATGGGAGTATACATAAAAATGTTTGTGGGTGCTTAATTGTCTGGATTGCACAATAGAAACCCAAGCTGTGTACCACCACAGGCAGAGTATAGCAATGAATACATGCACATGTTGTTGTAGGGTAGGTAAATGTACACTTTTAACTATAATGCAAATATCGGATCGACTATCGGTAATTGGCCTCTTTTAGTGGCACCAATATCGGATATCGATACATGCCAAAAACCAATATCGGTACACCTCTAATAGAACGATGACTAATTGATTGTGGGATTTAGTTTTTGCCAAAAAATGGCAATTTTTATACCCAAAAATGCCAAAATTGGCAGTTAATATAATTGCCATTGCCACTTTTGGCAACTTTTGAGGTGCTCACAATTTCCATTTTGGGAAATTTCTACAATTTTTATTGAAAGTACATCATAGGAGCTGATTTTTGCTGTGGACACGCCCTCCAACTTCAGTACACCACATTCCAAATTTGAACGAAATTGCTTCAAGCGTTCCCGAGATATGCGACTTCAAAAATTGGCGTAGTTTCTATCCTATCAACAATCAACAACATCCATAAGCTTTATTGTCACTGATAGTGCCACCATCAGTGGTCACGAGTGGAGTCCTTTGATGACCAAGGCCGGAGGTGACGGAGGCCTGAGCCGGACCAATAATCTGGAGTTGAACCAATTAGCTGACCAGCTCGAACTACATTATTCTCATACAACCTTTGGATGATCACATCTACATGTAGCTACGTACATTTTACAGATGTTATTGAAAATGCATGACACGAGTAGTTACCTAGTTTCTCAGCCTAACTAAAGCACAGAACTACATGTACAGTACCTCCAATTACCTTACAGTACAGCATAGCATTCGTATCGTTTTGTACAGAAATGATTGTGGGTTCTACGTACTGTATCACGTGTGCTGACAGTTGGCGTTTACCATGTGTAAGGCAGGTGCCTTCTTTGATTCTAAATCTTAGCTAGCAGTGAAATATCACTAAAATTGCATATCTGAGTGTCTAATTTTCAAAAATTTTCTGTGGGGGCATGCCCTCAGACCCCCTAGAATGCTCATGCTTCGCACACTATGCAACAGCTCTTCTCTCATTGGCATGTATATAGTACAATTTCAATATTATAGTCAATGGCCTGACCAACTCAATTTTCCCTCCTCCGGCCCTGATGACACAGCCATACACGATAAAAATGACATGATACTATTCTAAATTACAAAATGAAATAGCAGTGCATGGTCTCCTTTGGCTAGCTAGCAGACCACCGGTGTTACCATTACAAAATAAATTACTGGTGGTCTCCCTTGGCAACACAACAACATAACACTGATGACTATAAATTACATGATGAGTTATCAATGGTGTCCTTTGATGGCACAGCCATATTTTTTGTTACAAAATTAATTACTGGTGGTCTCCTTTGACAACACAACAACATAATATACTGACAGTAAATTACATGATGAGTTATCAGTGGTGTCTTTTGATGGCACAACCACATTTTTCGCTACAAAATGAATTACTGGTGATCTCCTTTGACAACACAACAACATAACATACTGACTGTAAATTACATGATGAGTTATCAGTGGTGTCCTTCGATGGCACAGCCACATTTTTTGTTACAAAATCAATTACTGGTGGTCTCCTTTGACAACACAGGCACACCACAGTGGTGCACAAGTCTTTCTCTGATGAACTGTAGTTATTAATTAGATAATTAAAGCATTTCTATGGGAAACTCTCCACGTTTTTCGAGCCCAGAGCTATCCATGATGAAATAGAACACACACTATATACACGACCCTAGGTTTACCTGCTACGACTTGCTAGCCTGACGTGGGTGCCAGGCCAGACTGAGAAGTTTTGGGTGAGTTAAGCGGCGAGGGAGCATTGTCTTCACATCAAACCTGATCATAAAACTGTCCTGAATTGATTTGGTCGCCGGGATGATTATGCAAGACTACCATTGCAGCATATATATGCATGTTTCTCGTACTTTAATAGACTTCATTCTGAGTTCATCCATCCAACACAATCTCATTATAAGTAGCTAGATCTCATTGGTCAGTGATGGCTACACCATAAAACTAAAATAAATAAGCGCACCATGCTGTCTCATAATATACTTTTTTGGCGTTTAAATTTTCACCTAAGTGCCCTACTAAAGTGCCCTAATTTTCACCTAAGTGCCCTACTTAAGTCCATACAAACATTGCAGCACTGCTACTTTCAAAGAGGTCAACTAGCAGTAGCATGTGAACGTCTCTGTTAGTGATTTAGTATTGAGCAGTCAGAAACTCTAATAGAACAATCATTGAATATTATTTACTCTAATAAAGCAGTCACGTTGACATGAAATACTCTAATACAGCAACCAGCTAAAGAATTCAAGACTATTTAAAGCTTAAACATCAATGAAAATGGTCTGATACAGCAATAAACTGTCATTATTACCCAATTATGGTGGCATAATTTTGGGAATAATGGGCAATTCTCCAAACCATAATAGGTGATTTTTTTTAGCACTGCTCAAAAGTATAATGCTCAATTTTTGGAGCATAATAGCCTCATGCCTAGTGGTGATTCTAATCCAATGCTGGTATTTATACAGTTTACAAAGTGAGAATTCTAATCCAATGTTGGCATTTATACAAATTATGATGCGGGAATTCTAATTAAATGTTGGTATTTATACAATTTACGGTATGAGAATTCTAATCCAATGTTGGTATTTATGCAGTTTACAATGCGAGAATTCTAATCCAATGTTGGTATTTATACAGTTTACGATTTTAGAATTCCAAACCAATGCTGGTATTTATACAGTTTACAATGTGAGAGTTCTAATCCGATGTTGGTATTTATACAAAATATGATGTGGGAGTCATAATCCAATATCATTATAAACGATGCAATCACAATGCAATGCTGTAAATTTAGTATGTGAAAATAAATAATCTATGTAATTACTTGACATAATCAATAACTATGCATATAACTAGTTCACAGTGTTGGGCAAGTTACTTTATAAAAGTAACTAGTTTCATATTACATATTACTTGCAGTTGAACTATTTAGTTACAGTTACATATTACCCATAAAATAAAGTAACTGTAATAATATTACATATTATATTACTTTGTGTCCATAGCCTTAAGCTGTCACGTGTGAAACTACCACCTTATCACGTGACACGATTGCGTTGTTGGACAATGTGCAAGTCTTGATATAAGTAAGTAGCTGGTGAATAAGCCTCACTTAGTAGGCTTCATTACTTCGTTGTGGCAAGGCGTTACTCAGTGGGTTACTAACGAGATTAGTAACTTCGTTACTTTTAGTAATAATATTACGTAATATTAGTACGTAATATTAGATTCGTTACAGTAACTATATTACTTAGGTAACGCGTTACATTTGTAAGTAAAGTAACTTGAGTTATATTACCTGTAAGGTCCGCTTCTCTTGACAGGATTATGAACCCTTTGTTGAGGAACCCTTTGCAAGTGGAATCAAGTTTTCCAACTTATCACCCTTTTTGTAATGTTTCAATCCTTAATGTTTTTGCTGTCCCCTCGAAATCTCTTTTAAAAAGTGCGCTCCAAATGCCACCAATACAATGGCTTAAGCACTATAACACAAATTTATATCTAAGTAGATGCAACAATATGTGTATACGTACCTTTAAGATCATCCTCGTCCTTGTCATCACTAGAACTGTCTGTACAGATGAAGTGGCATGCGTACCGTAAGTTAAAGAACTATATCTAACACACCTCGGTAAGTTGATGGAATTTTCTTTTCCTGCAATATAATATTACACCGTTATGAAGTTACAGTGCATAAAAGAAGCGGCCATGCACAGAAAATAAAAATGGCAAAGTTTCGAAACATCTATCGGCACATTATTTTCTGTGAAAATTTAAGGATTGTAAGGAGTCCGTAATATCAATTAACCCCATCCGTAAGTCTGCAGATGTTAAATAACTATGTACATATGAACATCAATGCAGTTTTAATACAATAAATTCTGGGTATATACCATTGCTTATCTGCTGTTTCTTACAAAACGTACTCTTATGAAGCTAATGAGCATCCATATGCATGCATATCTGTACCTCACGTTTTTTGCTTTCTTGCTTCTTCTGGCTTAGCACTTCCCTTATTCAACTCCTGTTGCCCATTCCCAGCTCTTTCCTTATCTGACTTCAGCTGCCCATGCCCAGAACTTCCCTGCTTGTCCAACTCCAAGTGTGCATTCCCGGCACATTCCTTGTCTGACTTTAGCTGCCCGTGGCTGGCACTTCCCCTTCTTTGACTCTAGATCTATCTGGTCCCCCTCACTTCTTCTCTCAGACTCCCACTCCAACTGTCCATTCCCAACACTCTCCTTGTTTGGCTCCAGCTGTCCGTCCCCAGCATTTCCTCTGTCAGACTCTAGTTGTCTGTGGTTGACACTTTCCTCCTCTGACTTCAATTGTCTGTCCCCAGCACTTCCCTTGTCAGTCTCTAGCTGTCCTTGCAACAGGCAGAGACAAGGGTTAGACAAAGAGCAGCAGTGCAAGAACAGCAGTATGCTCTGAAACATCCAGGGAACACTAAATTACAGATGGATGCAGTGAGGAAAGGCCACACCTCCACCCACAAACAAATGAAGCCTCCAAAATGGAAACAACCTGCAGCTAGACAGTTGCCTTCAAAGACACAAAGTCTACCTCCAAAGTGCAGAAGATGTGGAAAAGACTCTCACCCCAAACAACAGTGCCCAGCTAGAGATGCTACATGCCACCAATGCAGACGTCAGGGTCACTACAGCAAACAGTGTCTGTCCAAGACAATGGCCAGTGTGACCTCAGACATGAAGGAACTATCTACAAGAGACCAGGAGAGTGACAGTGATCAAGACCTTGACCTTAACAGTGATGATCTCTACACAGATGTTGTTTACCTGAACACAGTATGCGATGAGCAAGCACATACCAAAAATGTGCCAGAAAGCTGGAATGTGCAAGTCATGGTGAAAAACAAGGTGTTGTTTAAAATTGACACTGGTGCACAAGTTACTGCAATGTCTGAATCAGCATGGAATTCACTGAGTCATCCAGGCAAACTGAGAAAAGCAAAACAAAGGCTTTGTGGACCAGATCGTAAACCACTAGATGTCCTAGGGACAGTCAGTCTGACATTGACACTCAATGGGAAATCCTGTACTCAGCAGATTTACATCATTCGCAACTTGAGAAGTAACCTACTAGGCTTACCTGCTATCAGACAACTGCAGATGTTACCTCAAATTGATGTCATAGAGAAGACTATTCCAGATCAATTTCCTGACCTATTCACAGGTTTAGGCAACATGAAGGAATGCTACACTATCAGACTGAAACCAGATGCAAAATCCTATGCCCTGTTTACACCCAGACACATACCTATTCCTTTGAGATCTAAAGTTCGAAATGAACTGGACCGAATGGAGAGGTTGGGAGTTATTTCAAAAGTGGAGACACCAACACCCTGGTGTGCAGGCATGGTGGTGTGAGGATATGTGTAGACTTGAAATGAAAGCGTTTTAAGAGAAGTTCACCCTCTTCCAAAAGTTGAAACCACCCTAGCTCAGTTATCAGGAGCAAAAGTTTTCTCAAAATTAGACGCAAACAGTGGCTTTTGGCAAATTCCTTTAGACCCAGACTCCCGACTCCTGACTACATTCCTTACACCATTAGGGAGATTTTGCTTTAATAAATTACCTTTTGGGATCTGCAGCGCACCAGAACATTTCCAGAGACGTATGTGTAACATCCTTGCTGGTCTACCTGGAATTGTTTGCCACATTGATGATGTCTTAATTTTTGGCTGCAACCAGAGAGAACATGGCAGTAGACTCAGAGCAGCTCTCCAAGCAATTCAACAAGCTGGACTAACTTTGAACAGTGATAAATGTGTGATTAACCAAACATGTATATCTTTTTTAGGTCACATCATCAACAGCGATGGAATTTCTCAGGATCCTCAGAAGACAAGAGCTATTACTCACATGAGTCCACCAACAAATGTCACACTACTTCGACGATTTCTAGGAATGATTAATCAAATGAGCAAATTTTCATCAAACCTAGCTGAACTGTCTCAACCACTTCGAGAGCTTCTTAGTCCTAAGAGAACATGGATTTGGGGGCAACCACAAGCTGAATCCTTTGAGAAGTTGAAAGCTGAAATTGCTACTCCCAAAGTACTTGCTCACTACGATGTGACAGCTGATACTAAGATCAGTGCAGATGCCTCATCTTATGGATTAGGAGCTGTGCTACTACAGAGGCACAATGGTGAATGGAAGCCCATGGCTTTTGCCTCTTGCTCATTGACTGACACAGAGCAAAGATACGCACAGATCGAAAAGGAGGCACTCGCCATTACTTGGGCTTGTGAGAAATTCTCAGAGTATGTCCTTGGGAAGCAGATTCTACTGGAAACATACCACAAACCTTTGGTCCCTATACTGGGAAAGAAAAGTTTAGACTCTTTACCACCCAGAGTGTTACGTTTTCGTCTTCGTCTGATGAGATTTGAGTATACCATCAAGCACGTTCCAGGGAAAGAATTGTACAGTCCTGATATACTTTCCAGAGCTCCGGTGAATAATCAACTAGATTCTCTTACCAAACTGTCAGCCAGAGACATTGAACTGTTTATTCACACTCTTACAGACCTATTGCCAGCTAGCAAAGATAGACTACAAGTTTACCGACAAGCTAAAGCTAGTGACGATGTTTGTGCCAAGTTGATTGAGTATTGTAAATCAGATTGGCCAACCCACAAGCCAAAAGGAGTTTTGAGCAAATACTGGCAGTTCCGTGGTGAGCTATCATTGTGTGATAATCTGTTGTTGTATGGCACTAGAATAGTTGTACCAGATAAGATGAAACACGAGACACTACAAAAGATACACCAGGGACATCAAGGTATCCAGAGATGCCGACTTCGAGTTAACACTTCCATTTGGTGGCCTGGGGTATCCCGTGACATGGGAAGAATTTGTGAGATCCTGTCCAGAGTGCCAGCAGTCAGCAATACTACCGAGAGAGCCATTGCTTCAATCTCCCCTTCCCAGTCATCCATGGGAAAGAGTGGCATCAGATTTGTTTGAACACAAGAAATCAACTTATTTGCTAATGGTTGACTACTTTTCAAGATTTGTTGAAATAGAAAAAATAACCTCTACCACTTCTTCAAGTGTAATCACTCACCTCAAAGCCATATTTTCAAGGCATGGTATTCCTGCTACTCTCATTACAGACAATGGACCACAATATTCCTCAGAGGAAATGAACAAGTTTTCCTTAACTTATGGATTTCAACATGTGACCAGTTCTCCTCATTATCACCAGTCAAATGGACAAGCTGAAAGAGCAGTAAGGACTGTTAAGTCTCTTTTGTCAAATTCCCCTGATCCTTATTTAGCTTTACTCAATTATAGAGCAACCCCATTGCCATGGTGTGGACTCGGCCCTGCAGAGCTTTTAATGGGACGAGTTATCAGGACAGATGTCCCTCAACACACTAGAGCTTTTCAGCCAGATTGGCCCTACCTGAAAGAATTCAGAGAAAGGGAGAGGAAGTATAGAGATGATCAGAAACGGAACTACAACAAGCGTTACAGAACAAGATCCTTACCTGACCTTCCTGAGAGCACTCCAGTTTGGGTAGACATGCAGAATGGCCAAGTTCAAGGAACTATTGTGTCATCAGCACCAGAACCAAGATCTTACATAGTGACAGTGCCATCTGGAGAAGTTCGTCGAAATCGCTCTCACTTGAGAACCAGGACCTCAGGAAACTCTGAAGCTGTAACAGTCAGTAACAGTACCAGTGTGCCGAGGCAGATACAAACTCGTTCCAAAACTGGCACAGAGATTCGACCTCCACAACATTACAAAAACTAGTGTTACAGCTTGGAAGGAGATGTAGTATAACTGTAACTATTAATAGGCTGTGATGTTGTAATCATGCGTGATGTAATAGTGATTGTAAGTAAGTGTTAGAACGTATCCTATAATTGTATGGCTATAAAGTCTGTACTGTTGTACAATGTTATCAGTCTATAATCAGTCTTCAATAGAGGTAACGGCAACAATAATACATAGAGGTGGTTTCAACTATGTCAAAAGAGGACAGATCTAAAGACGGAGAAGTTTATGTTTGTGGATTTGTTCCAAGCCATTTATTGCCAAACAAGAGGCCTAATGCTATTGATGCTTTCTTGCATCCATTGATAGAAGAAGTGAAAGAATTATTCACTGACGGTAAATGAAGTCATATTTATGTTACAAATGCATATCTATAAAGTTTAATAAGCATATGTGACTGGATTTTGGAAAAACGATCCAAATCTCAGATTAGAAGTTTCGAGATAAACGGTTTTAAAGAATTGAAGCCAGCATAACTCTCCAAGGATAGCAAGCACGCGTACGAAATTTACACAAAAGATGCATCAATCTGTTACCTTTCAAGCCACTTCCAGTACTTGTAGCTGCTTGTACAGTTTCCCGCCAAATAAGATAGAAAATCTGAGCAGTTGGACGAGCGAAGTAGTATCACGAGTGCTCACAAAGGGGTGGAGGCTGGGGGGTGGCGGGGAGGGCAAAAGATGGGCCTCAAAATGGAGGCAGACCACGATTGGAGTCCAGACACGAGATTACAGGGCTGTGCTGGCTCCTTAGTGGCTGATATGTAGCAAAATCTACAGAGAACACGTCTGGCCAACATCATAAGGCTGTCCACCAGTAAACCACTGATTCTTGCCAAGCCAGGTCCTTCACAAGGCATGAAACTGCCATTTGGGCACTCCACACCACCCAGAAAAGACGTCTATTAAAACCAGCCTCGTGTAGTTTGAGCAGTGCTGAGGTTCAAAACTTGTAGTAAGATAGTGTAGCTATCCACTGGTGGTGTTAGTTTGATTTTGCCTGATGTGCGATTTGGTTCGGTTCTGTAAAATCTGGTCACATATATACTTACTTTATTCTCCAGGTATTAATGTATCTTATTCAGCTGAGGTCCTGGGAGCTCAATCTGGTGATGCCTTGTTGAGATGTCTACTTTTGTTGTGGACAGGTGACTATCCAGCTCAGTCAGAAGTTGGGAAATTTGTTAATGGTAGCATTCATCCATGTCGTAGATGTGAATTGCAAGGTACTACTGATTCAGTTATGAGGAGTAAATCAAAACATTTAGAATCTAACCCCATAATATTAGCTGCAAAACTATGCAAGCCTATGGTGGTGTACATGCAATAAATTATTATAGCTACAAATGCATTTCTCAGCTGAGGTGCAAAGATTGTGGTTTCTTGCAGGTGAAAGAAATCCATCTGCCACCAACTATTATTTTGGTATTTTTGTTATCATTTCTGCCATCCTTGGTCAGAAAGAGTGTTTGAATCATCATTAGATTTGATGACGGCAGAAGAATTACCAACTGTCTGAGCTAATAAATCTAAACAATCAGGTTTCACTGGATTATCTATTTTACATGATTTGAATGCACTCTATGGCTTTAACATAACACTGGACTTAGTGTTTGATGCCATGCACAACATTCTAAGTCATCACTTGCATTATTATTTTAATGAGGGCATTCTCACGAAGCAAGCAGTGGACAAGAAGTTGAAAAAAATTCCATGGACAACAGGTAATCTATCAATCTCCTATTGTAACAAAATACATATATACAGATAGACACATACTTACGCACATATTGTGTAAATGTAATCACCTTTGTTTATGGTAGAGCTTAAGAGAGGAAGAGTGCCACAAGAAGTCACACAGAAGTTTGGACACTGAAAAGCAGAAGATTTGCAGAAATTTGTGTTTCCAGCTTCTGAATTTGTTTTGGAAGATCTCCCAGATGAGCACTATTCTGCTTGGATGGTACTAGTTAGGCTTACAGAACTAGTGTACATATTGATCTTTTAGAGAAGTTGGTAGCAAGACACAACATTTTGACAGAAGAGGCAGAAGGTATGAAAAGTTGTGTTGTGACCTTGCATAATCTAATCCATCTCTCAAAAGACATCAAACGTTTTGGGCCTCTGGACAATTATTGGTGCTATTCTTTTGAAAGAGCAGTGAAAGGTTACACTCAAAGATCCTCAAATGCCAAGAACCTTGAGCACACGTTTGCTAGGAGTGAATGTCGAAGGGAGTTCTTAAAATTCATGGAGAACAATTCACGCCCGCTTATTTGGAATGAAAATGTTTACCTTGTAAGGAAAATGGTTATTTCAATGTATAACTTTCACATATAGCTAATGATATATTTATATTGGCAATCGCAGAATAGACTAGAAAATTTAGGAAAAATAATACATATTTATTATTATGCTGCAGGGTTTTTCCTTACTGTGCATGTTGTTATATATTATTTATTTATGTATAGGCACACGCTCCCAGTTTTCCAGTGGCATGTGATTTGTCAAAGACAACCCCTTCATTCAAAGAGATCACAGTTGGTGCTAAACATTTTTTGCAGTACCTGAAGATGAAGTGGACTCAGCCTATACACTGCTTAGCATACCACCTCCATTACCTCACACAAATGCTGATGGATATTCAGTGCGGAGTCTGTACATTCCCTGCCATGATTTTAGTGGAGTCTTGTACAGAGTTAATGAAGATGCATATATCAACCATTACACCTCCAGTGAACCAGTTGTTATCAAAATCTCATCAAAGAAATTTTTGTTCCCTGTTAATGGTGATCATCACATTTTTGTTCAAGGATTTAAATACAACCAAATAGGCTTCCACTTACATAGTGGAAATCCCACTGTTATTGCCACCGACAGAATGATCATGGCTAGAGGTAGGGATGTCATTAGAAAAGTGATGCTATATCCTAATGAGGACAACAGCTTTTCAGTGATTGACTAGAGAAGAGAAGACATTCCACTGACATCAGAAGATGTCTTAATACCCCAGTACCCTGAGCCAGGTGACATGGTTGCAGTGAAGGGTGATAGTGATGAAACCTGGTTGGCTCATATCCAGCATACAAATGGTTCATCTAAGCTGTGCCAAGTGTACTTTTACATGCAAGACAGGCATAATAACTAGCTATATCGTAAGGAAAGCAACAGGCTTGATCAAGTTCACTGGAATGCTGTTTTTGGTATAGCATCAGGAACATGGTTACATCATGGAAGCCAGTTTTTGTTAAACAGATCAACCTCTTAGTTTTATAGTACAGTTACTTACATATTGCACAAATTAAATCTACTGTTCAGTTATTACTATTACATGTTTGTGTTTGAATTACGATATCACTTACTGTAGCAAAACAATACTATGGTAGGCCATTTGTTTCAAAATGATTATTTGATATGTTCAATGAATTATTTGATATGTTCAATGAATTATTTGATATGTTCAATGAATTATTTGATATGTTCAATGAATTATTTGATATGTTCAATGAATTATTTGATATGTTCAATGAATTATTTGATATGTTCAATGAATTATTTGGTATATTCAATGAATTATTTGATATATTCAATTTTAGTGTTTTATTTTTGTAAATTTTATTTTTGCGTAGCAATAATAAAATATTTTTTTGGTTGGTATCGTTATCACAATCAGAGCAATCTAGTTGGTAGTGATATTGGACAGGCTGATCAAGAGTAGTGAGAGTGAGAGAAAGCCTAGTACAATAACACAGCAGTGCGTTCTGCTATAGTTGCTCAGTACTTTAAATTTAAGACGATGGATGGTGAGCAAGCTGAGGTGAGGTTTTGTATGTGTGCATACATATTCAGTTGGCAGCGTAATCTGTTCACTATACTACCTGATTTACGGCAGCTAGCTAAGTCGGATGAATTAACACGTTGTCACACATGCTCAGTGCCGAGTGCATCCGCTCGGAGTGCATGCATGCAGGTGTACGGTCTCATGGTCTAGGATTGGTGAATAACATGGCTGGGATGACCTACTGGCATGTCGGGTGTAAAATTCGCTGCCTGCCACAGCCATCCAGCTCACGCGGCCTCAGCAATACCACGGCAACCCAGCGGCCAGATTATTTCTGAGGTAGCTAGCAAGCTATAGCTAAAACAATAACATTATACCATGTCAATCAGATAATTTGATATTTACAAGGTTTTCAGATACATAAGCCATTAAAAACAAATTGCATAACTTTGTGGATTGCAGTGCTAACTAAATTCCAGTTACTGAGGGGTCATGCATTTTTAAAATAGCAACAAACATGCATTGTTACTAATGTTTTTCACAGTGGATAAACACTCCTATATCACTGAAGAATTCTAGCAAAAGCAACGCATGTCCAACAGAGACTTATTCATATAGTAGCTAGCACTGACCTTACCCATAGTTAACCCAGTAATATTATAGCCGGTAATGATTATATACTGTATATTATGCAGATGGCTCAGGTGCTGAGGGAAGTTGGGTTAATGCAACTTGCTAGGAACTTTGAGCGGGAAAAAGTGAGAATGTAAATTGTTATGTATTTAAAATGATGTTCCTCTTCATTCCTGCAGGTAACACCAAAGCTCGTACCAAATTTAACTGATGCACAATTAACAGACTTGGGTGTCACCACAATAGGTGACAAAGCCATGTTGAGAGCAGCTTGTCAAGTTTCTAGAGGTATATATAGTTCAAGAGGTTTTAAGCTTCAGGCTAGCTGAACTGTTTTAATGTTAAATTGTGCTTTTATGATTGTTGATAGGTAACACCAGCCGCCAACTAACTGCCATACAAGAAGCCAGGGGGGTGATGGGCTGTAGACCCAAATTTGAATTAGGTGTTGTTCCTCCTACCAAGAAAGGAAAGCACAAGTCAACAGTACTGACTTTTACAAGTGCCAAGCGCCGTCACAGCATTTGCAAAAACTTGATTGTTTTTAAGCACATGGGCTCTGATAATTTATCAGAATTCTCACGGTTAGATAAGTACATTATTTTGAATGGGATGGTACAGTTTGATTTGAACTCTACTGAAACAGAAATTCTTGATAACATATGCAATGTCATCACCAGCTCCTCCACTTCTCCTGAAGTTGATCTCTCTCATTGCTCACCTCAAGATATCAAGTTCATCAAATGTGTTGGGAGAATATGTCGAGTGTCTCAGACGGCACCAGATTTTACTTGGTCAGGCACTGCAGTGAAGCATTTGTGTGGTCAAGGAGATTTATATGTTCGACTGAAGCGGGATGCGGTAGTGAATGATGACAATGATGACCGTCCTGATGAAAGTGACAAGGAAATGATGATGATGATGAGTTACTGGAAACACCAGGACTAGTATCAATGCCAGGGCCAATGTCAACACGAAAACCAGTGTCGACACCACCAATATCAATAGTACAAAGACCAAGATCAGTTTCAACGCCAGTACAAGGACCCAGATCAATGTCAACACAATCAGTGCACAGACCAGAATCAGTATCAACACAAAGACCTGGATCAATGTCAACACCACAATTGGTGCAAAGATCTGGATTAATGCCAACAACTAGACCATTGCTGATACCACTGAGCAACAGTCTTGAGAGTTTTCCAGGCCCAAGTATTGCTCGTGCATCACCTACTCCGGTTCTTGATTCTGTTAGCACATATGAGAATGGTTTTGATCTCTCAGCAATTTATGAGATGTTTCCTACTTTCTCCAAACATGCAATTGATGTGATCCAAGGGCTGTCATCAATGAACAATGAGAAAACTATAAACATTTTGCTGGACATTGATTCTCAGAAGATCCTCTCATTGTTACAACAGAAGATGAATGGTCCTCCAATGAAAGTAAGAGTTGATGAAGATGATTTGTTAAATGACGCTCTGTTGTTTTATAAAGCTGTTACCTTTGATCCATCCCGACCATTACGTGTTTCCTATATAAATCAGCCTGGGCTTGATACTGGTGGTATTAGAAGGCAGTTTTTTACAGATGTGCTGGATGAAATTGCATTTAAGGATCCCCATTCAATGTTCATGGGTGATAAACACTGCCTGCGCCCTACTTACAGCCCTCAATTATTACCACTATTCAGAATTTTGGGTGTTCTAATTGTACATTCACTAGTACAAGAAGGCCCTGGCTTCCCATACCTTGCTCCTTATGTATACTGGTATCTGGCAACAGGGTCAGAGGAGCTTGCACTCTCTTATGTTACCAATGATGATTTGTCTGTTGATGCTTTAGCAATTGTGGAAATGGTAAGTTTGTTTTACACAGTATTAATAACTTCAAACGAAGTAAGCCACTTCGGATTCTAGGGGGGTCTGGGGGCATGCTCCCCCAGGAAGAAAAAAAAAGAAAATTTAGGTATAAATTACACAATTTGGTGAAATTTTACTGTGATGCCATTAAATATTGACCATTTGATTATGCAACTTTGGGATTAATTAAACCTTTCCATTTCTCAAAGTTTAGGTATAAACCTAGGGGGGGAAATAGCTAACCCAGGGGGGCCTGTGCCCCACCTCCCCCTAGATTAATCCTAGCTTTTTGTTATAGTATACAGCTATACACATGTGACTGTTCTATTAGGGTTACTGCTGTATTAGAGTCAGCCTCTATCAAGAGGTGTGGTCATTATAATACAGCCAGACCAATAAGTGGTATGGTCATCATGTTTGAGTGAATAGATTGCTATGAGGTATGGTGTATGTGTGCTCAACCTCTATTCGTCAATCTGTCATGAAGTTACAGGTATCTACGGGTGTCCAGCACCTCTACAGTAGCGCAAGTGCTTTAAATAATATTGTGGCATCTAAATTTGCTCAAAGAAAGTGTTGATGCAGAAAATTAGCACCTTGATATGGTTTAAATGCATTAAGAAAATAAGAACAGCTTGATTGAAAATAAAAGGAAGATATGGTGCAGAGGGTACACACATGTCGGAACCACAAAAAGCACTGAGTTTATTGTTATGATGTAAAATGGTATTCATGCACTGCTTCATTTAGCCTCTAGCCTTGTAACTGATCTGGCAGGCAGCTGAAATTTTGGGTTCTGGCGATTTTTTTAGAATTGAATATCCAGCTGTCTTTAAGTGTTTTCTTGTTTTAACACTGTATTGATGTTAGATGTTAGATAGACTAATGTTATCCGGTAAAGGTGATTTTCATTGCATAAGATCTGATTTTCAAAGGCAGCATTTTAGGTGGTACTTGCTACTTTTGGAGTGATTCCTACATTTGGTATTTAAACATTAAAGAAAAGCAAGTTGATGCTATGCTACGTCTAAAAACCAGGCACCCAGTTAGTACCAAATCAAACTTCTATGGTAATTTATTTTGCTTTGGTGTTAAATGCACACAGCAATTGCATTTTGTAACTCATTAATTATTTTGTAATTCATTAATTATCACATTATGGTTGCATCCCCTTTTGATACGAAGGGATATGCAATTTCTAGTAGTCTGCAAGGCCCGAGTTGCCATTTTGTGATACCCATATAGCCCATTAGGAGCTGTGTTCTTCAGTGAACTTCATGCACTGTTAAAACTCAGGTGGTCATAGCACACTTAAACAGCAGCACACCCTTGGGGTGCAGTCACACTTTCAGGATATGGTGTGTAAAGCACATAAGACAAGCAGTGTAACTGTACATTGGTGTGTATGACACCAATATTTATACATGAAAAGCTATTCTCTGCCATTATAGATGATTCCAGTGTTTAAAAGAGGTATTTTGTGGCATCCTTTATCATTGAGGGGTTGTAAGAAGGATCACAAAGTATCAATTTCATTGAATTTATGTATTTAAAATATAATTGTGACAATAAACTCATTTTGTGCTAAGCCATTACACACAGGCAGTTCAGATCAATGCACAAAGCTGGTATATATGTTTGTATCAACAAAATTAATTTCCATTGGCTCATTGCTAAATAAAATACATCAATTATGTCATCAGACATCAGAATGTAAACAACGGTAAAGGGATAACAATACTGTAGACTAATGATCAGAGGGGCCAGTACATATCGTACTGTAGAACATGTAAGCCTTGGTTGAGTGAAATTTAAAACCCACAATGAAACTCCATGCTTGGTGATATAGGTTTTTAATACATTTTGAAAACAATGTTTAAGTAGAGATGTTATAAAGTAGGTAAATTGCTGACTGACACATTGTTTGTAGATTGTTGACATTCCAGGATTGTAATACCAATTGCAAAACTGTAGATGATGCAGTATTTCACAAATAGTACTGAAATTAGTAGTTGACTTTGATAATAGCTTGTCATGACATGCCTCCCACTCCTAAGTGCTTTTTGTCATTTGTAAACTTGTGGTCACACTCTTATTAGTGTGATTGATGTGGTGTGCATACTACACTTGTAAAGATGTGCCAGTTTGGACAGTAATATTACACCTGTGCTGGTGTGTTATGACCACTTCTATATTAACAGTGTGCAGGCACCATTATATCAATGACAAAAACCATGAATGGTATACGCTTAGTCATAGATGGTACTTAAAACTTTTTTTGAGCCTCGAGAACTGGCCACTTCGTGTGTTATAGATAGTGGTTTTGTCTTTATGCATATAGCTGCAAAAGAAAAACACAGAGGAAGGATTTGAAAGGGTCACTTCAACCTCTCAATTTGATCATCTGATTAGTGAAATTGGAACAAGGCGCATGATTACAGTAAGTGTTGTTACTGAGTCTGATATATTGTACTCAGCAGTATACTAATACCTTTATAGTTTGATACTAAGGCAGCCCTAATACAAGACATTATTTTACACGACACTATTTCTAAGAGAGCTGCAGTGTTTTTTCAACTTTCCAGTGGTCTCTCTACTCTTGGGCTCTTAGATATAATCAAGTGTTTTCCTAACCTGTTTGAAGAGTATTTTGTGTACAGTGAAATTGAAGAGCTTACTGCTGAAATGTTTTGGGATGCATTGATTCTGCCAAGGAACCCTACCGATGAAGAATCCAGAGTTATTTCAATGCTTTCTGAATTTATTGAGTCATGTTCTCCATCAGGTCAGAGTAGTACAAATGGTATACAACTGTGACCGGTGGACAACTCTCAGGGTGCAGCCTCCATGGAATGGAGATGCCACACTTAAGTTTCACTGCTTGTTATTCTGCTATTATACAAAAAGGACAGATAATTTTAAAACTACATAATTCATTGTTAAAAAATTGTCATTGCTTGAGGACACCGGTGAAAATTTTTAACACAAAAATTTCACTTGTGAAAATTTCTCACAGCTTATATTTATAGAAATACCGGCGGTATACCATACTTGAAGCACTGCAATATGCACTACTGCATAATTATATACATACTGTATGTTGTTGTCATTGTTATTTCACTTTACTTTATTATACAGAATTAGTAGATTTTCTCAAATACATAACTGGAGGAAGGCAGATTGTCAGGAAGAGGATACAGGTGGAGTTCGACAGCTCATCTAATATTGCAGCATCTACGTGCTTTATGAAGCTCACTATACCATTATCAGTACATGATTACCAGATATTTAGTTGTGCTCTAAAAGCACTGATACCAAATACAAGAAGATCATACACTATGATTTAATACATGAATCAGTAGTACTCAGTAAACATAATTCTGTTAGTATTTTTTGTGCAAATTGGAATATTAGGATATGTTTTGTTTTAAACTTTCACAATACAAAATAAACATGTGCACTGCAACATTATAAATTTTACTGAATAATTCTATGTAACAACTGACGTGCTTCACTATATTTCTCAAAACCAAAGTCATCGCAGTCACCTAAAGGATCTATTTGGTCAACAAATTCAGTCAATTGATCTTCATTAATAGGAGACAATGTTTCTGGCACAATTACAGCTTCTTCATTTGGGTCAAGCTCTAAACCAAGTGGGCCATCATCATCAACACCAAATATGTCAGGGTTTACTTCACAGTCCTGCACAGCAGTTTGTCCAGCATTGTTTGGATTTATAATGCCATTAAGCCAAATCTTCCTGGGTGACCAATTTCTTTCATTTCTCATTGGGTGATTATTCCAGCTTTCCCTGAATTCTTTAAGACAATGGTTTATTCGTGACAAAAATACTATGTGCGAAACAAACAAATCGATATCTGACAAGGGATCAAGGATCCTTTGGTCTTCCAAGTGATAAAACAGTGCATAAAATGTAGACAATACACACCTGAAAACATCTCTCCACATCCTCTCTATCCTCTGGTTATGAGTTGATGAACCAGCTATGTGACTATGCCTACCAGTTCCACGTGTGGTTACCATGTATACATATACTTCTCCATTTTCAACACCTTTGTCTGACCTGACACGAGATGGGCATCCATTGCATTCAACAGCATGAACAAACAATTCATAGACAGTGTGACTTCTGTTGTTTGTCGAACAATGTAGATAGGTTATCATACGTGAAAAGCCATCAACCCCTCCATGAATAACAAATCGCCAGCGGATTAGGCTGTGATTACCGTCAATGTGCCAGAGTGCATTAGGCCCTGGCACACTGTATTTTCTCCTTTGAACAGCCTGGTTCAATCTAGCACTTGTTCTAATTGGATCAACCCTTCTTATGCTGTCACGTAGTCGGTATCGCTGGATAGTAACCCCTCTACTCTTAATAGTACCATATATTAAACCAAAGCCACTGAAAGGATGCCTGCTTTTGATTTCTCTAACAATGTCATCTAGCTCATGGTCAGACATCCCTGAATATCTCGACAGTGTTATATCTTCTTCTTTTAGTCTCCTCCATAAGGTCACCCTACTGATTAGCAATGAACTGGCTATTTCCTGTATCTTAAATCCAGCTGAATGTAACACTTCAACCAATTCCAAGTTCACACAAAGCTTAGGTCTTCCTGTTGAATGTGATTCTGCTGAAGAATCTACTAATCCAACAGCCAGAGAGGTACAGGTACCTGACTGCATTGCCAGCTGTTGATGCAGTGATAGAAAACGGGATCGTAGGCGATTCAGATGACTAATTTGGAATTCCCTTGGACATTGATCAGTGATAAAATCCAACACATCAATAGCAGCCTCGATATCCTCTAGATTTTGACTGGCATCATCATGTGACATGGTAAGATGATCTAGTAGTTTTCTGAAATGCCCTATATAAGGTAGAATGCATGCAATAAAATGTTATTTTTTTGATTTATTATATAGCTATAATACTTACATTCAATATATTGAGGATGACAAAAACCAGCTGCTCTTAACATGGCTTTGTCACCAATTGCAGTGACACCCAAGTCTGTTAGTTGTTTATCTGTTAAACTCGGTACAAGCATTGGTGTCACCTATAGGAATGTACAGGAGCATAATGTTTTATAATGCATAAATTCTCACTTTCTCCTGCTCAAAATTCCCTGCAAGGTGCAACAGACCGATCTTCCTCAGCATCTCAGTCATCTGTGCAAATACAATGATGTTGTAAACAGGGTACAGTAGAACTGACTGTATACAACTAAATAAGATTTTATGCTGTATCTTTAAAGATGTACTGAAAATTGGATTGGTGCATGACTGGATACTATGGCAGTTTCTATCCCACATATACAATATATAGTATGTTCACGTTGAGCTGAATCCTCAAAAACATTTAATAACTCACAGATGCAGTTATACACGATCTTGAAATTTGGCTCATTTGTAGTACTGCTTGACCCGCTAAAAATATTTTAAAATCTTGTTGTTCAAATGTTTTACATAATATTTACGGCCAATCAAAAATTTCACAATACATTTCCTATGGGGAAGCCATATAAGTACAGTGTCCATTATAGCCCTTTCCCGAACTTGTAATGGATCCAAACTGTACGTGTCTGTTGTTAACACCTTTGCTGTTACCAATAATCATCTGGTTGGTTGAAATGTTAAATCTTTTGAGAAAAAATCCACTTTTAATTTTTAGCTGTTTTTCAGGGTTCAGCTCAACGTGAACATACTATCAGTACACTTCATGCAAGAACTGATATCAATACCGATCAATAATTTGCATAACAACTGTTAAACAAGCATGTTTGTTGACTACAAGTAGAAAGTGCCTATAATGTCTACACCTCAGAGTAGTGAGAATTAGAAGCCATCTAAGTACACACATGCTGTTATTTAAAACTATACTTCCCAATTCTTCTGAAAACTAGTCAGTAGCTGATACAGGGGTTGCAATGGTTTTGATCAAGACTTCTGAAAAATAATTTGTGCACCCAAAACCACTAGTACTACTGTAGTAGCAACAGAGTTGGGGTAGTTACTTCAGAAAACTTGTTACTAGTTATGTTTATCCCATGTAACTTAGTTACAGTTGTAGTTATTTTTAAAATGTAACTAAATATCTAGTTACTAGTTACTTTCATATATAAGTTACGCTTGTTTGTTAACTTTTGTGATATGATTATTTTGCCCAGAGCAAGGGAGAAGAGAACTATAATCTTATATAATAATTGCACACTTTATAAAAATAATGATTCTGCAGCCATTTCAGCTCAGTTTCAACTGTTACGCCTGTATACTCAAGCTGAATCATGAAGAACAGTACACAGAAAGTGTAGCTCTTGCTTTTAAAGCATAATTACCTATAATTACAATGTAACTGTTGCAAGCTAATATTGTACTGTAAGTTAGTTACTTTTCAGGAAGTCGTAACCAGTTACAGGTTACTATTTACAAAGCAAGTAACTATAGTTAAATTACTAGTTACTTTTTTAAAGTAACTAGTTATGTAACCTTGTTAATAGCTAGTTACCCCCAACTCTGAGTAGCAATGAAGTGCTGAGTAATAACAAAGCTATATACGTAGCTATGCGTAATGATGGCATAGCTCATTGAACATATCAAATAATTCATTGAACATATCAAATAATTCATTGAACATATCAAATAATTCATTGAACATATCAAATATTTCATTGAACATATCAAATAATCATTTTGAAACAAATGGCCTACCATACAATACCAACATTGACAGATCAATATTCCAACATTGTAGTTTACTGTTTACCATTGTACCAATCTGTGTTTCAAGTTTACCAAGGTTGGTAAAATCCCCTTCCAATGTGGGAATTTTTAATTTACAACATTGTTTAAAGCCAATACAATAATACCAATATTGACAGATCACTATTCCAACATTGTAGTTGACCAGACATGCCAACTCTCACGCATTAGGCATGAGTCTCACTCTTTGGCTAGTAATCTCACGCTCTCACGCCTAACCCTCTGTTTCTCACTCTTTCAGCTTAGTTCTCACGCCTGATCTGCTTCGTAATTAGCCCTGTGCTTAAAATTGGGCAGACCTGTGCTTATTTTTGGACTGAGAACATGTGACGACCTTTTTTTTTTTTTTTTTTTGGTCTTCACTACCAAAAATCCTGGAGCTGCACTTGAATCTGGTCCACACTGCTGGTAGTGTTTAAGGTCTCACTCCTAAAATTGTTCAGAGGTTGGCATCTCTGAGTTGACTGTCGACCATTTTACCAATCTGTGTTTCAAGTTTACCAAGGTTGGTAAAATCCCCTTCCAATGTGGGAATTTTAATTTACATCATTGTTTAAAACCAATACAATAATACCAACATTGACAAATCAATATTTCAACATTGTAGTTTACTGTTGACCATTTCTCCAATCTGTGTTTCAAGTTTACCAAGGTTGGTAAAATCCCCTTCCAATTTGGGAATTTTAATTTACAACATTGCTTAAAACTAATACAACAATACCAACATTGGCAGATCAATATTCCAACATCGTAGTTTACTATCGACCATTTTACCAACCTGTGTTTCAAGTTTACCAAGATTGGTAAAATCCCCTTTCAATGTGGGAATTTTAATTTACAACATTGTTTAAAATTAATACAATAATACCAACATTGATAGATCAATAGTCAATATTGGAAGATTACTAACCAAGACTGAATACGGGAAAAACTATATTGGTTTCACCAAAAACAAGTATCCAATCTTGGAATTTGTGGCAAAGTTCAACATTGGTTTTATCTTCCATTGGAAAATCACTATTTACCAAATTTGGTTTTTAAAAATTTTTTCCTGTGGTAAGAGTGTTGGTTAAATGTAGAAATGTTTTAAACTAGGTGAGGTGCTTGTGTGTGTTGCAAGTAATTAGTGTAGCTAAATCCAAAGCCTGAGTCCAAGCCACTCATACTTGCCAATGACAGTGAAAATAACAAAAAATGCATTTTTGTAGGGGTGTGTATTTAATGGAAGTGGTTTCACTTAATAAGTAATGCCTCTTGCATAAACTTAATGCAATTTAAAATCATTGCAAAGTGTTTACAGACTACACTTAATACTCGTAGTTTGTAAGCAACACATATTTACATGTAAAAGTGCCAAATGGTATGTCTTCAGTTATAATATAATGTGAATAATCTACACTTACAAATAAATTTGTTGTCTTGTAGGAACATTGATATTCAAACTTGAGTACTGGACCTTAATTGCCTTACATCGTAGTACAGTAATACAGCATTGAGCATTAGTTCAAGCAGGCCACTAAGGTATCAGATATTGAGAATAATTATTCTTTGTGTTGTAGTTTATGTTGTTACTTTTATAGTTGCAACTTTTGTAGTTGTTTTAAAAATTGAGAAGGTGTGTGTGAGTTGTGTGTGTCTGTGCATGTGTGCATATGTATACATGTGTGTGTGGTCTGGTGTTGTGTGTGTGTGCGTGTGCGTGGTTGTGTGTGTGTGGTGTGATGTAGGCGTGTGTGGTGTGATGTATGTGTGTGTGTGTGTGTGTGTGCATATGTGTGTGTGCGCGTGTATGTGTGTGTGGTTGTGTATGTATGTGTGTTTCTTTGTGTGTGGGTGGTGGGTGTCTGTGTCCGTACATGTGTGCATGATGTCTAGAAATGTGTATGTATGTTACTTATTTACTTAATTAATTGCATGATTACTTAATCAATAAATTACTTAATTAGTTTACTTAATCATTTATTTGCGTATTTACTTAATTACTTACTTGTTAACTTACTTTAATTATATACCTGCTTGTTATGTACTCGTGTGCGTGGTGTGTGTATTATGTGTGGTGTGGTGTGGTGTATGCATGTGTGTGTGTGTATTGTGTAGAAATGCGTATGTGTGTTACTTCCTTAATTACTTACTGCTTAGTTAGTTACTTACTCAATCACTTATTACTTATTTACCTACTTAAGGTAGGAAAGCACCTTGCACAACATAATGCATTTTTTTAGAAATATATGCAATGATCTGATTACCATTGTTATGTAGAGTAGAAACGCGTGGGTATAATGGGTGGGTGTGGCTGCATGTGGCAAATACGAGAGCAACAACCTTGTAACATTGCATCACTAAAGGATTTTTTTGCAGCCGCTTGTATCAATGACAGATAGTCTAATGAATGATAACTGTAAGAAACAAAGTTAGTCAGAGCTGGTTGCGAATCAAATGCTAGCAACTACTGCCCACGCCATGCTGCTTTTTCCCTTTCAAAAATTCACCTTGAAACAAAATCAATTTCCAAATCAATGCGAGAAGTTTCTAAATACTACCATTAGCTCCACCAAAAAATACCAAACAGCTATTTTTCTGCTCGCCACATGGCTAAAAAGTTTCCGTTATTGATATTGTGTGTCGTGATGTTTTCCGGAAAACATGGCGTGCTTGGCTTGTTAGCACAAGTGATAATTGAGTTGATAATGGACAGTAAGAAGGTCAGAAAAGATCGTAAGCATAATCCGGGGAAGAAGTCACTAAAGTATAGTAATTTAGCAAGATCTCGGTGGGAGAAACGTAGCTTATCAGATGGTGCACGGCCACGTGGCAGTGGTGAGTTTGTTACTAGCTTTCGAGAAACCATTTATTTATCGTTATTTATTAGATGATAGCCCTCCTGACGGTGTTTCTGTCATTTTGCCGAGTACAACTAGCTCTAATACTGATGGTACTCAGGATGAGGTTAGCACTACAGTAGAAGAAACAACCAACAGTGCAACTAGAGCAACTGAGAACACTTCTGGAACAGTTGAGGATGCTTCTGCTACAGTTGTGGATGTTCCTGGAACAGTTGTGGATGTTCCTGGAACAATTGAGGATGTTCCTGGAACAGTTGAGACTGCTGCTCCTGGTACAGTTGAAACTGGTACAGTTGAGAATGCTCCTGGTACAGTTGAGAACGCTCCTACAACAGTTGAGAATACTCCTGGAACAGTTGATGACAGTGTTGAAATCAGTGAGAATGAGCAAGCACTAATGGAGGACACACTTGAGAATGGACAAAGACAAATGGAGGATACACTTGGTACGATTGAGGATGGACCAGGAACAGACAGGGTGCTTGGCTCAGTGAGTATTGTAGATGAATGTCTGTTTGGCACACAAAGTAATAACCAAGTGGGCACTAGTACTTTTATAGAGCAAAGTGGAGGTAGTTTAATACAGTTTGGATCGTCTTGTGATGATCTGTCTCTAAGTAGTACCGATCAACTGTCAGATGCTAGTAGTTCAGAGTACTGTCCAACACCAATGAAAAGGCAGTGGCTTAGTACTGTAGACCTCGGAAACAGTCTGTTTGTATACCAAACCACCCAGTTACAGTCATTTATTGATAGTATAAATGGTACTAGTTTGTGCTATACACCTGACTGCACTGGTAAGCTTGTGCCAGTTGGTATGAAACATGTTGGGTTGGGAGGAAGTGTAGTGATACAGTTTTCATGTACTATGTGTTCAGAGCATATGCTAAACTTGACTAGCTCAGTAGACATTGAGTTCTCTAAACGTTCAGTATGTAGTTTGGCTTTACAGGTTGCTTTTGTAGCAGGTGGTTGTGCACATGCGCAGTACAGCAAGATTTTAAAACAGTATCTAGGCCTCTCAGCAGTAAATCCTGCCACATTTTATGATACTGTTAAACTCCTCCAACCTGTTGTAGATGCTATGCTTGTAGATATGTGCAATGAATCCAAGGCAGAGATGAAGGCTCAAGATCCAACAGTTGTGGGTAGCTGGAAACGAGCTATCACTTCATCCGACGGTGTTTGGTTGACAAGGGGGAGGTTTAGCCAGAATTGCTCATTCACTGTGAGAAATTATATGAACAACTCCTTACTATATTTTATTCATCTCAGCATGCAAGGAAAAAGTGGTGGTGAATTATATCATGGTACAGCCAAGGGAGCAGAGGGCCATGCTGCAAGTATTGTTTTTTGGCAAAGCCAAAGATGAAGGTATGCACATTGAAGTGCAATGGCAAGATGCAGACTCCTCAGCTGCTAAATCTTTTACGCAGCATTATCCTGACTCCCAAGTAATGCTCTGTGGAGGACATCTGGCCAGAGCTCATACAAAGCGTTTGGGTGAGCTAGCTAAGCAAAAGAGTTTTTCTCCTGCATTGCAAGACGTGTACAAAGATAAGTTTCCTGATGTGGTTACGGTGAAGTGTCATTGTCCTAAACGGCATTCCAAACAGTGTGGCTTTTTAACTAACAGTTTCTTGCGTGGAGCCCATACCAACTTTTTCTACTGTCTTATACAAGCTGGGACAGACCCTAGTGCCTTTGCCTCCCGTTTGCTGATAGTAGGCAAATACCATGCATGTGATGTTCACACATGGACTGGGGGTCAGTGTGACTTTCATGCTCTAACTAATTGCACATGACAATGTGTTGTGTTGGGGTGAAGATTATATTATAACGCAAAGAATCCATTACATTCCCTTGCATATGAAATAAAGTGTAGCAACAGAGCTGCTCAGGCATCGCAGATTATTCACACTGAGTTGGGACGTGGACATTCCAACTACCCTGAGGCTTCGCATAATGTATTGGCAAGGTTTAGGTCTAAGGACAAGTACTTGCAAAGTATTCATTACATGGACAGTACAAACCTAGGATTGCTGCAAGCAAATATGACATACATGACGAAAAAACATGGGCTTTCTTACCATTGGCTTTTAGACCTGTTTGCTCGCTTGAAACTTCCCCAGTTTGATGGTATGGCTGAGGCACTAAGGAAAGCAAATGAAGTTCGTTATAGGAACCTTGCAAAGAAACAGACTGACCTGGCCAAGGAAAAAAGAAAAGAATGGAAAAAGGCTAGAGTCCAAGAACAAGAAGAGCGAAAACTTTGGAGTCGGAGGCAAGTTATCCAGCACGCGTATGGATCTTCTGATGATAATGATTCTACTGAAGATGACGATGATGAAACCTCAGCAACACGTAGTAAGGGAAAGGCTAGTAGCAGCAAGCTTAGTATGTGTAAGTGTGGATCTACACAGCACAAATATATCAGTCACCGCAAGTGTCCTCTGAATAAGAAAACTAGGGTGCCTGTCTGTGAAACTACTACTACTGCTACAGATACAGAGTGTGATGAGCGTGAAGTTGGTTTGTGTACATGTCCTTCATTGAGAGGAGGTACACATCAGCAAAGTTGCCCACTAAATCCCAGAAACATTTCAAATCGTTGACTACTGCTCAGCAGTTACATATGTATGTGAGTGATTCTAATTTTACATATCACTTGGTTTGTGTTTTTCAAGTTCTCTAGTTAACCAGGTTTTTTTGTGTCTGTGTACGTACGTGGTAAAGATTTTGTTTCTCTTATAATGTTGTAACAATGTCTAGTTGCGTACACTTACACATACTGTTGTGTATACCCCTTTTGACATGTCTTACTACTAGCACTTTGAGGTGTTTTGCTGCGTGTGTTTTGCTAATTGTATTTTGAGTCGTTTTGCTGTTTGTACTTTGAGATGTTTTGCTATTTGTACTTTGACATGTTTATTACTTGTACTTTGACATACCCTATACTTGTGTTTTTGGTTGAAAGTCATTATATGAAATGAAAACTCTATGGTACTTACAGTACATAGAATACATTGTTCATTGTGGGCTTGCTGCTCCTACAGAGATAAAAAAAGAATACCACAATGTAATGTAATTCACAGTGTAAGCAAAAGACCTTTTGGGGGCGCGCCTAATTAAAGGTATAAGCTACTGGAATAAACTTATACAACAAGATAAGCTAATGGCAGGTAAGGGCCAAGCCTACCACCTTGGCACAGTTGGTTCAGTTGCATATGCCGACATAAATCGTTCACGCCATAACGAAAGGTGTCACGTGATCCCTCATCGATCGCTGTTGATGAAGCAGTCATCGTACTGACCGTGATTAAATTCAAATAGTTACTAGTTCAACACTATAGATTGCGTGGTTTAAGGATATTTCGCTAATTTTATTTCTAGGGTGTGTTTCTACCTTAATTACTACTTATATACTTACTTGTTACATACTACTTGTGGGTATGTGTGTGTACGTCTGTGTGTGTAGTGTGATGTATGCGAGTGTGTCTGCGTATGTGGTGTGTGTGTGTGTTTGTAGTGAGTGTGTGAGGGTGGTGTGTGTCTGTGCATGTGTGTGTATATGTATGTGAGTTTCTATGTGTGTGGGTGGTTGTAGTGATTTCATACTATAATTGCATTGACTTGTTTATTTTAGCTGTTGTATCTATTCACCTATTCATGTATTAACTCACTTAGTCTCCCATAGGTTAACCATCTGTCTCAGTATTGTTAAAGTGTTGTAGTTAATAAATGTTCTTTGTTAGTTTTGTACTTTGTACTTTACCTCGTAACTTGTACAAATAACCCTGTATGTTTGTATTAATTCATTCTGTACTTTACTATGATATTGAGTTTAACTGTGAAGTCTTGAACGTGTGCGCTCCGGCTACTTACTTAACTCACAGTTATTACAGTGGCGACGAGGATTAACTGGCTATGGCAGCTACAGTAGCAGGGATTCATGGAACTATTGGGGAATTCAATTCTACTCAAGAGGACTGGACCTCTTATGTTGAGAGACTACAGCAGTACTTCACAGCAAATGATGTAGCAGAAGGCAAACAGAAGGCTGTACTTCTAAGTGCTTGTGGAGTAGCTACTTACCGTCTCATCAAAAATTTTTCAGCTCCAGAGAATCCTGCAGACAAATCATATACTCAGCTAGTCAAACCGATACAGGATCACCATAATCCGACACCTTCTGTGATAGTGGAACGCTTCCGGTTCAACTCCCGTAATCGCCAACAGGGCGAGTCAGTTGCAAATTTCATAGCAGAACTGCGACAGCTAACCAGATATTGTGAGTTTGGAGGTGCTTTAAATGACATGCTACATGACAGATTGGTGTGTGGCATAGAGAATGGCCGCATACAACGACGATTACTTGCAGAGCCCAACTTGACCATGGACAAAGTGGTGGAGATTTCAATTGCCATGGAGTCGGCAGATCGCAATGCAAAGGACTTGCAAAAGACTCAGCTCCCTGCAGTGAATGCTGTTCGACCACCAGTAAAAACTCACTCCAAAGCCCCACCCCAATCTACAGGTAATGTGTCACGCACACGAGTGGTAGAGTGCTACCGATGCGGAGGACCACATCTTGCAACAGAGTGCCAGTTCAGAGATACTGAGTGCCATTTGTGTAAAAAGAAAGGACACTTAGCACGCGTTTGCAGCAGCAAGAAGGGAGACACAGGCAGACCTCCACACCAAAGGAAGAAAACTAAAAGAGCTTATTCCCAGAAAACCCATTCAGTGGTAGCTACAGAGACAGTGGAGAATGACACTGACGCTTCCGCATACACTTTATTTAATGTTTCTAGCTCTCCTTCTAAACCGTATGTTGTTACAGTGCAGATTAATGGGGCCGAGCTACTGATGGAAGTAGACACAGGAGCCTCATTAACTCTAATATGCAAGAGAACTTTCGACAAATTATGGGAAGCTCAAGCAGCCCCACCCCTTCAGTCCACCAACAACAAACTTAGAACTTACACTGGGGAAAACATTGAGGTACTGGGTGTTGCTAATGTTGATGTATCTTTTCAGGAGCAGAATCATAACCTGCAGCTACTAGTAGTTGCAGGAGATGGCCCTAGTCTTTAGGGCCGTGATTGGTTGAGTAAGATCCGCTTGAACTGGGCAGAATTGTACCACACTCAGCAACCAACCATTACCTTACAAGACCTTCTGGATAAGCACAAGACTGTGTTCAGTTCAACATTGGGAATGGTGAGAGGGGTCACTGCTAAACTTCATGTTGATCCACAGGCTAGACCCAAATTCTACAGACCACGATCAGTACCCTATGCCATGAGAGAGAACAGAACATTTGAACAATTTACACGAAGTTTTGACTCGCCTGGAGCAAGCAGGTATGCATTTAAGGAAGGATAAGTGTGCGTTTTTACTTCCTCAGGTGGAATACTTGGGACACCAAATCTCCCAGATTGGTCTACATCCTACAAAGGAAAAAGTCAGAGCTATTGTTGAAGCTCCTGCCCCGCAGAATGTTTCCCAGCTGAAGTCCTGTCCTGGGAATGTTAAACTATTACAGCAAATTTTTACCCAATTTGTCTTCAGTTTTAGCTCCACTTTACAGTCTTCTACACAAGAACACAACTTGGCAGTGGGGAATGCCACAACAAACTGCTTTCAAAGAAGCAAAGAAACTGTTAACCTCGTCTCAGGTACTTGTACATTTTGATGCACATAAACCACTTGTGCTTTCTTGTGATGCCTCACCTTATGGTGTGGGTGCTGTTTTGTCTCACAAGCTAGGTGATGGGTCAGAGCATCCAGTCGCTTTTGCTTCTAGGACACTGTCCCCTGCTGAAAAACAGTATTCTCAGTTGGATAAGGAGGGCCTAGCAATTATCTTTGGTATAAAGAGATTTCACCACTACTTGTTGGGAAGAAAATTTACTATATTCTCTGACCACAAACCCCTACAGCACTTGTTTGGCAGATCAAGAGCCATACCCCCAATGGCTTCTGCAAGAATTCAACGATGGGCTCTCACTTTAAGTGCTTATGACTATGAGACATAAATTACAAACTAGGCAAATACCAAGCCAGTGCTGATCTTCTCAGTAGACTTCCCCTACTCGAGTTTCCAAAAGAGACACCTATACCTGCAGACACTGTTCTGTTAACAGAGTCCCTTCAGGCCTCACCTACCAACTTTACTCAGATCAAGTCATGGACTAACCGAGATCCCCTACTTTCAAAAGTAAGGAAGATGCTATTACAAGGACGGCAATTCTCCACTGACGAAGCCTTAAAACCATTTCAACGACGAACAGATGAGTTGAGTGTGCAAGATGGCTGTATCTTGTGGGGAACACGTGTTGTGATACCACCATAGGGACGCCAGAAGGTAATTGACGAATTACATACTGCTCACCCTGGTATATCAAGAATGAAGAGCCTTGCTCGCAGCTATGTTTGGTGGCCTGGCATGGATGAGCAACTGGAAGCCAAAGTAAAGAACTGTAGACAGTGCCAAGAGACACACAAGAACCCCCCAGCAGTACCAATGCAGAGTTGGGAATGGCCAGTTCAGCCCTGGTCCAGATTGCACGTTGATTATGCTGGTCCATATCAAGGCAAGATGTTCCTTGTGGTTGTGGATGCACACTCCAAATGGATGGAGGTGAGCATAGTTAATTCTGCCACTACTGGTATAACCACACAGAAACTAAGAAGTATGTTTGCCACCCATGGCCTACCAAGGACAGTTGTCTCTGACAATGGTAGTGTTTTTATCAGCAGTGAGTTCGAAGACTTTTTACAGAAGAATGGAATACACCATATCAGAACTGCACCTTACCACCCAGCTTCAAACGGGTTAGCTGAAAGAGCAGTGCAGACACTAAAAGAAGGACTGAAGAAGCTCACTGATGGATGCTTAGAAACAAAACTTTCTCGTTTCCTATTCCAATACAGAATTACTCCACACACCACTACTGGACAAACACCAGCACAATTACTGATGGGTAGATGTCTACGTTCCCATTTAGACCAACTGCTTCTGGATTTAACATCTCATGTCCAAGACAAGCAACAGTTTCAGAAAGACAGGTATGATCAACATACTCTTCCAGATGAAGCTGTATTTGCTTGAAACTTTGGTCAAGGGGACAAATGGCTACCCGGCATCATCATCAAGGCCCACGAACTTACAATGTCAAGTTATCCGACAACAGAATTATCCGCCGTCATGTTGACCACATCCGACCACATTCAGTTGATGTAGACATTCAACCTACAGACTGTGACGACACTCTAGATGATGTTATTCCCATTTCAACAACACCTAACAATGCGTTACTACCAGCAACATTGCAAAGGTCCACCAGAGTTTCACGCCCACCAAACAGACTCATTTATTCTATTTAAGTTATCCTTACAATTTAAAAAAAAAAAAAGATTTTTGTACTTAAAGGGGGAGGAATGTAGTGATTTCATACTATAATTGCATTGACTTGTTTATTTTGGCTGTTGTATCTATTCACCTATTCATGTATTAACTCACTTAGTCTCCCATAGGTTAACCATCTGTCTCAGTATTGTTAAAGTGTTGTAGTTAATAAATGTTCTTTGTTAGTTTTGTACTTTACCTCGTAACTTGTATAAATAACCCTGTATGTTTGTACCAATTCATTCTGTACTTTACTATGATATTGAGTTTAACTGTGAAGTCTTGAACGTGTGCGCTCCGGCTACTTACTTAACTCACAGTTATTACTTACAGTGGTGTGTGTATGTATGTCCATTTCTTTGTGTGTGGGTGTCTGTCTGCGTGTGTGTTATGTGGGGTGTGTTATGTGGGGTGTGTATTTGTGTGTATACATATGTGTGTGTGTGTTTGCGTGTGCGAGTGTGTGTGTGTGTGTGCGTGTATATATGTGCATGATGTCTAGAAATGTGTATGTATGTTACTTAATAAATTACATGATTACTTAATCAACTTAACTTATATACTTACTTATTACGTACTTGTGTGTGTGCATGTGTGTGGTGTATTGTGTTGAGCTTAACCCTTTCTTACCTAAAAGCCATTAAAGTGGCAAGCATACCCCGTTACCTGAATTATTTTTACCAAAATTTTGTATATTACACAGGCGTGAACTCACCACTGTAACTTTTAACTAAGGATCCTCCGTGACTGAAAATCGGCCTGAATACCCATTAACTGCTCTACAAGGTGAGGTGTTGTTTAAATAATAATTGTAACGTCATCGCTATTTTTTTTTAGAATACGCGTGCATCTTTTGTTCGCGATGACCACAACTTCATCATGGAAACAGTCAGCGCTGCCAAATTTGTAAGAAATACTCTGGAATGATACATTGACGTACAATGACGTTTACAGACACATAAAAAATTGTTTGATCAAGTTATGATTTCTATAAAAATGCTACCACAATTGTTTACAAGCTTACATAAAATAAAAAGACAAATCTGTATAATGGCGTGATTTCAGCCATCTACCTTTCGAAGTACAACTCTTCCATGGCTGAAAATCAGCATGAACAGTCTCCAATAGCTGCTCCAGAATATGAAATGATAGTGCAAGGGGTATTGTAACACTATTGCTGTCTTTGTTAGAAGATGTGTGCCTTGTTCAGTCGTGGCGGCCATAAATCCACCTTACCAATGCCATATTCGGAAGTAACACTTCAAATTACTAGACTGATGCATCGTGACGTTTACAGACTCAGCAAAATTCATTTGATCAAGTAATAATTTAAAAAATAATGCAGTTGAATTTCAATATGCATGCATATAATAATAATAATACTAAAATCAGAGCTGGGGCAGACAGAGAGAAAATATTCAGCCTAGATTTAGGAGATGGTGCCCCTCCATCTCCAGGGGAGAACCTCTGTACAAAGAGGAAAAAACCCTTTGCTTTTGGAGATCTGTTTCTGTTATCCACACACTCGTGCAATAAAAAAACAACATGCGTACATACAATAAAATATGTTTTGTCTTCACTTCATACAGTAGCTACCTGAAAGACTCAAATTATGCAGATAAACAATATGGATTAGTTATTGGGTATGGTGGATCTCAAAACAGGGAACAGGGCACATCCGTTTGTCGCCACACAAACCACAGCCAAACTTAGTTCTCTTACGATGTGGGACCCGATATTTACACACAACACACTGCCCCTCGCTCGGAAACTCCATAGGATAATGCTGTCGATCAAACACAGCAGGTACTACTTCTGCACTATACCTAGGCCTTCCCTTCTTCCCCTTGAGCTGAAATTCCCTATAATCTCTAAAGCCAGCAAAGGCACCAGTAATCACTGAATGTTCCCCATAAATACGTTCTTGGGACCAATAATCACGAACCCGGGGTAGCTTAACTATTCCCATCACAGTCCATACCTTTAAGAAGGCCTTTAATTCATCTACAGTTAGAGGCCACCTCCATTTAGAACCCATTTGAGAGGCATACAAGTTGGTTTCATCTACAATGTGCCTAAAAAGATCGTCATCAAAATTCTGCCCAAAAAAATCCATTGCTGTAGCTGTTGGTGACAGGGGTGTTGTGGGACCCACAGGCTCAACAAATGGACCCCCCCCCCCCCCCCCCCTGAGAGGAATAGAGGCACTAGCAGTAGTAGAAGGTGGAGGAATGGGACGAGTTAAATTTGATAAATCAATAGAAACACCTAACCTATTTGGTACTCTGCTTAAATTAGAAATGTTAATAGAGATTCCTAGGGAGCCACTTTCACTAGAACTGCTGTTGCTACTACCCCCTCCACTCACGCCTGCGATCTCATTCCCTCCAGTACTTTTGGTCAATGTAGAAACATCTTCAGCCTAAAAGGAATACATTATCAACAAGACAAACTGTTCATTGACATGCCAGTATTCTCCCAGCACCACTCTCCGACACTCGACCACTTCCAGTCGAGAATTCTTCTTGCACCTAAATACAGTTACAGTGAATAGCTGACAATGGAAGAAAGTGTGACATACATCATCATCAGTAGCTTCCACAGTCTCCTGATCATCCGCTTCAGTGAGGCTACCTTTGGGTGGTGGAAACTGTCCAATGTTGTTGTCGTCATCATTCTCATCATCCGATGGTGGAGGTTCCCAGTCTTGGAGACCTAACCAGTACTAAAAATGGCTGCCATATAAATATTCCCTTGCCAAAGAAGTACAAATAACCTTAGAAGAAACTAATACAACCATAGTTTTGGGTAAATAGCATTTGCGTTTTGAATTATAAAAAGAACAAAAGAAGTCATTGTTTATAATGCACCTATCAATATTACGCCCCAACCCCCCCTCCCGGGCAAGGTGGGGACTGAGGTGGGGATTTGAAATATGGAAAGTTCAAATACCTGACATGTCGGGCATCACAGCTAGTCAAATCCCCAACCTTCTCCCACCTTTTGATATTGGGCCAAAGATAGTGTTTTGATGCTCGTTTTTTTCCCTCCAGGCTGGATTTGTCCTTGCACTGTAGTCTGCGTTAAATTATTGTTTGATACAAGCGGACGGCACTCCAATAATTATATAGTCCTGTACTCCGATCTTCGTCCTCGGTCAAAGTGACAGTCAACAGTCAAGCTGGAAATTTGGCGTTGATCAAAGTACAAGTACATTGTAATTTCCGAGTCACAAAAATTTAGTCAAGAGTCAAGTGCCTTTTTAGTAAAAAGTCAAGAGTCAAGCCTTATTTTTCAAGTTCACTGAGGACAGCAAAGATCAGAGTACAGGAGTGCCACCCCCTTGTTTAATACTACTACACCATCAAGGTCATACATTTATTTTTATGGGCTCTTGCCATCAAAATTAGCTCATTAATTTTGATGTTTAAACATTACAGGAATAAACACTGAACTTGATGGAAGATTGAAAGGGCTCAGCAGGATCCAGATGCCACTGACTGAATACATTAACACTGCGACTGTTTAAAGTGTAATCAAGCATAGTAAAGGACAAGTAGTTGACCATATATTTCTTTAATGAACAATATAATAATAAAATTTACAAACGACACTTACAACATATGTAAACTTCTTGTGGGATAACAGATAAATGTTCACATACAGCACAGTACCACACATTGCACGCAATCCATAACTCAGGTGTATCTGTTTCTTCAGTATAAAGTTTTCCACACACTCCACAATGACATTCTGCATCCTCTCTGGAGTTATTAACATCTAGATTTCGCGCTTGAGTTAATGCAGCCTTCCTTGCTACTCGTTTACGATTATCACATACAACTTGTAAATGGTCAAGCCACATTTTTGTATCACAAGTAGACAGAAGTGTTTTTTTAACAGCTCTCTCTACAAAAGCTTCATCAACTGGTTTTCTTGCTTTGTTAAACTCTTGCTTCAAAATTGTTGATGGTGGCAGAGCAACAGAGGTCATAGCAGTTCTATTACTTACATCAGTTAGAACAGTGGCCTGTGCAATTACTGCACTGTTCACAGTAACTTTCCCATGGCCTCTGCTCATCGACTACAAGGAGAGGAAGCATATTAATTGCAGGGCCTCCATCATACCACCTGAGGGGAGAAAGAGGTTTGCCTTTTTTACATTGCGGGTGACAACATTCTGGTTGATAACAACAGGTGAGCATATAAACATACTGTATTGGTAGTTCAGATACCATGTGGCGAGAACGCAAATCCCACACTTTCTGGAAGTAAGCATATTGTTCTGGTTCTTTTTGCTTCAATCCAACCTTAGCCTTGCTCGAACCCTTCAAAAATGTCAGTAAATTAGTTCTACTTTTAACCTGCTCACTGTCTTTAGCACCTTTGTACAGGTGTATGGTTGTGTCGCCACATGGAGTTCCATCAACTCGGGAAATATATGCATCAATGGCAACATCCAAGTTTTCTTTAAGCTTATCATTGTCCACCATCCCTGTTTCCACACTTACACATGATCCTTTAAGTGTAGAAGGGATAAATGTATTTGCATGGCCAAGACTCAAACAGCCATTTTGGAGTTCCACACAGTTTAAATATGAAGAACCACTACTTCTGCTAGTAACGAGTTTTACAATTTTTCCTTTTGACAAGTGATGTGCTGCCCAATAGAATTGTACTTCTTCATGACTTGGTCCCTCATCACTTGCACCATCGACACGAATACACTCAACAGATTTGGGAAGACCACTTAAATGATTAAAGAACACAGGATGAAGCCTTTCCACTGATTCTAATAATTCAAGATCTGCAGCATGCTGTGCAGGATTTTTCTCATGAATTTTTGAGGCCTTTACTAGCCCAACACAAACTTCAGACGTCGTAGTAATTCCTGTAAAATTGTACGATGTTGTCTGGAGAAGTGACGGGTATTTGTTGACAAAGTCAGTTCTCGTGGTTAACACTTCTTGTCCTTGAACAACTGGGGTTTTGTACTGCTTGCAAGTTGTTAATGTATCAAGTCTAAACCCAGTGGCATCGTCTCGATTGATATTCAATAAATCTCTGCCATCGACATACTGGAGTGAATTTAAACCCTTGTATAATGCACCAATCCAGTGAGAGTCTGGATTAAATTTCAAACAAAAGCCACACCCTGATATCTCTTAGCTGACATTCGCCTCTTGTTTCTGGCCACACACATAATGGGCATAAGAAACAGATCTGCGAATACAATAAAAACAGGGTTTTTGGTTAAGTCTTGTCTACAGCAGCTTAGTTATTTCAAACATAACTTTGTGAAGTGTTTGAAAAATTACGTAATAACTTAGATGCATCACGTATAAAGCAAGCTGAGAATGATTCAATTTCACTGTGTGGTGTTAGTTTGCATACGTCAAACACTGAGACATTTTTCCCTCAGGCCATCTACAACCAAGAGGCATTTAATGATGATGGCAGCATAAAGTATGAAGAATTTCCAGGCTATTCAAGCAAGTACACCATTGCAGGCAGGGATGTTTCAACATAGGAATGTTGTTATGACCCACCATGGTGCAAAGTGGAAGAATCAGAAATAATCGAGGGTAAACTTCAGATGATCTATTGTAAGATAACTGAATGTGCACCTAATGCTGCTCGCAGGTACATCCAGCATATAGACGATTACACCAATCAGTTAACAAAAGAGGAGCTACTTCAAGGTCATCCATTATGTTGCTATACAGAATCTCCTCCCTGTGATTCTCCACTGTTGTATTTGGTGTGCTAGCACCTCATTTTCCAGACATACAATGTGTGGTGAAATTGTTGTATGAAGTGCGCAGACATGGTAGAAAAATCACGGAAATTGAGCATGCCTTGCAACATGGATAGCTGGAAAAACTGTCTGAGATTACCGACATTGCTAAGAGCAATCGATTGAGACAGACAACCAGCCATTGAGTGAAACTCAAATCTATGAACAACATAAGGCAGCTTATGAGAAGTTTTATGAAAGGTGTTTAGATGTTGCAAAGTACCCTTGCATATCATGTGACAAGTTGTGCTACCGACGCGAATGTTGACACTTAGGTAGTCTATGCAATTTTCCCAACAGTTGTGAGTGGCAGGCCTTGATGGATTACAATACGCGTAGACCAGAGTACAACGATGGACTGCCTGAAGGATTAATATGCAAATATTGCCTAAACTACTTTAGACAAGGAAAATTACCACCAAGGTGCATACTCAATGGTCTGCAGTTTGGAGACATTCCACAAGAGATATCAGAACTAAATGCTTTTGAAAAAATATTAATACAAAGGGCAAAATGTTTTCAAACTGTCAGTAGAATGGGTACAGTTGCGAAAAGGCAATTGCCTGCCAGCCACAAAATTCAGAAGGTTATTGGCACTACGTTCCACTTTCCATTACCAATTGAAGCAACTTTGAACAGATTGCCTGACCCACAGCAAGCTCTTCCAAATCATGGTGAACTTTTATTTTAATCCAAAGTTTACCTAGTAAATCTAATGTCATATGGAAGGACCTTGTAGATATCAATAAGGTCTACAATGCCCTACTAAAGCTTAAGGAAATCAATCCCCTGTATGCTTTAATTCAGCTTCCTGGAGCTCCAAAAGATCTAGATATTGGTAACTGAATTGATGAAGGTTCTTATGGAGAACCACTTTCAACATCTGGAGAGTCTATGGTAGAAGAAATTGCTGAACATAAGGAGCAATCTTACTATGAGCAATATACCATTAATCCATTGCATGCCCCAAGGGAAAACAAGAAGGTCACGGCACTATACCAAATGCTAAAAGTAAATGAAGCCCCTCTTGATAGTCGTATGAAAAACTTGGATATGTTGTGTTTTCCATATTTATACCCACACGGAATTGGTGGACAGAGGTGTCAATGAGAGGTGCCATTAAGCGCAGCAGAGTACGTGAAGTGCATTTTGCAATCACGTGATCCATGATTCAGGATTAACCAACAGCTCATCTTTTTCTTGAATAACCAAACAATACTGCGACAAATAGCAAATGGTATTTACCATAAGCTAAAGGTGATTAGGCCAAGTGAAAGGCTAACAGCTGCCCGCTGTCTAGAAATGTTATCTGAAGAGCTGGAAGGAAACCTAACAACAATATTTGCACATGTTAGAAAGATGATTACCACTGACCCGGCATCCAGTAGTAGATTTATTGACAATAAACACAAGGCAATTTATGATTTCATTCTAAGTGACAGCCAGCCTTTGGGTCCTGTTTGTGCTCTTAAATGATTACCACTGACCCGGCATCCAGTAGTAGATTTATTGACAATAAACACGAGGCAATTTATGATTTCATTCTAAGTGACAGCCAGCCTTTGGGTCCTGTTTGTGCTCTTGGTGCAAACTGTGAATACCAAGGGAGAGGATTGCAACACAGTCATGTGGAGGCATGGGTAGAAGGAGCACCAATAATTGGTGAAAGCACAGAAGAAATATGTGACCCTATTTTGGAAAACCATACATTTCAGCACATTGGTCAAAATTGCATTTTATAGCTTAATCAAGGCAGCATATCGGCCCTAGTTGTTCATCACTTCATCAATGACTAGTTATACTCCAACATGTTGGAAACAATCTTAAAAGCTCCTTTCTAATGCTGAACATAATGTAAATGTTTTAAGAATAGTTTGCAATAATTCCAACATGTCGGAAACATATAAAAACACAATAAATAAAGTTTATGTAGTTGTTCATCACTTCATCAATGACTAGTTATACTCCAACATGTTGGAAACAGTCCTAAAAGATCCTTTCTAATGCTTAACACAAATAAATGAAGGTCTGAATGTCTTTAGAATAGTTTGCAACAATTCGAACTATTCTAACATGATGGAAACAGTCCATCAATGACGTGTGTTGTACAGTAACTAGTCACTTTATCAATGACTAGTTATACTCCAACATGTTGGAAACAATCTTAAAATCTCCTTTCTAATGATTAACATAATGTTAATGTTTTAAGAATAGTTTGCAATAATTCCAACAGGTCGGAAACAAATAAAAAGTAGTTGTTCATCACTTCATCAATGACTAGTTATACTCCAACATGTTGGAAACAGTTCTTTGAACAACTCAACACAATAGTTATGTGATAGAGTATTTTGCAGTTTATCCAACAGGTCGGAATACATAATCTGGAAGTTTTTAAAATAGTTTGCAACAATTCCAACAGGTTGGAAACAAATAAAAAACATAATATATAAAGTTTATTTAGTTGTTCATCTCTTCATCAATGATTAGTTATACTCCAACATGTTGGAAACAATCTTAAAATCTCCTTTCTAATGATTAACATAATGTTAATGTTTTAAGAATAGTTTGCAATAATTCCAACAGGTCGGAAACAAATAAAAAGTAGTTGTTCATCACTTCATCAATGACTAGTTATACTCCAACATGTTGGAAACAATCTTAAAAGCTTCTTTCTAATGCTGAACATAATGTAAATGTTTTAAGAATAGTTTGCAATAATTCCAACATGTCGGAAACATATAAAAACACAATAAATAAAGTTTATGTAGTTGTTCATCACTTCATCAATGACTAGTTATACTCCAACATGTTGGAAACAGTCCTAAAAGATCCTTTCTAATGCTTAACACAAATAAATGAAGGTCTGAATGTCTTTAGAATAGTTTGCAACAATTCGAACTATTCTAACATGATGGAAACAGTCCATCAATGACGTGTGTTGTACAGTAACTAGTCACTTTATCAATGACTAGTTATACTCCAACATGTTGGAAACAATCTTAAAATCTCCTTTCTTATGATTAACATAATGTTAATGTTTTAAGAATAGTTTGCAATAATTCCATCAGAAATAAAAAGCACAATAAATAAAGTTTATGTAGTTGTTCATCACTTCATCAATGACTAGTTGCACTCCAACATGTTCTTTGAACAACGCAACACAATAGTTAAGTGATAGAGTATTTTGCCGTTTATCCAACAGGTCGGAATACAAGTAACGCTAAGTCATACGTTCCTTAGTAAGTATTAGTTAAACTCCAACATGTTGGATAAGTTTCTTTCTATTGCTTAACATACTCGTAGCATTTTAAAACAATTTTAAACAACATCCAACATGTCGGAAATGAGGTAAAGATCAATAAATGGAAGTTTATTCATGCTTTATCACTTTAACAATGACTAGTTATACTCCAACATGTTGGAAACAGTCCTAATAGCTCCTTTCCAATGCTTAACATAATCTGGAAGTTTTTAGAATAGTTTGCAACAATTCCAACAGGTCGGAAACAAATAAAAAACACAATATATAAATACTCCAAACTGTTGAACAACTCAACACAATAGTTAAGTGATAGAGTATTACCTTCCAACTTCATTTTTACAGTGTAACACATTGTTATCTCTCTTGTAGCACCTCATCAAACATTTGTTTGACCAAAGTACATAGTGCTTCTCTTGGTACCATCTGTTTAGTGTTCCCAGCTGCTTCACTCAGTGGGGTTCGCGGGGTTCAATCACACCATTGGATCACGCACTGCTTTCGATTCATACCTCATTTGTAGATAAACCCTTCTAAGGTAGGTTTTTAATTACCCTGTACATTAGTATGCGCTCTTGTGAGTGTGTCGTACCTCCTCTGATACATTCATAGAGGATTATGTTACCACAGTAACGGGAAATTGAAAGTGACGCAACCCTTCGAAAACACTAATAGCGATTCTTTTTAATGCCCAATTGAAGTGTGATTTGTGGCGAGGCGTGTAGCAACTGCCGCGGTCGTGTTTTGTCATGAGTAACGAGGTGCAGAATTATGGTGTACAGGGTTGCGTAATATAAAGTGTTATTTTTGGCAGTTGAGGCTCCTGTTGAGGCGCAGCGGTCGTCAATCCAACAAAAGACAAAGGTAAGAGGGTGTGGCAATGCTTCTCACAGGTCCCTAGTGGGATATGTTATAGGGAAGGAGATTCAGAGCCAAGCGATGTTGAAGATAGCGATGTTGAAGATGATGAAGAAGTGCATACAGTGACTGTCTGCAATGCAGAAGTAAGTTGAAAGTTCCGTTATGTCGTTCACCGTTGCTAATGCTAAAGCAGTTTCCAATTGAAGGGCTCAGTGGCAAAAGGGGATAAGCCCCATTTGAAAAATTAGGTAACCTCATGGTGGACATTAAATAGAAATTTTCAGATGTGTAATAATTTGCTTGAGGTTGCTTCGAATTTATGATTTCTGTTGTTCACTTAATAACAGCATTATTCACATGTCATAAATAAGCTATTTCATTTTTGAAAAAAATAAAATCCAAAATGGCTCATTCCACTAGGCCCTTCAATTGTAGTCCTGTGGCATGCAAACTTTATCACTAGTGTTGGTCTTTTTTTTTTAACTTTAGGAATCAAATTCGGTACTATTCATCTTTGAAACCTGTTGGGCGAAGAAGATATTTTTAAACATTACACCTACAGGACTTTACGACTTTACCAAACTGAAAACTAAAATTGCAGAGCATTGTGATATTCCTCATAATGGACAAATAGTTCAGCTGGTGGAATTAGATGATGGCTTTCAAGTGTACATGTGGGAGTTTAAAAAACGCACCCGTTGCTCAGATGCCAACGCCAAACTTTTTTTGCGTCTGAAACGGTCCAAAGATTTGGATTTGGAAAATCCAATTCCAATATCGAAAGGTAAAATTAGTTATCCGTTTTTCACACTGGCACAAGGCAAGGATCTTCATGAGGGTGACAAGTATTCTTCTTCAGCAGAAGTTTTGAGAGTCAATGCTTTGATGCTTTCACTACAAAGCAATTCATACCATGTTCAGATAGTTGCATCAGTTCATCACTACTGTCCATTTTCTGGTGGGGGGGACATTTTTATTGAAAATGGTGCGACAGAGTCTTTAATTTTTCAAAGTGATGTGGGTGATATTGGAGCCGATGGAAATTTGATAGTTGCTGAAAATGTCTCCCCAACAACAAGGGGAACCCAAAAACTAGCTCAGCTTTGTTTAGAGTTAAAAAACGAACATGTTTATCTTGACGAGAAGAAACATCAGCTATGGGCAAATATGATTATTCTCATTGTCGAAAAGTTTGCGAAATCCTGTTGTGAAAAGACCTTCAGTAGAAAGGACTTAATAGATGTCAAAACTCTAACAAGTTACGGCATGTTATGTTGTGGAAATGGAGGTTTGGCTGGCTACAAACTGGAAATAGAATTCAATGCCTCCAACCATGCTATAACAAAAATAGAGCCTGATATCTACAATAGACTTAGAGCTGCCAAATTGATAGATCTTTTCATAGAAAGGTTTGCAAGAAAAACGGATGAATGGAAAAAGTGAACTATCTATATTAAATATTTTATGTAATAAATTGTTACGTCAGTGATGTGTTGTACGTGTGTGCATGCGCGTGTGTAAAGATCAGTCTAAATTGCACAGCAGTGTTATATAAGTTCATGGTCATAAGGAAACATAAGAACACAGGATACATCAGCGCATATATCTAAGCCTACACTACAACATAAAAAATATGATCTGGTGAGCGGAAGTGCCGACCAGGGACATAATATGCTTGAACTTGCATGCTGTACATTAGCCACTTGTGTACATGCCATGCTTTCCTCAGATGTGATGCAAACAATGCCCTATATAGCTGAACAGTTCAGTGTCAAAAAATTTTTTAAAACGTGCTTCAAAAAGGTCCAGAAACTGGAAAAAAGTTTGGCTTAGGTGGGGGTTGAAAGTGTAGCTAAGCAAGTTTCTTTCTATTGTTTAACATAATATTTCAATCTCCTAGCATTTTAAAAGAATTTTAAACAACATCCAACATGTCGGAAATGAAGTAAAGCTTTATTCAGTGCTTTATCACTTTAACAATGACTAGTTATACTCCAACATGTTGGAAACAGTCCTAAAAGCTCCTTTCTAATGCCTTAACATAATCTGAAAGTTTTTACCTTTTTATTTGTTTCCGACCCATGATATTAATTCTTTGTTGAGTGGTCACAATACCACTACCAATTATTTCACTTCACAACAAGGTTTTATATATGATTTATAACCCTGTAGAATTAATTGGACAAGACTCCTGGTCCATCTGCAGCATCTCAGCATATACTTCTTGCCCTGGGATGAGTCCATCCATCTGCAGCATCTCATTGCATCAGTAACTTCTTGCCATTGCATCACATCAAATTCAACTCTGCAACTCATTGCGTCATAATCTCCTCCACCCTGCAAAAATAAATAAATAAACTGCATCATCAATCTTCTCTCTGCAACTCTGCAACTCTACAAAGAAGGGAATCCTTCCTCCCTTTTACTTTTTTTGTTACAGATATGTACTTTTTGTTATCCAAAGTGCTACTGCTGTTACATTTCTTGCTATTGTTACAGCTGTTACGTCTGTTAGCTCTGTAACCCTTGTGTACAATTTAGTAGATTGGAAATTGTTTTGGAAGGTCTTTCTCCAACATGTTGGAAAAAGTCCTAAAAGCTCCTTTCTAATGCTTAACATAATCTGAAAGTTTTAAGAATAGTTTGCAACAATTCCAACAGGTCGGAAACAAATGAAAAAGCACAATAAATAAAGTTTATTTAGTTGTTCATATCTTCATCAATGACTAGTTATACTCCAACACGTTGGAAACAATGTTAAAAGCTCCTTTCTAATGCTCAACATAATGTAAATGTTTTAAGAATAGTTTGCAATAATTCCAACATGTCGGAAACATAAAAACACAATAAATAAAGTTTATGTAGTTGTTCATCACTTCATCAATGACTAGTTGTACTCCAACATGTTACAGCAGTAGCTTTAGCATTTCCAGCTGGTCGGAAATAATTATCCCTTTTGCGCATGGTAAAGTATATTAAGCTCCATATAAGGACACGTCCCCGAGTAAGCAGTTGCAGTTCACCGGTGGTGTTGTTCACTTGCGGTCGTGTTGTCGTGTCGTGTCGTGTCGTGTCGTGTACCTGTGGTCCTGTCCTGTCTGCAGTCATGAAATGTCGGAAACAGTCATTTCAACAGCACAATACAACAATTGGTCCAAAAATTCATAACAATTAAAAGTGTGAACATTTCTAAAGTAATTCTAACATATACATATTAACGGTAATACAAATATTTATATAAATCTGAGGATTCTGATAATACACCATAGCTTATACTATGTTTAGTTGCATCCGTCTTGCGAAAACAAGCCAACAACATCGATAACAGGGTGATACGCCCTTAGACGATATAATACATCAACAGTTAGGGTTGCTTGATTGAAAGTAATACATTTAGAAGCGTCTTGTACTGCAAGTGGCTTTGTTTTAACAAATTTAAAAAATTGTGTCTTAACTCTTGATATAAAAACAATGACACTAGTGACTGAATATTTTGTTCACTGGAAATGCAGTAAACGAGCCTTCCTCAATACACACTTTATATTTGGGGTGGAGGTTATCTGTTGGTGTCACTGCCGTCACTTGTATTCTGACTTCATCATTGCCGATCTCATTATTATGGCAAGTGGTGCCATGGAAAATGACACCACTGATCCCACGCAAACTTCACTATAAGTAACTAATCACAGCAATAGAATACATAACTACATAAACTTTATTTATTGTACTTTTTATTTGTTTCCGACCTGTTGGAATTATTGCAAACTATTCTTAAAACATTAACATTATGTTAATCATTAGAAAGGAGATTTTAAGGTTGTTTCCAACATGTTGGAGTATAACTAGTCATTGATGAAGAGATGAACAACTAAATTAACTTTATATATTATGTTTTTTATTTGTTTCCAAGACGGATGCAACTAAACATAGTATAAGCTATGGTGTATTATCAGAATCCTCAGATTTATATAAATATTTGTATTACCGTTAATATGTATATGTTAGAATTACTTTAGAAATGTTCACACTTTTAATTGTTATGAATTTTTGGACCAATTGTTGTATTGTGCTGTTGAAATGACTGTTTCCGACATTTCATGACTGCAGACAGGACAGGACCACAGGTACACGACACGACACGACAACACGACCGCAAGTGAACAACACTGCCGGTGAACTGCAACTGCTTACTCGGGGACGTGTCCTTATATGGAGCTTAATATACTTTACCATGTCTATTTATAAACACCTCGTTGGCAACACGTGCTCCATGTTAATAGAGGCAAAAGGGATAATTATTTCCGACCAGCTGGAAATGCTAAAGCTACTGCTGTAACATGTTGGAGTACAACTAGTCATTGATGAAGTGATGAACAACTACATAAACTTTATTTATTGTACTTTTTCATTTGTTTCCGACATGTTGGAATTATTGCAAACTATTCTTAAAACATTTACATTATGTTGAGCATTAGATGCAAACTATTCTAAAAACTTCCAGATTATTTATTCCATCCTGTTGGATAAACTGCATAATACTCTATCACTAAAAGAAATATTTCCAACATGTTGGAGTACAACTAGTCATTGATGAAGTGATGAACAACTACGTAAACTTTATTTATTTTCCTTTTTATATTTTCCCGACATGTTGGAATTATTGCAAACTATTCTTAAAACATGTACATTATGTTGAGCATTAGAAAGGAGCTTTTAACATTGTTTCCAACGTGTTGGAGTATAACTAGTCATTGATGAAGATAATAGTTAATAGTTAGTTATAGTTAATTTCAACCTACCATGTGGAACAACCGGAAAGGGCACAATAATGCCGAAACAAGAATTGTGCCAGATGAAGAACTCTATGTTCTTATTAAGGACATAAGCCAGGACTGTGTGCATCCGAAGCACAAATATTGTATTGAAATTAAGCTACCGATATCATGTTTATCAACTAACTGGGCCCAAAAGAATCAAGGTGATGAAAATGAAGTTTCTTATTGTGCTATTTATTTGTTTCCAACCTGTTGGAATTTTTGCAAAGTATTCTTAAAATTACATTATGTTCAGCATTAGAAAGGAACTTTTAAGATTGTTTCCAACATGTTGGAGTATAACTAGTCATTGATGAAGAGATGAACAACTAAGTAAACTTTATTTATTGGGCTTTTTATTTGTTTCCGACATGTTGGAATTGTTGCAATTATGTTAAGCATTAGAAAGGAGCTTTTAGCAAGATTATGTATTCCGACCGTTGATCTGGAAGTTTTTAGAATAGTTTGCAACAATTCCAACATGTCGGAAACAAATAAAAAAGCACAATAAATAAAGTTTATTTAGCTGTTCATCTCTTCATCAATGACTAGTTATACTCCAACATGTTGGAAACAGTGCTAAAAGCTCTTTTCTAATGCTGAACATAATGTAAATGCTTTAAGAATAGTTTGCACTAATTCCGACAGGTAGTCCTAAAAGCTCATTTCTACTGCTATCTTCCAACATGTTGGAGTAAACTATAATCCTACATATATTATGGTTTATTTCATTTCTGACAAAGTTTGCAGCACATAGTAAGGATGTAATTTGTTATATGGCATTGCTGTGAATGATCCCACTTCAATTGTAGTGTTATATATAGGGTGAGTGTTCTCGATGGGATCCACATCTAAGACTTCCAATCTGATTTCTTCTGGACTGAGTTGGCGTTGTGTAACGTAGTGCCGTGGCACACGATCCCTACGCCACTAATTTCATCCCAATTGAAGATCACTATCATTAACTAATCACAGCAATAGAATACAAGATTGCCATACCTTGCTGGCCTTCCTTAAAGTCATCTGCATATACTGCTTTTCGTTGTTTTTTCTCTAAAGCAAGTACAGAATCTATAATATTCAATACAATAGTACAATGATGTAGGATTTTGCAGTTTATCCAACAGGTCGGAATTTAAATAAAGCAAGTCATAAATTTCTACAATCAACGTTCCACACAAAGATTACTTAACAATAGAATGCATAAAGATTGCAATACCTTTTTTTCCTTCTCCTGTGTTACCTTTTCCTTCTCCTCTGGAACCTATAATATTCGATCAAGTGTTAGCAATGGTACAATAGTACAATGATGCATCTATACATTCACACAGGATTTTGCAGTTTATGCAACAGGTCGGCACAATAAATAAGCATCAATGACCAGTTATACTCCAACATGTTGGAAACAGTTCTTTGAACAACTCAACACAATAGTTAAGTGATAGAGTATTTTGTAAGTAATGCTAAGTCATACGTTCCTTAGTGAGTATTAGTTAAACTCCAACATGTTGGATAAGTGTAAAAAAATTTTAAAGAACATCCAACATGTCGGAAATGAAGTAAAGAGAATTTTAAATAACATCCAACATGTCGGAAATGAAGTAAAGCTCAATAAATGAAGTTTACTCAGTACTTTATCACTTTAACAATGAATAGTTATACTCCAACATGTTGGAAACAGTCCTAAAAGCTCCTTTCTAATGCTTAACAATGTTAAGAATTGTTTGCAATAATTCCAACAGGTCGGAAACAAATAAAAAGCACAATAAATAAAGTTTATGTAGTTGGAAATGAAGTAAAGCTCAGTTTAAGAAATGACTAGTTATACTCCAATGCGTTGGAATGTACACTTGTATTCTTACTTGATGAACTTGACGAGAGATCTGCATCTATTATAGGGGGAAAAGCCCAATCAGTTAGTATATAATTACAGACATGCATTGCAATTGTTTATGGATATAAAGCATCCATGAATGATCGCAATATTTACCTGCAGCTGTTCTTTTCACTCCTGTATAAAACAATTAGGGCACTGCACTGTTAGTGCTGGCCGGTTTTTGTGAGCATCATAAAGGCTCCTTAGGTGTTTCAAATCAGTCTTGGGAAAGAGCTAATATTAGGTAACTAGAGTAAATAAATTTATTTACCTTCTTAGGAGGCTCAGACTTTGGAGCAGTTAGTGTCTAGCGATATTGTCATCAAGGATATGTAGTACAGTGAGCCCATACTAATTTGAAAAGTTGTTGCTCAGAATAGCTGTCGTTTATAAGCGCCTCTCCGACCACACCCAAATAAGTAAAAATATAGCAGTAACCAGTCTGTAACAAACACGTATAGTTTTGAAGAAACAGCAAAGCATGATTGTTTTCTTGTGCAAAACTGGGTCGATTGGGTCTGAGCAACAACTGAATTCTAACCACATTGGGCCTAACTCACAGCGATGATAGAAGTGTTCTCCTTCTGCTGCTCTCTGCAACAACCAATGAATATGATGACAACATGATACATTGATCTCTAAATGACGCTTACTCTAGGTTTTGAATTCGTTGTTGAAGTTCCTAAATGAAAAAAAAGTGGATTTTACTGAACAGTCACCCTAGAGATATCACTCACCCTAACTATCTTGGTCAGCTAAAAAACAAAAAAAAACATAACACATGAAAATTTCCAACATGTGGGAAAAATACAACATGTCGGAAAATCCAACATATCGGAAAAGCACACATGGCAACAAGTGGGAAAAAAACTCACCTCTTCGAGCTTCTTCTTAGAGGCCATTGTCGCTTTGATTTAAATTCCAAGCGTATCCGTTGTCAACGCCCTGATGAGTTATGTCATCACGTGATGTGTCACCTGTTGGTCGTTGGGGTGTTCCGTGTCACCTGGTCAATGTCGTGTTCGTGTTCGGTGTCACCTGGTCAATGTCGTGTTCGTGTACAACTGTTTCGGTGATGTCCACAACAAAGGTACACTAAAGTACTAAGGAAGTAGATACTAATTGTGTGAAATATGGCGTCATTTTTTAGTCGTTAAGGAAGTGTGTTGATGAACATACTGGTTCTCCTGATCATAGACCGTCCAAGAAATCAAAGTAAGAGAGTGACAATACAGAGGTTTATTGTATTCTAATTGATGCACATCAATGTGTTTTGTATTCCATTATCCATGCTACCACAAACACTCCACTTGAAGTTAATAAATTTACAGGCACAGACTTTACCACTGCATTTGTTTACAATTGTGTGTTGTGTGTCTATTACAGAAGAGATGGTGATAATGAAGAGGATATTGAAATTCTGGATTTGTCCCATTTAGTCAACGATTATTATTTCAGCATAGCCGTTAAGAATCTTGTTCCACGTGCTTTTTTTAAGACACAGAGTTATATGTCAGTGCTTGATTCTATGGTGGGAGGTCGTACCTGCATAACTGGACCTAAAGGTGTCGGCAAGACCATGTGTTTATTAGCACTTCTGTGCAAGCTGAGGGAACAAGGTTTTGAACCAGTTTTTATAACCTCTCATTCATTTGAGAGTGAGGAAATAACATTAAACTATCTTCAGGAAGTGGCAAAGAATATTGGCTTTGAAAAACGTCTGGATTCCACTTTTCCATTGTGTTATTGGTTATCTTGTTTGATAAATTTCACAAACCCCAGCCGCAAACCTGTATTGTTATTGGATTTTGATAAGCTTAATGATTCCAGTATTCTTTTTCACATGGCTGCAGCTGCCCGTTGTTGTCGTGATAACACAGTGTTGGCAGTATCTAGTGGAGACTGTGTGGTAAAAAACCAATCTTTTAAATCTCTTTTCCAGTATTTTCGTGTATTGAACTATTTACCTTTCACAGAGAGAGAAGCTAGTTATTTCATCAAATATCATAAAATTGGATTTACTGCAGATGAACTAAGACCTGTAACCGGGTGTAATCCATTATTACTGGCACTGGCTTCTAACGCTACCAATTTACCTGGTGTTATTCAACAAGTAGATGGCTATATTAAATCATATATAGAAGAAAATCTAATATGTGGTTCATTGCCCGTACAGTTTCTGAATTCGTTGAAACGTTGTGAAGAATATTTCTGGATGGCGTTCATCAACGACACCCTTCAAACTCATGATGATATAGTAGACTTTAATTCTTCGTGGGTTGGATTGCACAGAGTTTGTTATTTGGAGCATAATGTAATTAAACTTAATTTTCCTAGACTGCCAGGAATATTACAAGCAGATTTACGGGATTTGGTTAATAAAGGAGATATTGACATCACTGTTTATCCCCAAGTCAAGGGCTTGATGGCGGAAGAATTGTTTTTTCAACATGCCAATGAAGGAGTTATTGTAGTAACCAACAAATCTACTAGCATTAAGTTTACCGTAAACCAGGTTCAAAAAATGCCTCGAAATAAAGATAATTTGAAGGAGAATGTATTATATCGTCTTGAGATGTATCATCCCGTTATTGATGCCGTTGGCTTATTTGTCCAGGATCAAGGAATTATTTGCCTTGTTTATTTTCAAGTATCGATATCCTCATATGATGCTCATAAAAAGAAAATCGGTGATTTATTTGCAGATAATCATAATAATAACAAATATCCAGAGTTAACATCCGATTGCAAGTCCCTTCACGATTACTACAAAAGTAAAGCAGCCCGAGATTACCATCATGTGTATTATGTTTATATATCAACTGAAACAACTATCTCATGTCTCGGTTCACACATAGAAGCTGATGCTAATAGAAATGGCGTATCCTACGCTGTATTATCCACTGAAGACCTTTTATATAGTAAAATAAAACTCTCTTAATATTTCTGTGTTTTTGTTCTGTACTTTTGTTCTGTAATTTTAAGAATAGTTTGCAATAATTCCAACAGGTCGGAAACAAATAAAAAGCACAATAAATAAAGTTTATGTAGTTGTTCATCACTTCATCAATGACTAGTTGTACTCCAACATGTTGGAAACAGTTCTTTGAACAACTCAACACAATAGTTAAGTGATAGAGTATTTTGCAGTTTATCCAACAACAGGTCGGAATACATAATCTGGAAGTTTTTAGAATAGTTTGCAACAGTTCCAACATGTTGGAAACAAATAAAAAGCACATATAACTAGTCATTGATGAAGAGATGAACAACTAAATAAACTTTATTTAGTTGTTCATCTCTTCATCAATGACTAGTTATACTCCAACATGTTGGAAACATTTGGGGTGGAGGTTATCTGTTGGTGTCACTGCCGTCACTTGTATTCTGACTTCATCATTGTGCCGATCTCATTATTATGGCAAGTGGTGCCATGGAAAATGACACCACTGCCACTAACTCCATCCCACGCAAACTTCACTATAAGTAACTAATCACAGCAATAGAATACTAATGCTCAACATAATGTACATGTTTTAAGAATAGTTTGCAATAATTCCAACATGTCGGAAAAATATAAAAAGGAAAATAAATAAAGTTTATGTAGTTGTTCATCACTTCATCAATGACTAGTTGTACTCCAACATGTTGGAAATATTTCTTTGAGTGATAGAGTATTTTGCAGTTTATCCAACAGGATGGAATAAATAATCTGGAAGTTTTTAGAAACCAGGTTCAAAAAATGCCTCGAAATGAAGATAATTTGAAGGAGAATGTATTATATCGTCTTGAGATGTATCATCCCGTTATTGATGCCGTTGGCTTATTTGTCCAGGATCGAGGAATTATTTGCCTTGTTTATTTTCAAGTATTGATATCCTCATATGATGCTCATAAAACGAAAATCGGTGATTTATTTGCAGATAATCATAATAATAACAAATATCCAGAGTTAACATCCGATTGCAGGTCCCTTCACAATTACTACAAAAGTAAAGCAGCCCAAGTTTACCATAATGTGTATTATGTTTATATATCAACTGAAACAACTATCTCATGTCTCGGTTCACACATAGAAGCTGATGCTAATAGAAATGGCATATCCTACGCTGTATTATCCACTGAAGACCTTTTATATAGTAAAATGAAACTCTCTTAATATTTCTGTGTTTTTGTTCTGTACTTTTGTGCTGTGTCTGTTTAAAAACCCTATAGTAAACAGAGTGATTTTGTACAGGCAGCATTGGCAGTTAAAACAAAAATGATTTTAAGATTGTTTCCAACATTTTGGAGTATAACTAGTCATTGATGAAGAGATGAACAACTAAATAAACTTTATATATTGTGTTTTCTATTTGTTTCCGATCTGTTGGAATTGTTGCAAACTATTCTAAAGACATTCAGACCTTCATTTATTGTGTTAAGCATTAGAAAGGAGCTTTTAGGACTGTTTCCAACATGTTGGGGTATAACTAGTCATTGATGAAGAGATGAACAACTAAATAAAGTTTGTTATTTGGAGCATAATGTAATTAAACTTAATTTTCCTAGACTGCCAGGAATATTACAAGCAGATTTACGGGATTTGGTTAATAAAGGAGATATTGACATCACTGTTTATCCCCAAGTCAAGGGCTTGATGGCGGAAGAATTGTTTTTTCAACATGCCAATGAAGGAGTTATTGTAGTAACCAACAAATCTACTAGCATTAAGATTACCGTAAACCAGGTTCAAAAAATGCCTCGAAATAAAGATAATTTGAAGGAGAATGTATTATATCGTCTTGAGATGTATCATCCCGTTATTGATGCCGTTGGCTTATTTGTCCAGGATCAAGGAATTATTTGCCTTGTTTATTTTCAAGTATCGATATCCTCATATGATGCTCATAAAAAGAAAATCGGTGATTTATTTGCAGATAATCATAATAATAACAAATATCCAGAGTTAACATCCGATTGCAAGTCCCTTCACGATTACTACAAAAGTAAAGCAGCCCGAGATTACCATCATGTGTATTATGTTTATATATCAACTGAAACAACTATCTCATGTCTCGGTTCACACATAGAAGCTGATGCTAATAGAAATGGCATATCCTACGCTGTATTATCCACTGAAGACCTTTTATATAGTAAAATAAAACTCTCTTAATATTTCTGTGTTTTTGTTCTGTACTTTTGTTCTGTAATTTTAAGAATAGTTTGCAATAATTCCAACAGGTCGGAAACAAATAAAAAGCACAATAAATAAAGTTTATGTAGTTGTTCATCACTTCATCAATGACTAGTTGTACTCCAACATGTTGGAAACAGTTCTTTGAACAACTCAACACAATAGTTAAGTGATAGAGTATTCTTGTGCAGTATATCCAACAACAGGTTGGAATACATAATCTGGAAGTTTTTAGAATAGTTTGCAACAGTTCCAACATGTTGGAAACAAATAAAAAGCACAATAAATAAAGTTTATTTAGTTGTTCATCTCTTCATCAATGACTAGTTATACTCCAACATGTTGGAAACATTTGGGGTGGAGGTTATCTGTTGGTGTCACTGCCGTCACTTGTATTCTGACTTCATCATTGTGCCGATCTCATTATTATGGCAAGTGGTGCCATGGAAAATGACACCACTGCCACTAACTCCATCCCACGCAAACTTCACTATAAGTAACTAATCACAGCAATAGAATACATAAAGATTGCAATACCTCTGTCTCCATTACGAAAAAATGTCTGATCTTGCAGTCCTTTCGTTTGTTTGTTCACTAAAGCAAGTAAAGAATCTATAATATTCGATCAAGTGTTATTGTATCTATGCAACATGTTGGAGTATACAGTAACTAGTCATTGATGAACAAATAAATAAACTTGCTTAACATAATATTTCAATCTCTTAGCATTTTAAAAGAATTTAAAACAACATCCAACATGTCGGAAATGAAGTTAAGCTCAATAAATAAAGTTTATTCAGTGCTTTATCACTTTAACAATGACTAGTTATACTCCAACATGTTGGAAACAGACCTAAAAGCTCCTTTCTAATGCTGAACATAATGTATATGTTTTAAGAATAGTTTGCAATAATTCCAACAGGTCGGAAACAAATAAAAAGCACAATAAATAAAGTTTATTTAGCTGTTCATCTCTTCATCACTGATTAGTTATACTCCAACATGTTGGAAACAGTCATAAAAGCTCCTTTCTAATGCTTAACACAATAAATAAAAGTCTGAATATCTTTAGAATAGTTTGCAACAATTCCAACAGGTCGGAAAAAATGAAAAAGCACAATAAATAAAGTTTATTTAATTGTTCAATGAAGGAGTTATTGTAGTAAGCAACAAATCTACTTGCATTAAGTTTACCGTAAAAGATTCTTTCCAACATGTTGGAGTATAACTAGTCATCCAACATGTTGGAGTTTAACTAATACTTACTAAGGAAAGTATGTCTTAGCGTTACTTGTATTCCGACCTGTTAGATAAACGGCAAAATACTCTATCACATAACTATTGTGTTGCGTTGTTCAAAGAACTGTTTCCAACATGTTGGAGTGCAACTATTTATTCATTTGTTTCCGACCTGTTGGAATAGTTGCAAACTATTCTTAAAACATTTACATTATGTTGAGCAATAGAAAGGAGCTTTTAAGATTGTTTCCAACATGTTTGAGTATAACTAGTCATTGATGAAGTGATGAACAACTAAATAAACTTTATTTAATGTGCTTTTTATTTGTTTCCAACATGTTGGAATTGTTCCAGATTATGTATTCCAACCTTTTGGATAAACTGCAAAACCAACATAGTTTGCAATAATTCCAACAGGTCGGAAACAAATAAAAAGTAGTTGTTCATCACTTCATCAATGACTAGTTATACTCCAACATGTTGGAAACAGTTCTTTGAACAACTCAACACAATAGTTATGTGATAGAGTATTTTGCAGTTTATCCAACAGGTCGGAATACATAATCTGGAAGTTTTTAAAATAGTTTGCAACAATTCCAACATGTTGGAAACAAATAAAAAACATAATATATAAAGTTATTTAGTTGTTCATCTCTTCATCAATGATTAGTTATACTCCAACATGTTGGAAACAATCTTAAAATCTCCTTTCTAATGATTAACATAATGTTAATGTTTTAAGAATAGTTTGCAATAATTCCAACAGGTCGGAAACAAATAAAAAGTAGTTGTTCATCACTTCATCAATGACTAGTTATACTCCAACATGTTGGAAACAGTTCTTTGAACAACTCAACACAATAGTTATGTGATAGAGTATTTTGCAGTTTATCCAACAGGTCGGAATACATAATCTGGAAGTTTTTAAAATAGTTTGCAACAATTCCAACATGTTGGAAACAAATAAAAAACATAATATATAAAGTTATTTAGTTGTTCATTTCTTCATCAATGATTAGTTATACTCCAACATGTTGGAAACAATCTTAAAATCTCCTTTCTAATGATTAACATAATGTTAATGTTTTAAGAATAGTTTGCAATAATTCCAACAGGTCGGAAACAAATAAAAAGTAGTTGTTCATCACTTCATCAATGACTAGTTATACTCCAACATGTTGGAAACAGTTCTTTGAACAACTCAACACAATAGTTATGTGATAGAGTATTTTGCAGTTTATCCAACAGGTCGGAATACATAATCTGGAAGTTTTTAAAATAGTTTGCAACAATTCCAACATGTTGGAAACAAATAAAAAACATAATATATAAAGTTTATTTAGTTGTTCATCTCTTCATCAATGATTAATTATACTCCAACATGTTGGAAACAATCTTAAAATCTCCTTTCTAATGATTAACATAATGTTAATATTTTAAGAATAGTTTGCAATAATTCCAACAGGTCGGAAACAAATAAAAAGTAGTTGTTCATCACTTCATCAATGACTAGTTATACTCCAACATGTTGGAAACAGATATGAACAACTAAATAAACTTTATTTATTGTGCTTTTTCATTTGTTTCCGACCTGTTGGAATTGTTGCAAACTATTCTTAAAACTTTCAGATTATGTTAAGCATTAGAAAGGAGCTTTTAGGACTTTTTCCAACATGTTGGAGAAAGACCTTCCAAAAAAATTTCCAATCTACTAAATTGTACACAAGGGTTACAGAGCTAACAGACGTAACAGCTGTAACAATAGCAAGAAATGTAACAGCAGTAGCACTTTGGATAACAAAAAGTACATATCTGTAACAAAAAAAGTAAAAGGGAGGATTCCCTTCTTTTTAGAGTTGCAGAGTTGCAGAGAGAAGATTGATGATGCAGTTTATTTATTTATTTTTGCAGGGTGGAGGAGATTATGACGCAATGAGTTGCACTGGTTGTTCAACGAAGAAGTTTTTCGGCAGGAATAGCCGTAAATGATCCAATTTCGATGGGGTGCTTGTAGATGGGGTGCGTGCTTTCTTCCGGGTCAACATCGGTGACTTGGATTCTCACTTCATTCGGCATAAGCTTTACATTGTGACAGGTGGTTCCGTGGCACACATAGCCTTCTCCGCTGATTCCGACTTGGATTCTCACTTCCAGAGTTGAATTTGATGTGATGCAATGGCAAGAAGTAGTGTTGCAATGAGATGCTGCAGATGGATGGACTCATCCCAGGAGTCTTGTCCAATTCTACAGGGTTATAAATCATATATAAAACCTTGTGCAATCCAACCCACGAAGAATTAAAGTCTACTATATCATCATGAGTTTGAAGGGTGTCGTTGATGAACGCCATCCAGAAATATTCTTCACAACGTTTCAACGAATTCAGAAACTGTACGGGCAATGAACCACATATTAGATTTTCTTCTATATATGATTTAATATAGCCATCTACTTGTTGAATAACACCAGGTAAATTGGTAGCGTTAGAAGCCAGTGCCAGTAATAATGGATTACACCCGGTTACAGGTCTTAGTTCATCTGCAGTAAATCCAATTTTATGATATTTGATGAAATAACTAGCTTCTCTCTCTGTGAAAGGTAAATAGTTCAATACACGAAAATACTGGAAAAGAGATTTAAAAGATTGGTTTTTTACCACACAGTCTCCACTAGATACTGCCAACACTGTGTTATCACGACAACAACGGGCAGCTGCAGCCATGTGAAAAAGAATACTGGAATCATTAAGCTTATCAAAATCCAATAACAATACAGGTTTGCGGCTGGGGTTTGTGAAATTTATCAAACAAGATAACCAATAACACAATGGAAAAGTGGAATCCAGACGTTTTTCAAAGCCAATATTCTTTGCCACTTCCTGAAGATAGTTTAATGTTATTTCCTCACTCTCAAATGAATGAGAGGTTATAAAAACTGGTTCAAAACCTTGTTCCCTCAGCTTGCACAGAAGTGCTAATAAACACATGGTCTTGCCGACACCTTTAGGTCCAGTTATGCAGGTACGACCTACTAGTGTTGCACCGATAATCGGTTCAATAATCGGTATCGGGCCGATATTGGTTACTAGCCGATTAATCGGTTTTGATTAAATCAAGGCCGATGTTAATCTCCACTGTGCTGTGTAGTATAATGATGTGGGGGAGGCTAGACATAAGTTATTTGGCATTTTAATTAAGTTATGTGTGAATGGTTTAGCGGTGACTACAAGCCATGCCCATAATAAACTGTCAGGGTTTAGGCCATGCCCAACAATAAATTGAGGTTTTTAGGTTTCTATGTAGTACCAGCCACTTGTCTCAACTGTATATAGCAGTAGTAAAATGTACTTAAAACCTGTTTACCATGAGTAACTTTTACTTGTGGTATACATCTAACTTTACATTTTAGCCTAGAATGAGCTGTATATCAATGGTTATGTCACTAATATGAGCCATTTAATAATGATGAGTGTTAGTGTTATTGGTGTACATCGGATCGGTTATCGGTATCGGCTAATTCTGTTGCTTAATATCGGTTATCGGAATAATCGGCTAATTTGGATATCGGTGCAACACTACGACCTACCACCATAGAATCAAGCACTGACATATAACTCTGTGTCTTAAAAAAAGCACGTGGAACAAGATTCTTAACGGCTATGCTGAAATAATAATCGTTGACTAAATGGGACAAATCCAGAATTTCAATATCCTCTTCATTATCACCATCTCTTCTGTAATAGACACACAACACAATTGTAAACAAATGCAGTGGTAAAGTCTGTGCCTGTAAATTTATTAACTTCAAGTGGAGTGTTTGTGGTAGCATGGATAATGGAATACAAAACACATTGATGTGCATCAATTAGAATACAATAAACCTCTGTATTGTCACTCTCTTACTTTGATTTCTTGGACGGTCTATGATCAGGAGAACCAGTATGTTCATCAACACACTTCCTTGACGACTAAAAAATGACGCCATATTTCACACAATTAGTATCTACTTCCTTAGTACTTTAGTGTACCTTTGTTGTGGACATCACCGAAACAGTTGTACACGAACACGACATTGACCAGGTGACACCGAACACGAACACGACATTGACCAGGTGACACGGAACACCCCAACGACCAACAGGTGACACATCACGTGATGACATAACTCATCAGGGCGTTGACAACGGATACGCTTGGAATTTAAATCAAAGCGACAATGGCCTCTAAGAAGAAGCTCGAAGAGGTGAGTTTTTTTCCCACTTGTTGCCATGTGTGCTTTTCCGATATGTTGGATTTTCCGACATGTTGGATTTTCCGACATGTTGTATTTTCCGACATGTTGTATTTTCCCCACATGTTGGAAATTTTCATGTGTTATGTTTTTTTTTGTTTTTTAGCTGACCAAGATAGTTAGGGTGAGTGATATCTCTAGGGTGACTGTTCAGTAAAATCCACTTTTTTTTCATTTAGGAACTTCAACAACGAATTCAAAACCTAGAGTAAGCGTCATTTAGAGATCAATGTATCATGTTGTCATCATATTCATTGGTTGTTGCAGAGAGCAGCAGAAGGAGAACACTTCTATCATCGCTGTGAGTTAGGCCCAATGTGGTTAGAATTCAGTTGTTGCTCAGACCCAATCGACCCAGTTTTGCACAAGAAAACAATCATGCTTTGCTGTTTCTTCAAAACTATTACAGACTGGTTACTGCTATATTTTTACTTATTTGGGTGTGGTCGGAGAGGCGCTTATAAACGACAGCTATTCTGAGCAACAACTTTTCAAATTAGTATGGGCTCACTGTACTACATATCCTTGATGACAATATCTCTAGACACTAACTGCTCCAAAGTCTGAGCCTCCTAAGAAGGTAAATAAATTTATTTACTCTAGTTACCTAATATTAGCTCTTTCCCAAGATTGGTTTGAAACACCTAAGGAGCCTTTATGATGCTCACAAAAACCGGCCAGCACTAACAGTGCAGTGCCCTGTTGAAGTAAGCTCACAATTAAACCTGTCATTAATGATTCACATTTTCTGTATATATAGAACAAACACCTAAAGGGAGGCAAGAGTTTTGGCCTTCACTATGCGAGCCAGCACGGGCCAAATTTGATTTTGCCACGTATGTCTATAGATGATCATCTACTTTTATTGTTTTATTTCTTTTATATAGTTGTATACAGAAGCGACAACCCAGGGATAAATGTGCACAAGTTCCCTGGGGGTAAGGCACGTAAAAATTGCGTGTAAAATTTGTCCTGACTTATATGTTACTTCTGTTATGTCATTTACATTTGTTATCAATGTCACCTCGCGGTTACCTTTGTTAGCTGTGTTAACTTTGTTATGGGAGGTTACAGTAGGTTACGGAAGGTGGTAAGAAAAGTAACACAGGTAACATGGGACATAAGCAACGGGATGCTTTATTTAATGTGCTTTTTATTTGTTTCCAACATGTTGGAATTGTTGCAAACTATTCTAAAAACTTCCAGATTATGTATTCCGACCTGTTGGATAAACTGCAAAATACTCTATCACTTAACTATTGTGCTGAGTTGTTCAAAGAACTGTTTCCAACATGTTGGAGTACAACTAGTCATTGATGAAGCAGTTTATGCCCATATGCCCCATTTTCGCATGCCCTGTCATATATTTGTAGCTACTTTTTACTGGTTCTTTTTGTTTTGGACAGTGGTATTTGAAGAAGAGAAGCGTAAAGGTAAGGTGGATGCCTGTTAATATATTGCTACAAACATTGCTATCTTTAACTTTATGGATGATGAAAGTAATGAAGGAAACAATTTTATGCTTTTCCATATTCTTTAACTATATAGAAGAACAACATGGTCAGAAGAAAGAGGAACAGTCAGAGCAGGATGATCAAGGTAAACTTTTAATGTTACGAATTGTGTGGTTTTCCATATTCTTTAACTGTATAGAACAACATGAGTCAGAGGAACATGAACATGGTCAGAAGAAAGAGGAACAGTCAGAGAAGGATGATCAAGGTAAACTTTTAATGTTACGAATTGTGTGGTTTTCCATATTCTTTAACTGTATAGAACAACATGAGTCAGAGGAAGATGAACAAAGTAAACTTTTAATGTTACGAATTGTGTGGTTTTCCATATTCTTTAACTATATAGAAGAACAACATGGTCAGAAGAAAGAGGAACAGTCAGAGCAGGATGATCAAGGTAAACTTTTAATGTTACGAATTGTGTGGTTTTCCATATTCTTTAACTATATAGGAGAACAACATGGTCAGAAGAAAGAGGAACAGTCAGAGCAGGATGATCAAGGTATCTTTAACTATATAGAAAAACAGAAGAAAGAGGAACAGTCAGAGGAGGATGATCAAGATAAACTTTTAATGTTACGAGATACAAACATTGCTATCTTTAACTTTATAGAACAACCTAAAGAACAACCTAAAGAACCACCTAAAGAATCAGGGAATGAGGAGAATGGTGAAAGTAAATTTTTAATGTTACGAGATACAAACATAACTTTATCTGTTAAGTTGTTTGGCTTTTCCAACTGATAAATTTTTATGCTCCATTGTAGCAAGGTAGTACTATGCATGTTTATATCATCTAAAGGACTTGAGGACATGTTAACATCGCAGCCTGCCACTACTGTTCATAGTCAACCTCCTCCTGTGGTTAATACTGTGATAACTGAAGGTGAGTTATTGCTTGGGTGTGCTGTCAAATGGCCAGACCGCTTCTTCTCCGTTATGGCACTTATCATAAACACCTATTCCAAAATGGATCTGATCTCTTCACATATCGAGCATTCTTCACACCAGGAAGTGGTGGTGTTTAATATCTAGTTGTTGGCCATAATTTCTATAACCAATCGCCCTTTTGTTAGGTGATCACCTCGAACGAGTGAAGAATGACTTGTGATGCTGAAATAGACGAGACTTTCTTTTAGAGTAGGCACTTATAATTTCTAATTGATATGTACCACGATGGAGAGTCTGGCAACGTGAAACTATAGTAATTAGGAATCACATTCAAATAAGTATATGTATGTGTATGCCCATGTGACATGTACACTTCTCTCACTTATTTTTATTGCCTGTTTATATCATCTAAAGGACTTGAGGACATGTTAACATCGCAGCCTGCCACTACTGTTCATAGTCAACCTCCTCCTGTGGTTAATACTGTGATAACTGAAGGTGAGTTATTGCTTGGGTGTGCTGTCAAATGGCCAGACCGCTTCTTCTCCGTTATGGCACTTATCATAAACACCTATTCCAAAATGGATCTGATCTCTTCACATATCGAGCATTCTTCACACCAGGAAGTGGTGGTGTTTAATATCTAGTTGTTGGCCATAATTTCTATAACCAATCACCCTTTTGTTAGGTGATCACCTCGAACGAGTGAAGAATGACTTGTGATGCTGAAATAGACGAGACTTTCTTTTAGAGTAGGCACTTATAATTTCTAATTGATATGTACCACGATGGAGAGTCTGGCAACGTGAAACTATAGTAATTAGGAATCACATTCAAATAAGTATATGTATGTGTATGCCCATGTGACATGTACACTTCTCTCACTTATTTTTATTGCCTGTCCAGTCATCCTCTTCTGAACCTTTATGAGGTATATCATGTGCTTGAACACTACGTATGCTTTATATTCTGGCTTAATGGACCTTGTGGCAGGAGTATGGACCACAGTCAATAATGGATACCTCAGCTTTGCATGTTTCAATGCTTATTGTTTATGTGATGCATAATGCATAGAGATCCCATTGTTGGGTTGCAAGCAGAGGTGTGCTGATACCAGTGGTCTTATGTCCAACTCACACTGTTAGAATCGATGTAATAATGTCTTCTTTTTTTGTTACAGAGAAGCCGCCAACACCTTGGAGTAAAAAGTTAAGAACAAGTATGTTAATGTGTTTGAGAGACAACTGCTATTAAGTATGTAATTGTTTTATACAGGACCAAAGAGGAAATTAGGTAAATATTGCGATCATTTATGGATGCTTTATATCCATAAACTATTGCAATGCATGTCTGTAACTATGTACAGTTAATTCATTTGGGCTTTTCCCCCTATAGAAGACACAGAACAGCAAAGTTCAAGTAAGAATACATGTGTACATTCCAACGCATTGGAGTATACTAGTCAAAGCTGAAGTGATGTAGAACTGAATTTATTGAGCTTTATTTCATTTCCGACCTGTTGGAAATGCTGCAAAATTCTATAGGAATGCTCAGACCTTTGTTGTGCAGTAGAAAATACTATAAATATTGTCGTGTGTAGCTAATCATTGCTAAGGTTATGTAGAAATTTATGACTTGAATTTTTCAGCTTTGTTTATATTCCGACCTGTTGGATGTATAGATACATCATTGTACTATTGTACCTTTGCTAACACTTGATCGAATATTATTGATTCTGTACTTGCTTTAGCAAATAAATGCCAAAAAGGAACAGCAGAACCACCAGATAATATTATAAGCTTTGAGGATGGCGAGAAAAGTATTACAATCTTTATGCATTCTATTGCTGTAATTAGTTAATGATATACATATAGTATTCTTTTTTTTGGACGACGGAATCAGCGGAGAAGGCTATGTGTGCCACGGAACCACCTGTCACAATGTAAAGCTTATGCCGAATGAAGTGAGAATCCAAGTCACCGATGTTGACCCGGAAGAAAGCACGCACCCCATCTACAAGCACCCCATCGAAATTGGATCATTTACGGCTATTCCTGCCGAAAAACTTCATCATTGAACAAACAGTGTATATTGTATACATTTCAAGAGCATTTTACAGCTTTTCCCACTGGTCGGAAATTAAAGAGAGTGGAACGTACGCTTGGTATACTTTTAAATATCACCTCAGAAATGACAAGTTATATTCCAACATGTTGGAAACAATCTTTTGTACTGCTAAACATCACGTTTTAAATTCTACACATTTCTAGAGCACTTTTCAGCTTTGCTCACAGGTGGAAAACGAGAATAATGTGTTGGAAGTTTTGCAAACTATTCTTAAAACATTTACATAATGTTAAACATTAGAAAGGAACTTTTAAGATTGTTTCCAACATGTTGGAGTATAACTAGTCATTGATGAAGAGATGAACAACTAAATAAACTTGATTTATTCGGCTTTTTATTTGTTTCCAACATGTTGGAATTGTTGCAAACTATTCTAAAAACTTCCAGATTATGTATTCCGACATGTTGGATAAACTGCAAAATACTCTATCACTTAACTATTGTGTTGAGTTGTTCAAAGAACTGTTTCCAACATGTTGGAGTACAACTAGTCATTGATGAAGTGATGAACAACTAAATAAACTTTATTTATTGTGCTTTTTCATTTGTTTCCGACCTGTTGGAATTGTTGCAAACTATTCTAAAAACTTTCAGATTAGCTTTGTTCGATAGAATTCTATCCTTTTGTGCTACTTTCGACGTGATTCTAATCTTTTGAACTAGGACAAAAGGATAGAATTCTATCGAACAATGTTCAAAAGCTTAGAATCACATCTAACATAGGACAAAAGGGTAGAATTCTATCGAACCTTTAAAGATGTTAGAAGTGATTCTAATCTTTTGAACTTTGTTCGATAGAACAACGTTATATATGTTACACACATCATGAACGTTACATGTGTTACACACATTGCCAACGTTACATATGTTACATACATTATATGTGCAATGCAAACCAATTTTCATATGATGGCGCTGAGGAGTCACTCTACATTAGATTGTAAATGTGATAGTTAACACTTGCTTTTCACATAAAACATTGTATGATTGTATAAATACATGGTATACGTTTCTATATCACTTCAGTAAACACTAGTTACATTCCAACATGTTGGAAACACTCTTTTGTATGGTTCTACACAACATTTATAATTCTACACATTATAAGAACATTTTTGAAGCTTTTCTCACAGGTCAGAATTAAATAAAGCAGAATAAAAGGCAAAGTATACTTTTCTATATCACCTCAGCAAAGACTAGTTATATTCCAACATGTTGGAAAGACTCTTTGTACTGCTAACATTTTACACATTTCTAGAGGATTTTGCAGCTTTTCCCACAGGTGTAAAATGAGAATAATGCACGGTATACTTTTCTATATCAGCTCGGTAATGACTAGTTATATTCCAACATGTTGGAAACACTCTTTTGTACTGCTCAACATCACATTTAAAATCCTACACATTCTGGAGCCTTTTGCAGCTTTCCCACAGGTCAGCTTTCCCACAGGTCGGAAATTAAATAAAGCAGCATAAATGCAGGGTATACTTTTCTATATCACCTCAGCAATGACTAGTGATACTCCACCATGTTGGAAACGATTTTATGTGCTGCTCAACGTCTCAATGAAAATTGATACACTTCTAGAGCATGTTGCTTCTTTTCCCACAGGTCGGAAATTAAAGTATACTTTTCTGTATCACCCCAGCAATGACTAGTTATATTCCAACATGTTGGAAAAACTCTTTTGTAATGCTCAACATAACATTATAAATTCTACACATTTCTAGAGCATTTTGCAGCTTATCCCTTTGTTTGGAAACAAAATAAAGCAGAATAAATGCCGGGTATACTTTTCTATGCCACCTTTACGATGACCAGTGATACTCCAACATGTCTTTTGTACTGCTCAACAGCACATTAAATTTCTACGCATTTCTAGAGCATTTTACAGCTTTTCCCACTGGTCGGAAATTAAAGAGAGTGGAACAAATGCTTGGTATACAATGACAAGTTATATTCCAACATGTTGGAAACAATCTTTTAAACATAACTTTTAAAATTCTACACATTTCTAGAGCACTTTTCAGCTTTTCTCACAGGTGGAAAATGAGAATAATGCACGGTATACTTTTCTATGTCACCTCAGTTATATTCCAACATGGTGGAAACGCTCTTTTGTACTGCTCAACATAACATTTATAATTCTGCACATTTCTAGAACCTTTTACAGTTTTCCCACAGGGCGGAAATTAAATAAAGCAGAATAAATGCATATCACCTCAGCAATTACTAGTGATACTTCATGTTGGAAATGTCCTTTTGTACTGCTCAACATCACATTTGAAAATTCTACACATTTCTAGAGCCTTTTGTTGCTTTTCTATATCACTTCAGCAATGGCTACATCAGCAATCACTAGTGATGTTTCCAACATGTTGGAAACGCTCTTTTGTACTGCTAACGTTGAAATTAAATTTTATCACTGGTCATTGCAAAGGTGACATAGAAAAGTATACCCGGCATTTATTCTGCTTTATTTTGTTTCCAATCAAAGGGATAAGCTGCAAAATGCTCTAGAAATGTGTAGAATCTTTAATGTTATGTTGAGCATTACAATGTTTTTGTTTTGTCCTGTGCAGTTATCCACGTGGAAATGTACGAATGTTTCCCCAAGGCTGTGGTGGTCTAAGAAGTGGTGAAGCATAGATATGATGACATTTCCACCCTTGCCCACATTTGATGCCTCATCAATCAGGTAAATGATCTGTAGAGAAATTTATGTGAATTTTGTTCTGCTGTATACTGAAAGTTGTTCACAATACAGTCATCTAACTGAAATATTATAGTGTGTTGAAAATATGCTGTAAATTGTAAGGTTATAGTGTAATCATATTATACTGCATGTACAGATTCTTACCTGGCAGGGAATAGCTTCACAGCACACCCCAAAAATGGCACACTTTCTTGGTGTCAAGAAGTAAATGGGTCCCGGTTGTAGAGGGTCACTAGGATAGTGAATCTATGTACATACATACATAGGGAAAAGTCACCGAATATTGCACAGGGAAGTACAACTGTATGTACCTGTTGGGCCATGTCGAAGCTATAATGGATACAGCCTTTGTTTGTCTTAGGTTGAATATTTGCACCGGGTGAAGGAATTCCAGATGGAAACAAGTTCTTTACAGTGTCACTGCTCTTTTCACATACTTTACGATAATGTGATCTCTCTGATTTAACGATCTTGAGATGGCTTTCCGCTTGTTTGGTGGTCTAAAAAGAAACAATGTATGTGGTAAAGAATGTATTTCTGTGTTTATAACAGTGTATGGTACTACTATTATTACTACCTGTGACTTTTCTTCATCAGACGTGTTGACAGCCCTCATTATTAATGTACTATTGGTCTGGCATGTCCAACACAGGTCAGTTGGCACACTGTTAATCCTATAAAATAATAAAAATTTTATCAAGTCTCGCAGACAAACAGTAACTTGCTGCATGGTTTGTGTAGTATTATTATACTCACCCTTTTACTGCAGCTGGATGGCAACAACTTGATATCACCTCGCTTGTACCCAGGGATTCTACCGGGTAGAAGTATTGCGTTCTCTTCTGCATAGTTCTGTAAGAGCCTGACAATGGCTAATTGTTGATCATGTCATTGCATTTGCAGGAAGTCGTCCTGTGTTTTTGTGCACTCTGGGAGTCAAACCGTTTGCAGCATAGTGTTCCGTAATGGCTGATAGTCTGTACCTCTGTCCAATTCCATGCAGAAATGCAAAAGTGACAACACAAACAGGTAAACCATTGTGTGAATGTTCTGTGTAAGTTCTTTGTCTCGAGCCAACTTTGCGTTGTCCATGTGTTATGTCTTTGTTCTTGTTCATTCCAGCCATTATGCCACCCATCAATGCCATGTCCAATTGATCATGTGACAGTAAAGCAGCCTGTGCTCGGATATCTAGAATATACTCCATTGAAAATTGGGAGCTGCAGGGACTCTTTTTGTTTACCAGCTTGTAACCACAGGTTTTATCCAGAAACTTAGCACACTTTTCCTCTTCAGTCAAACGTGCACCTTCACAAGTTTCAGGCTCTCTTCTCACTGATACTGTGGCATTGCTTCATCTACTAATGGCGTTTACCCTCCTGGTAGGCGTGCTGGAGACAGGTACATCTGCTGTGTTAATCGTAGGAGTGCTGAAGACAGGTACATTTGCTGTAGTACTGGTCAATTCTGAGTGACTATTTACAGGGGATTGAGTAGTTGGCCCACTTGTATATTGATGTGTGCTAACACTACCTATGCAGACAGAGGAACTGGCAGCAAACGAGCCAAATGGACCATTGTTGTGTGAGTGAGAATTAACAAATAACTGACTTCTACTGATAGAAAGAGACTGAGGAGAACTGGAAAGCGAATGGCCAACTGGTGAGTTACCCAGTGATTGTTGAGTGGTAATTGATGGGTACTCAGCATGTGACAGGGTTTGAGGTGACTCAGTAAACTGGAGTGGTGATAGTGGACTGCCAAATGAGTGAAATGATGGACTGCTTTCAAGCCAATCATTACAAGGTGAGTAACCACTGCCATGTGCATACTGCACAGATGATAACTCAGTTCCATCCAGGCTACCCAGTGAGGAGACAGTTGGGTGACATGGGTGGCAACTAAAATAGCTGGCAGCGGATTGATGTTGACTGAGTTGCTGCTGGAATGGAGCTCCACCAACCTGCTGCTGGTCTCCACAACTGGGGATAGTATTGGCAGGACTTACAGGAATATGTCTACTAGTAGACAAAGGATTGTCATGGTCGTCACTGTTAGTCCTTGAAGAGTGATCAATGACACTGGACTGAGAATTAGGAATATCGAAATCTTCAAACAGTCCTATGATATTGTTTTATTTTAAACATTTCACAGTATGATTACAGCACATCAATTACCTTGCTCGCTGAATTCTAATTCACCAGCTTCATATCTGCACTATGACCTGGTCACCATTAGCAGGTTCTGTGACCTTCTTTCGCTTCTTAGGTGTTTCAGTGCGGTAAGTGATTCAAAACATTTAAGGCATTCCAGCAAACATTTCTTTACCGAAGTCCAGCTCATCACCGCTTATGTCATCATCGCTGTCATCATTGCCAAAGTAATAACTGTGCGTAAACACTGTTAGACAGTCACACTAAGCCATCACTGGACATAGAGTTAATAGCGGAAAGAACACTGGGTTTTTTTGACGAACTAGCCATTTTAAAGGGTTGGCGCGGAAAAGACGGGGAAATGATTGAGAACAAATCTGCTCGTTTGTAAGTTGGTCCGTGTTATGCGTACTGTGAAATCGCTACATGGTGCAGTGTAATGGTGTATATCTCTTTGTAGCAAATAGCTATGAGTGTGAAACTTCACAAAAAGGAAGGTTAATAGTTGCCCTATCGATTTATGTAATAACATCAATTTTAAAAAAGTATGCGATTTTTTCAATAAGCTCTTTCTTGCTGTTTTGTTATGTGCTGAGATCATAATTGGAACACTGAAGAGCATACTAGAGAAAATTTAGCTTGATTTTGAGTATTTTCTTTTATAATGAACAATGACCTCCAGCCTGCATGGAAATCCAAATTTTTGTGGATGTTTGCCTGGCCTTATCCACAACACAAGTTATAGGTTATCAGATGCACACAATTGGAAAGTCTTTTTTGCAAATTCTGTCTCGATTATTGCACATTAATATGATGACACCCATGAAGATAAAGCTAAAATATATTAGCCATGCCTTCCCCCTTTTTCACAGCAACATATTAACCATATTAGTACCTTATTTCCGCTTCCTATCATGTGATCCAGCCTCATGACTTTGCCGTGACCAATGTGATTGATTATCCCTATTCCTATATGTTGGAAGAACGTTTACAATATCACAAGCAAAGATTTTTTACCTGTTCTGGCGAGGACGGGAACGCGAACGAGAGACAGAGGATCCATTGTCGTCATCCATGTCAGCATCATTCATATCACAGTCCTCGCTCTGTCTCTCTACGACGGTGAGCTTCCTGAGCAACTCAGTGAACTGCTCGTCTGATAAGTTGACACTTAACGGCTGTGGCAGTGCAGTAGGAGGAACAGGATTCAAAACAGGAAGTATTCCAGAGGGTGTAGGAGCAGACACAATAGGGGCAGGGTTGCTGCGACCTAGGCTGCAAAGTTTCTGACAGAGGCACACCAGTATCATACACCCAGTGACGACAAGCACAAGCATGCTGAGCCAAACCCAGCCAGGAACAACAACTTCAGGATAGTTGACTTAGTACAGCAGATTGGTGAAAGAATCGTGCTTTTGATGATAAAAGCATAAAAATTGGCACAATGGTAGATTTTACCCTTATGAAAATTTTTAGTTATAGGGGCATCTCAGATTTGACCTTTAGTGACCTTTACAGCCATATTAATGTTGAAAAATAAGGTTATTTGCCAATATATTATGTAGGATTAATCTAACATTTAAAAGTAAGGTACCAAATTATAGGTCTCATCGAGCAGAACATTTCAATGTTTATTCCAAGTCCATAGCTTAATCTGTTCTTGAGTTATGGACTATTTATTATTTTAAAAATTACACGTCCCCGCAATTATTAATGAATATGTTATATATACAGTTCTGTGTTAAACATGTGATGTATTCCTGTACTATTTCATTAAGGAAATTAATATAAAGGCATTGTATGGCTATTTCTTTAACTAATTAACAAAGGCAAATGTAAACAATCATTATAGTAAGAAGGTAATATCATTCACCACATAGTCCACCACAAAAACAAAGCATGGTACACTGCAATGCAACCAATCAACATTTGCATCGTCCCTGACATCCTTTCTTACATCCGCAGCATATAAGTTCCCTACACACTTGTGATACCTCTGGTAATGCTGTCCAGTATACTTCCCAGCCTTCTCCTACATTTCTGCACCATCCCCAGGTATTTGATAATGGAAGCACTGGAAATGCAATCATTGCTTGGCTCCAGCTTGGTATACAGCTCTTTTTGATGTGCTGTATGAGGGCAGCCGGTGTTGGAGGAAAGGCATCTATTGCTCTACCTTTTGCAAGTGAAGAGCTCCTTTCTGGCTTCATTGACATGCTCCTTATCACAATTCTGAAATGTCTGGATGATCAACTGCTGCAATAGCTAGAACTACAACATCAGTGTCAACTGTACGTATCAATACTGGTTTGTATTCTTTTCTTGCTGCATCCTCTAGTGAAGAATGATTCTAGTATCGGCCTCTTCATGTGTGCATGGAGCTAAATCTGAAACATCTGGATGATTTACGCACAGCGCTCCAGAATCTTGAGTTGTGATAAATTCTTTGTTGGTTTTAATGCAAGCTACACTTAACATTGCAAGAAATAAAAATAGTTAATTTTTTGTTGTCATTGATTCGAAGAAATTCCTGCCAATTACCTGGGATTGTGCTAGAATGCTCAACACGTCTCCTTATACCTTTCCCTCTTGTGTTCGAGCATCTGTTTTCAAGCTATCTGGTTGATAAACGTCCCAGATTATGTCTAATCTGAGCAAATTCTGAAGTTGTGTTGTGACTTAGGATATAAAAACACATTTGGTAAAATCATCAAATGTCCTTGCGGTACCAGGTTGCAGCAGCTACACCATCAAGAATGCTCACTTGTACTGTGGGTGATAAACAATGATTATTTACAGAATTGGCTTCTTCTAAACAGCACAATAGATCTGACTTCTTTCCAGTTCTCAATTTACCCATTTGTGATAGTGATGGTAGATAAGACTGATTTTTCATGCTTAAAAAAATTCATCCAAATCACCATTGCGTGTTTGAGAGGCTACATACAGTCTAGAAAAAGAGAACAACCAACTCTAAAGACTTTAGTTGCAGCTGTGATTTCCCTTTGACTGGAAGTTGGCTGAAGAGACAGAGGTTGTACCTTTAATAGGATCCATTGTTGATACTTAACTAACCTTTCAGTGATGTACAATTCATACTGGTCATGTCCCAGTGTTTCAATACAGTGCACTGTCTGATATTGCAAGAGTCTACAATGTTTCTGCTATTCAAAACAAGATCATCACTACATTCAGCAAAAGGATTCCCCATTTGCTGTATGAAACACTGTAGACTCTGCAGTGGCAGACACAGTGTGCTGTATTGAGACACTGGGAGGTGACCAATATGAATTGTATGTAACTAAAAGGTTAGTTAATCAAAATGTACCAATAACAGATCCTATTAAAGGTAACAACCTCTATCTTCTTCAATGATTTCACATCTTGTACAACTACCTGCAGATGTTTCTTCTGTTCATGATGACAAAAATCTTGACTCTGCGACTTTTGAATAGAACATTCAAATTTGTCAATTAAATGAGCCATTTCTGAACCAGATAACCATCCATTGATGTAAAACAGCTGGATTCTCTGCTAAGCCCACTGCACCGCTATCACCTTTTACTGATGCATTATTTTGTTCATGAACCTGATCAATAGCGATAGCTGAGAATAGCCTCCTGGATGTATTTTCTTGACACAATATGCATAGGCTCCAATCTGTTTGATTAGAATCTGATGATATATAGGTTATCGAGGATCCACAATCTTATAAATTTTAGCCATTTTATCATAACTGCAACATTAAAAATATTTTACGTAGCTATCTGAAGACGACGTGGACAGTTTAAAACACCCTCTGTTCATGAAAGACTATGAATGGAACCATTACATGTTCTTGTGAGTTCATTAATGACTTGCTTGTGTTTATCATCACTTTAGTGTTGTTCGGTTTTGTATTGTTGTAATATGTCCAGCTGTTCTTGCTTGTAGCTATTATTGTGTTTAGCTAATTTTTGCACTGTTTATTTAGTGTTACTGTATGTCGTTACTCCTGCAAGGAAGAACACTCTGGCAAATTGCATGAAAGGATAGAAAAAATCAGTATATGGTGGATCCTATGACAAATGTGATGCAGGACTAGTCTCGCACTAATGCGCAAACACCGTCTGGTGACAATGGTCGAGTTTCTTGGGTTCTGGTGAAACGTCGAGTCACGATTCACAAGATGAAACCGAAAAAACAACTTGACAACATCTTGAATAGTCTAGGGGACTTCTAATAAACGGCTTTAAATAGTCTGCTTTTTGTCCACTTCCAATACATTCATGCAATTGTGCAACTCCTCGATTCTGATTGGCCAGCCAATATTTTGGCTGGATCGCACTTCCGGGCCCAAGAAACTCGAGCATTGTCACCAGACGGTGTTTGCACATTAGCGCGAGCCCGGCTGGGCACAAGACTAATGCAGGACAGGGATATATTCAGCTACTGAATAAATAAGCCACATGATCGGCAACTATTTTGCTCTCTTCGGTAACTCTCAGAATAATTAATTGATTGAGTCAGAGAGGACAAGCTAACGAGTTCTAGTTGTCATGCTACTAATCAGGAGTAAACTACAACAGCGGAGAGTACTCATCGTCACCCACAACCACAAAGAGTGTGACGCCTGTATTAAATTTGTCAATACAACTAGCTAGCTAGTTATCAATAACTGTGTAGAAGGTTGAGAGTAACTAAGTTAATTTGTTATTACAAAAAGGAAACTGCAAAAAGGCCAAATACCTGAAAAGACAAAATTGGATTTGAACTCATCAAATCATCCAAACAAGCTATTCAGAGTTTATCACTGCATTGTTCAACAACTCACTGTCTTGTAAAAGTACTTGTACTACATAAAAATGAAACTCTGGCAATTTATATCTTGTGGTTGATTAATACTGTTATTCATGATGTTGGCTGACAAAACGTCGGTGTCACTCATACAACCATTATTATATGTGACCAGATCTGTGAAAAGGGGTCTTATAGCCTTTCCAAATTTCCAAGTTTGATGCCATAATGTTTACCTTGTTGTCTTAAAATTGCATCCAGGAATAATGCTATGATAGGAGTGTAAAGTTACCAAATTTTAGGCTGGTACCGTACTCACAAGTGAAGTTATGAATTGCCAAGTACATGCAACTGGAAGGGCTATAAAGACCCTTTTCGCAGATTCGGTCACATATACATGCTTAATTAACATTAATATTTGAATCTAATATATACTTATATTAAAGAACAGTATATGGTGCAATTCTCCATCAGATCAAGATACTGTTCACTTGAATTTCCACTGTACACTGATCAATACGTGTCATCTTCTCACTTGTCCCCCTGTAAAGTTCAGTTACAAAGAAGTGTGATAGTAGGGTAATAGCAAAAGAAAATTCAGGTGAATTTGGTATCAAATCCTAGTGAAACTTGAAGAAGGCAACACAAATTTACCTGAATTGTCATAATTAAAATTTTTGCCATTGTTTCTTTGCTGTAATAACCAAACCTGATAGTTTCGCCAGGTAGGCCACCCGCATACGAAATTTGAAGAAAATCACCTTATTAGCCATTTCCGAGATATGAGTTCCCAAAATTTCGTTTTTATTTCTTTGTTTTTCTTCTTATTCTTCGTCTTTATGAAACCGAAGGTGTATAACAATTGCGCGATCAAGATTCGTGAATAAAAATACCTATAATTTTCATGCCTACCAGGCAAACCACTTAAAGCAGTGAGCTGAAAATTGGCATGTAGCTGGAATAGTCATCGTAGAAAGTCCTTGCAGTAGTACAGAACAATCGGATTGTAAACCACTGAGTTATGATTCCAAAGCCAACTATGTGTAGCCATAGATAGTATATTCTACATACCCGGGATTGGCGACCGACTTGAGCGCCTTTGATGCTTGTTGTGCTGTTAGCATTGCCTCGTTAACACCTCATCCTTTGAAGTGCTAAGATGCCGTGATGGCGAGCGATTCTGTTCTGATGACTTGCAAGAAAGGGAAGAAAGCTACTAATCTTCATATTTACATTGCTCACTGCTAGGTATGCTGTTTATAGTCGGGTCTGAGTCCGTGATAAAGGCTAGCGTGATGCTGTGTTTGGTTTAAACCGTCATTACACTGTTTTTGCGCTATGGTGACCAGACATGGGGCCAAGTACATTTAAAAGTACTTAAGTAAAGTACAAGTACTTTTGAATTTTCCAAGTACAAGTACAAGTACTCCAGCAGCAATCAAGAGAGTACTTAATTAAAGTACAAGTACATACTGGAAGTACTTAAGTAAAGTACAAGTACATTTTGCTGTAGTAAAATATATGCTGTATTCAATGTATTGTAGTATGTAAGTGTGCCTAGCTCTCTTAAACTCTTAAAACGCACTCGACTTGAACAACAGCGTTGGCGACATCGTTAATCGTGGCAACATGATACACAGTAAGGTTGGGGAAGGCAGTAGAAGAATCGCAAGAAGTTGTAAACTGCACCTTCATACAATTTTGATATTCTCATTGTACACCCACTGTATACAAACTATGTACAATGTTTGCAGTACTTACAAGTACTTTAAGTACTCAAGTACATACAAGTACTTAGCAAAGTACTTGAGTATAAGTACAAGTACATTGGGGAATTTAAGAAAGTATTTAAGTAAAGTACAAGTACTTTCAAATCTGTACTTAAGTGTACTTAAGTATAAGTACTCATGTACTTGGCCCCATGTCTGATGGTGACAGGTGTGGGAACTTACACAACCTAGGATTATAATTTATTCACGAAGAGATAGTCACAACGCTCTCCATAGGATTTTACATCCATGAGGCTATTTTGGGGGCCTGAGCAGTACCATATTTCTGAGATATCTAGGAACGAATGTAGAAGTTGCATTTGTGCTATTGCTTATATCCATTCATTTCTATGTGTTTTGGTGTAATTGAGTCCATGATACATTCATGGCTCAGTATTGGCAGGCTGTTTAAGGCTGAGAACCGTGTGAAATCCTTAGGTGAAATTGTTCCATAGTTGTAATTACTTGTTCATTATGTTGACCTTTTAGGTAACCAGTAATGAAACAAAGAGGAGGGCATAATTATAAAGCTTTGGCAGTGCGGTTTCAAGAATTATGAAAATATCCAAAGAAGCTTCTTAATTGTGTCTGGTATTCCCAAGTTCCTAAAAGATGCTGTTTCTATTACCAGTTTCTTTTCTCTGTCATTGTCTTTGTTCAGAATTACAACAACTGTGTTTTTATTGTATTTGTGGATTACAGTATACATCACTGATTTATTTATACTTTACAGGACTGTATAGCTACAGATCAATATACAAAATTAAACTGAATAGTTAATTACACTGCTGCCTGGAGTATGTGGTAGACATGGTTGGTAAGTCTTCATATGAGCTTTCTTGCCGCAGTGCTTGGAAAATAATTTCTCCATCATGTCCATGCTTTTGTGAAACCCCTCAGAGTTAAGAATTTTTTTCACAATCTTGTGAGGCTGTTCAAAGTTGGCAGATACAATTGGTCAACAGAATTAACTCATAGATAGTAGAATATATTATCTGTGATTAGCTATACACGTCTTCATCCAAATTTGCATACAGATCTCACTAATTATTTCAGCCTAGAGACTCCAGACAACCATGCACTTGTTATAGCATATCTTACAACTTCCTACTGAACAAAATTGTACACAACATTTTCATTTTTACCACATCATGTTAACTTCTGTCGACTTCCTTATGTAGCCTGGCAGTGACGGCCATTTGTACACTCTTACCTAACAAATCTTCATCCTGTTTCACTGAGATGGCTCCTAAACAAGGTAATTCATGAAACATACACACAGTATAGCATAAAGTTAAAAACAATCCTAGCCAATAGGGGTGATATATGCAGCTAAAAGCTGTCTGGCTGGCCACCTGCAAGCCAGCTCATGTAATGATAGTATGAAGAATATGTATAGCTGTTATCTATGGCTGCAGCCCGGGACAGAAACGAGGACATAGACCGAATAGCTATATCATAGAGCTAAAGAGGCTCAGTTCTGTCGTGTATGAAGAAGCTTGCACAGAAAACAGAAGTGGTGTAACCACCCGTGAGAATGACATAACTTCCCGGTCCCCTCCCTTGTGAGTGTCATTGACAGCGTTGAAGCATAGATTTTTTTTTTTTTTTGGAGACACGGACTCACCATTTCTGATACAAATACAGAAATGTAACAAAATTCCGATTATTACTTTACAACACGGAGTGCAGGTGTTGATTGGCGTTGATTGGCTTGGACGCCAATCCCGGGTACGTAGAATAATTATATTATCTATGGTGTAGCAAATGAAAGATCGAGATACTCTAATAGAACAGTCACCCTAATACAGCATTCACCTAGTTTATGACTTACTCCTCTATTACATTGCAAGTCATGCTGTAGGGAGTCCAGCAGCAACCAGTTAATATTGTAGACAGTTCAGCTACAAGCAAGTCACCTTGCAGAGAGTTCAGCTACAAAGCAACCATCCTGTAGAGATTTCAGCTACAAACAAATCACCCTGTAGAGAGTTTAGCTACAAACAAATCACCCTGCAGATAGTTTAGCTACAAAGAAACCATCATGTAGAGAGTTCAACTGCAAACATATCACCCTGTAGAGAGTTTACAAAAAGATCACCCTGTAGAGAGTTTACAAAAAGATCACCCTGTAGAGAGTTCAGCTAGATGAAGTCACTTTGTAGAGAGTTCAGCTACAAAGAAACCACCATGTATAGGCTTAAAAATCCCCATGGCCGGCTTTGGGGTATACAAATACAAAAAGAAGTGAAATTTAATCCAAAACAGCCAAGCTGTAAAAAAAGAGTGCAGCCCTCAGAAAGGCTATGGTGAAAAAGATGAAATCCAAGGTGGCGGCCAAGAAATGGCCGTGATGGTAGGTTAATGGTAAAAAATTTAATAACGACAATTCAGGTGGATTTTGTGCCATAGCCTTTCTGAGGGCCGCACTCTTTTTTTACAGCTTGGCTGTTTTGGATTAGATACAGTTATCCCTTAAAATAAGTTCCATATTTATGTGGTTAAATGCCACAGTGTTCGCTACCTGAGTTGTCAAATTGATGTGGCGATTATTCAAAATCTACCGCCACTCATAAAACGTTTAAGTTTTTTAAATTGATTATGTAACCACTCAAGTGCAGCTCCTATTGAAGGTGAGGCATCTAACCAAGTAAATAAGATATGTACATTTCATCGGTAGCTTGTTGATCACACTCATATTTTAAGCAGTTAAATTCTACGAATAACCGAACAATTATATTTTTATTATATAAAAGCACAACTTGATGGCTATGGCAATCGAATTGGTAGCTCCAATGGCAATTCTGTGGAAGTGCCAAGTCATGATGAGGAGGAAGTTGAAGAAGAGTGGGAGAGAAGAGAACACATAGAGGCCTCTATATCTTCCATGTCATCAGATAATGAAGTGGAGGTTGATGAAATTGTTAAGAAAACAACAACCGACGATGCAAGGAATTACACCCTTGGCCAAGCGTTAGTGATGTGCGATATATCGAAAAAATATCGATTTCACGATAATTTTGTCGATATCGTTATCGTATCGATTTTCGATACTGCTTTAGCAGATTTCGATATTTATCGAAAAGGTAATATTTTGCGATAATTATCGAAATATCGAAGAATATTTCGATAAATCTACAGCATTTAGTGTGTGATTGTGCAATCACGCTAGAAATGAAGGTTGGTTCTGTACTATCTAGCCACTTTAAAAACTTGTCTACCAGTTTTCTAGGCTTATTATTAGTTTTATGCAATAGTTTGTGTGTAAATTGTATTTCAAGCACATTTATAAATATCGGACGCCCACGCAATTATTCCACCCACACAATTAAAAATTATCGAAAATTGTATCGAAATTTCGATATTTACCCCATATCGTATCGATAACATATCGAAATTAAAATCCTGATATCGCACACCACTACCAAGCGTAGGTGTAAAAGGTCATTAAGAAGCAGATGTGATATGGACAATCTTAACTTCAAATCTTCTACATTGCAGAAGCTGATTAACTTGCATTTACTAAATCAACCCATTTATTGCATATAATTAAAGTAGGATAATACTTAAGCACCATCTAGTTGTTGTTCAAAGCAACACAGACAATTCCAATTTTAGAACAGTTTCAGTTTTGACAACTTTTGTGCAGCTTGAAAAAGTGTCTAATGGCTACGATAATTGTTTAGTTAAGAACTTGCCAATTTGGTCGCAAAAACTTCCAACTTTGCATTGCATAAGTGATATGTTTAGTTGCCAGAAATAGCTAAATTGCCTAAAATGGTAATTTCTGGCAACCAAAAGTTGCCAAGTTTGGCAAATTTTGAACTGCTCACTAATTTCTCAGCACTACAAAGTTGCCACTTCTGGTAACTTTTGGCAAACTAAATCCCACAATCAATGATTTTATCATTCTTTATAAGTAAAAATACAATTACTATCGCGGATTGCGTGACTGTTGTCAATAAGTTTTTTAGGTCAATGATATCACATGAAAAGTAACCAATCGAAAGCCATTATAGACTGAGTTTAAAATTATAAGTTGGCTGATTCATGCAAGCAGTTACTCATGCCTGTATCCTATTCAGTAGACTTGAGGTGGCAAATCGTTTGGCAACACGTCATGTTGGCAAGCCTGTTGATGAAGTAGCGCGTATGCTATTTGTCAGCGATAGAACTGTCCATCGGTATGCTGAGAGATTTCTTGTAACAGGGCATGTCCATCCATTTGAAAGGCATAATGGTTGTTATTGCAAGTTAAGTGATGATGATCAGCTATTAGTACTTGAGCTGATTTCGTGCCATCCTGGGATGTACCTGAGGGAGCTACAGGCAGAGTTGCAGAGAGTGCGTGGAATTGTAGTGGATGTATCAACTATATGTCGTACAATTAGAAAGCTGGGTTTGAGTCGTCAACGGATTACTCACATTGCATTGCAGCAATCAGAAGTGAAACGTGTTGAATACGTGGCTGAGATGTCAGCATTTGACCCTTCAACAATAGTATGGATTGATGAAACTGGGTGTGACAGGAGAAGTACACTTCGTTACTTTGGATATGGGATTAGAGGACTACCACCACAAGACTACCAGCTGCAGCTGAGAGGTATGGAAGGTATTCAGGACGTGTACATTACAGAGGGAACAGTAAATGGTGATGTTTTTCTGGATTTCATATATACGCAATTGCTGCCTATCCTTAGACCTTTTGATGAAAGAAGCGTAAATTCCATGTTGGTGATGGATAATGCATCAATTCATCATGCCGATGATGTTGTTGATGCCATTTGTAGCATTGGAGCTTTGGTTAGATTTCTCCCACCATACTCACCAGACTATAACCCCATAGAATGTGTCTTTGGTGAGGTGAAACAGTAAATGCAGGCCAACGATTTGCTAGTGGATACATCACTCTCCATACCCACCATGCTACTGATGGCATTCCAGTCTGTATCAGTTGAGAATTGTAGAAAATACATAACATACTCAGGGTACAAGTAGCCAGTACATACTGTGACACACTAACAAAACAATTTCAAAGTTTAAAATCATGTGTAAAATGTTTTTGTTGGCAGAAAGCACTAGGGCTTAAGCTTTGTCAACTGCTCCAATATTGGCTTTTTCTGCTCCAAGAATTCTGACTCAATCAGAGCACCACAGTCATAGAGACCATGCAAATCCTTCAGCTGTTGAAGATAACTGACCCTCAAGTTAGCAATCTTTCCAGGAGACACTGTAGATGACCCTGGGGTATCAGTATCACTTGTTGGCAATGGTCTCTGTGGTTTTGGCGCAAAATTCTTTGCTACTTCTGCCATTGCATTGCTTAGAGCTTGCACAGAACTTGACTGTTTGTGACGACCACAAAATGCAGGTATCCCAGGTGGTTCTTCTAAAGACCTATAGAATATACAATGATCCATATTCAGTGACCACCTCAATAAGACCACCTTGTAACTATACAATACTAGCCCCTAACACAATTTACATGTGCTTGATAACCTCCAATAAGGTCACCTCATTATTGAGGCCAAGACTTACTGTATAGCCTAAACATTTCAAAGGGCACGTTTTTCAAGGTTGAGCAGTGTTACCTAGTTCATGGAATTGCAAACATCGCCAAAATGTATTAGACTATCATTATGGAGGTCTAAATATTTCAAGGATAAAATTTTTGTTAGTACCCACCAAAATCACAAAAATTCCCCTTGAAATATTTAGGCTATACAGTACGGTCTCACATAGCTATATAGGTGGTCCTATTAAGAAGGTTTAACTGCAATTGTATACATAAATATTATACATCACAAACGTACTAGTGAGTTCCCACATCTACCATTTCGGCCCACGACCTGTATTGAATCTTGGTGAATGTGTCACCATGCTTTTCTCGAAGAGAAGATGCAAGTTTTTCTACTCGTCTGTTTTTTTCATCTAATGCACATCTCTTTTGCTTCTTTCTCTGTTTTGGTACATCTTCATCACTGTCAGAACCAATTTCAATTCTGGTCTGCTTGGGTCCATTACACCAAAGTGTAATGTTCTCCCCTTTACAAGCACACTTCCAGACTTCTTCAATGTCTGCAGGAGAACATGTGCTCAGCTTACAACAACCCCTGTAATATCCAACTGCAAAGTCCTGAGCCGTAGACACTAAGCTTTCTCCAAACTGCTGTACGAGTTCTTTACGTAGTAAAGTTGGTGTAGAAATATGACCCTTAGACACCTCTCTCAGCACATACGTTTCAAATTCTTTTTTCTTAGTTGGATTAATTACCTTGACATTGAAATTCACTTTACGACTTGTAGCAGCACTACATTTTACATGGCTGGTAACCAAAGGATTATTGACACCTGCAAGTTGTGTGCCGGGGGAACTAGTACTAGACAGTTGAAATCTTGGTTGTGTCACTGCTGCTGAAGTACATGCTACACTGAAATAGGCTGACTGTTTCTTGAGACTTGGCAAAGTTGACTACTGATGTATGACTGTAATAATGCCGACAAACCTTCTTGGGAGAGAATTGGTGTCACAATACCACTGCTAACTGGCGGTAAGTTTCCACGAATTCCATTAGCCTGTACAGGAGTACTCACAGACGAATTCATAGAGGTAGCCGGTCTTGTTTCTCCACTCACGGTAGTGACACTGTTCGAAAGGTGGTCCTGGTGCACTACATTAACAATCACTCTGTTTGGCTCAGTTGACACAGCAGTCCCGCTAGAGGTCCCGCTCTCAGACATTTTTGCCGCGCTAGATCTCGTGATACGAGCGAATTTGATTGGCTAATGCCTCTGTAAGAAAATCATGTGACAACGGTCACGCAATCCGCAATACCAGATTTGGTAACTTTGGAGCACCATTTGTTGTGGTTGCTCAAAGCAAAACAATAGTTGCCAATTTTGGAAACTTTCAGTTTTGGTAACTTTTGAATTGCTAATAAATGCGCAATAGAAACTAGCCAGAATTGGCATCTTTCCTCCACTGCCCAAACTTTTTGAGCCATCAAAAGTTGCTGAAAAGGCTACTTCTGGTTGCCAGAAATTGCCACTTTTAGTAATTTCTGAGCAGTCTATTAGTTTCCAATATTGGATTTGTAACATACCTGTCTCCTTAGATGATCCAAATGAAACATTGCATACTGTTCTCCACTACCTTTGACATGAAACTTACCAGCATTTAAATCTACACATGTCACATTGCATCTAGGTAATTTTTCACCTTCGTTCCTCTTTAAACATTGCATAATGGTATATCTTGGTCGATCATGAAGATAAGAAAGCACAATACTTCTGTCATATGCCCTACATACGCTAGATTGTTTTAAGTTGAGCTGAACATAGTGTTTCCTATGGTTAGGGAGAAAGCTGTGCAAAACTATATTTGCAACTTTAGACAATGTGACGTTTTTCTTTCTTGGTAGATAGCAATATTTAAGTAATTTGTTTTGAGCCTCAACCCCATTGTCTGTTTGCTATGGTGGCCAAGAGGGGTCACGCGTCCGCTCTTCCACCTAGGGGATCGCCTAAGTGCTTCTCACTACCTCTTAGACGATCGCCTAAGTGCTTCTCATTACCGCTTAGGCGATCACCTGAGCGCTACCTACTTACCGCTTGGACAATTGCCTACATGCTATTTGATCATGTGACTGTAAATAATGTGCATTAATTGACTCACATGGTTAGGCACGTGTCATAGGTGCTGAAGGATGGACTTGACTAAGGAGCCTGAAGAATTGCTAAGAGACCTCAGCAAAGTGCTCATGGACACTTCAAGGCTTTGGGGAAGAAACAAGATGCTTATCATGTGCCTTCTAGTTCTAGTGATGAAGAATCTGGTAAGCATTGTCTGCAGCTTATAGTCAGTGCTGACAATATCATCTTTAACTACTTGTATAACAGCCACTTTGACCAACCGTGTAAACAACTTCTTTAGAAATGCATTAACCTCAGTATGTAACACAGGAATGAGAGGATCATCTCTTTGTAAAAACATATTGAAATGCACAAAGAGTTCCAGAACAGCTTGATAGAACATTAAATAAGCCTTTGACATTGGGTTAGAATACACTGTTGCAAGTCATTGACCTCGGGCAGATGAAGATTCTGTAACAAATTACTACTGATCATGCATTTATACACTTAACACATAAATAAGCATAAATGCTATTATACATACCTTGAGAAAGGAAGTAAGATTTTAAGGCTGCATACTGTTGTATGGTGCGTGAAATAGCCACCTCAAGGCTTAGCCACCTAGTATTCATCAGTATCTTTCGGAATTGAACGTCACAGAAAATACAGAAATCTGCTAATTCATTCTTTCTTTTGCAGCTCTTGTCCAAAAAAAGAAATTATCTATCATCAATTCTTCAACATCAAACCTGGTCACCTGCACAATATATGATATGCATGTCTCTATAAACAGCCTTGCATACACTGAAACACTGAGTCATAAACATAGAAAACATGTAGCTATATATATAGTCCTAAGACGAAAACAACACTAATATAATAAAAGTCACATGCAGTGCACGGAACCCCTGTATTGGCTACCTAAAATATCAGGACACTATTGTATGGTCCTATCTAGTTGGTTACACATACTTAAAACTAATATGTAGTTTCATAATTACATAGTTTAACTGTATTACACAAAGAAGTTCACAGCACATGATTTAACCTGGAGAAACTTTTCTGCAGCCTTCAAACAAACATTGTGCACTACGTGGCATGGACAACCAAGAAAGTACACAGCAGAACTTTTACTCTTCACTCTTGTTTATATGGAGTTGTGCTTTCCAATATTAACAGATGTATTATCCACTGAGGCTGCAATACAGTTAGTCCATGGAATATCGTGACCCTGGAATACCTCATCCATCTTCTGAAATATTGTTGCCCCTGTCCCTGCATTTGCACCTGTATTACAGTATAAACTCAAATTCTAGAAATTTGATGGGTGACATACCTGTAGTGAGGCACATATCAAGTAGCTGTGTAGTAACTTTCTTTTCACCATCATATAAACGTACAGTTAGTGGGTTCATCTTTTCAAGACCATTATCTTTAGATCCATCAATAGCAATCGAAAAAGCTTGTTTCTGCAGTTCCTCAATCAGAGAGGTTTTAAAATGTGGTGCTAAAGAGCCACTGATAATGCATGTGGTTTTAGTGCTCCCACAGGCATATTTCTTGGCTATATCACTATCAGGAAAAACATCCTTAAAAAGGCTCCCAAGTGATCTACAACTGCCACAGGTAGATTGTGTTCAATTATCAAATTGACATACACTGTTTAATATACAGTAATATTATAGTCAAATTTTTGCATACGTAATAGGATATTTGTATAATCTGTTCAGCTACTTGCTGTCTCGTGTACAGACTATTTATTGTATCAATAATCTAATCCAAAACAGCCAAGCTGTAAAAAAAGTGTGCAGCCCTCAAAAAGGCTATGGTGAAAAAAGATGTGAAATCCAAGGTGGCAGCCAAGAAATGGCTGTGATGGTAGGTTAAAGGTAAAAATTTTAATAACGACAATTCAGGTGAATTTTTGTGCCGCTTGGTCTTGGCACAAAATTGACCTGAATTGTCATTATTAAAATTTTTACCATTAACCTACCATCACAGCCATTTCTTGGCCACCACCTTGGATTTCACATCTTTTTTCACCATAGCCTTTTTGAGGGCCGCACACTTTTTTACAGCTTGGCTGTTTTGGATTAGATTTCATTTCTTTTTGTATTTGTATATACCCCAAAGCCGGCCATAGGCCGGCTTTGGGACTTTTTAAACCTATCTTTTTTCTTTACCACAGGAAGAAGAAAAGATGAAGTAGATGTACTTTAAATAATTTATCAGTAAATGTATCAAGCAGACAAAATCCACTGCTATGAACAGCAATAGCAACATCTAAATGTGTCTCATCTTGTGAAACAATGGGTTTCTTTATAGATAGAACGCATTTTTTCTTGCGATCAACAACAGTGGTGTTTAGAGCAACTAGTGTCTTATAGGCAGTATCAAAGAAAAAGGGTTCTGAGGCAGCTGTGTGCTGTCCATTATCAAAAGTGTTAATGTCGATGACCTGCCTGTTGATAGCTCTGACAGTTGAAAGAAATTGGGCAACTGCTTTTTTTCGTAAAGTAAGGCTATCACGAACAAGCTTCTTAGCAACCAGACGACAAGCTGTCATAGATTGAATCTTCGGAGACATCTTTGCAGCCAAAGTGTTGTAAACATCATTGAACCTGGAAGTAAGACTTTCTTTGATGCTTTTGTCCTCCATAAGTGATTTATTTATGGTAGTTACATAAGTATGAACAGTAGCATCATTTGGTGCTCTTAATGCATACCTATGAAAGACATAACAATGTTTGTAATGTGAACATAAAATTAACATACCTGTATTTCTTAAGTTGTCTGCTAGTCTTGATATCATTGTGATAATGTTTTTTTGATCTTGAAGAGGTACCACTTCGACTTTTATGCAGGTTCTTATAGTACGATGCTTTAGATCTTGCTGCAGTAGCTTCTCTGCTCTTTTCTATGTCCTTATGGTACAAGGACTTTGAGTTTTCTGTTGAATGTAATTTGCTTACTTCTGGGGCTTTGTCATAAGCCTTTTTAGATCTCATAGCAGAAGCCTCTCTACTCTTTTCTGGGGCTTTGTCATAGGCCTTCTTGGATCTCTTTGCAGAAGCCTCTCTACTCTCTTCTGGCGCTTTGTCATAAGCCTTCTTGGATCTCTTTGCAGAAGCCTCTCTACTCTCTTCTGGCGCTTTGTCATAGGCCTTCTTGGATCTCTTTGTAGAGGCCTCTCTACTCTCTTCTGGTGCTTTTTCATAAGCCCTTTTGTATCTCTTTGCAGAAGCCTCTCTACTTTCTTCTGGCGCTTTGTCATAGGCCTTCTTGGATCTCTTTGCAGAAGCCTCTCTACTCTCTTCTGGCGCTTTGTCATAAGCCCTTTAGGATCTCTTTGCAGAAGCCTCTCTACTCTCTTCTGGCGCTTTGTCATAAGCCCTTTTGGATCTCTTTGCAGAAGCCTCTCTACTCTCTTCTGGCGCTTTGTCATAAGCCCTTTTGGATCTCTTTGCAGAAGCCTCTCTACTCTCTTCTGGCGTTTTGTCATAGGCCCTTTTGGATCTCTTTGCAGAAGCCTCTCTACTCCCTTCTGGCGCTTTGTCATAAGCCCTTTTGGATCTCTTTGCAGAAGCCTCTCTACTCTCTTCTGGAGCTTTGTCATAAGACTTTTTAGATGAAACAAAGGATCTTTCTTGGCTAAGTTTTATATTTTTATGATAATAATCATGATAATACTCTTTTCGATCAGATGATTCATCAACTTTATGGATTCGACAATAGGCTCTATCTCTTTCTCTTTTCTTCCTCTCTTTAGAGGGCATGGCAGATGATGTAAACAACCGTGATGCTGCAATAACTGTATAGTGAATATAAAAAACACATAAACCAAACACATCATACAGGTTGTAATTTGCGTAAGGTCGTGCATGCGTATTACAAAATTTTCCAAAGCTCTTAAATGGCTACTTAAGTGGGAGTCTAAATTAGCAACCAAGCCGGCCTGGTGAGGCCATCAGTTGTAATATTCAAAAGCTTAAATACTCTAATAAAACAGTCAGTGCAATGCAATAATCATTAATAGTTATGTGCATTGTCATACTTGTATCTGTAGTGCGTGCAAATGAAGTTCATAAAACTGCAAAATTGACCTGTATAGTCATGCCCCAAGACAGGCAGCAGTGGGGATAACTCTTGTTACAAGGGACAGCTGCCCAACCATTTAGTAGACGTTGAGGCTTCAAAAATATCCCATACATTCAGGCATGCAAACATGTTTATAACACGAAAACATACTTGTTCCAGTACAAAACCGTTGGGAGTGAACACATGTTCACCTCTTTGATGTCAGTAATTTTGGCGGGGGCTCAGGTGAACACATACAGACTATGGAAGGGATTTGTTATCACAACTTGTCCCCAGCCAGAGTTAGGGCATTTAATTTGCAACATGAATAAATTGCTAGTGATTCCCGGGGGCAAAAGTTTCCCCAGGGGTCAGGAATTTGTTGCGCAGCAGTTACAAATCCCCATCTATGCCTAACCTGGGGTAGGTGGGGTGTGACTTTGACAGGTGCATAATCATCAAGTGGCAACTTGACAGATAATTATACTTAAAAAAACACACTTACGTAGTTGCAGTGATGCTTAATCGAGCAACCACATGGAATGAACACCAACTATTCAATCCAGGGTTTGGGTATTGTAACTATTTAATGCTTAGTTCTGGTGTTAAACTCAAGAAGAAAGTTCATTCAGCTTAGGAGTGGCAACTGCAACTTCAAATTCTGGTAATTCACTGAACACTCAAACAAATATTGCCAATCAGTATTGAATATTTGGACGAACAAAATGATTCCTTAGGGTCGAGTACAAGCTCTCAGTACAGTAGTCCACCTAGTATAAGAGATAACCCTGCTTCGCGGACGCTGTTTCACTGTCAACTTCCAAATATACTTGAAAGCTCGATGAACAAAGAAACTCCTTCGCTGAACACTCAAACAAATATTGCCAATCAGTATTGAATATTTGGACGAACAAAATGATTCCTTAGGGTCGAGTACAAGCTCTCAGTACAGTAGTCCACGTAGAGTATAAGAGATATCCCTGCTTCGCGGACGCTGTTTCACTGTCAACTTCCAAATATACTTGAAAGCTCGATGAACAAAGAAACTCCTTCACTGAACATTCAAACAAATATTGCCAATCAGTATTGAATATTTGGACGAACAAAATGATTCCTTAGGGTCGAGTACAAGCTCTCAGTACAGTAGTCCACCTAGTATAAGAGATAACCCTGCTTCGCGGACGCTGTTTCACTGTCAACTTCCAAATATACTTGAAAGCTCGATGAACAAAGAAACTCCTTCACTGAACACTCAAACAAATATTGCCAATCAGTATTGAATATTTGGACAAACAAAATGATTCCTTAGGGTTGAGTACAAGCTCTCAGTACAGTAGTCCACGTAGAGTATAAGAGATATCCCTGCTTCGCAGACGCTGTTTCACTGTCAACTTCCAAATATACTTGAACGTTCGATGAACAAAGAAACTCCTTTTCCCGGAGTACTACCAGTCTGTATAAAGACTCAAATTATTCGCTGTTTCAGCAGCTTTCAAATATATTACGTTCACGTGAGAAAACATTTGGTTTCAGTACTTCCCGTTTTTTCTTGTAAAATTATTTCTGGTTACGTCAATTATCACCAATTACACAAGAAGACGGAAAGGCCAGTACTTGATGAAAGATAAAGGGAAAGAGCATAGCACAGTCGCTGTATACCAACCAAATGGCCAAAAGGCACATGCCACCAGTGAGTTTATTGTTGTGACGTAAAATGAAACTGGCAGAACGCTTCGTTTGGCCTGTAGCCTTGCGAATGTGGTCAGGCAGGCAGGCTGGCAGGCAGACGAAAATTTATGTTTTAGCGATTTTTTAGAAATAGATTTTCAGCACTTTTCTGGTCATTTTCTGATATATAAAGCTAGAAATAAAGTTAGAAACGTGAAGTCTCTTTAAGTAGCTGAACGATCTACAAGGTAACTTCTTCTAGCTGATCTCTCTACAACGTGATTTGTTTATAGCTGAATTCTGTACAGGTGATTTGTTTGCAGCTGAGCTCTTTACAGAATGGTTTCTTTGTAGCTGAACTCTCTAAAAGGTAACTTCTTCTAACAGATCTTTCTACAGGACAATTTGTTTGTGGCAGAATTTAATACAGGGTGATTTCTTTGCAGCTGAACTCTCTACATGGTGGTTTCTTTGTAGCTGAACTCTCTACAAGGTAATTTCTTCTGATCTCTCTACAGGGAGATTTGTTTGTAGCTGAATTCTGTACAGGTGATTTGTTTGCAGCTGAGCTCTTTACAGAATGGTTTCTTTGTAGCTGAACCCTCTAAAAGGTAACTTCTTCTAACTAATCTTTCTACAGGGCAATTTGTTTGTGGCAGAATTTTATACAGGGTGATTTCTTTGTAGCTGAACTCTCTACATGGTGGTTTCTTTGTAGTGGAACTCTCTAAAAGGTAATTTCTTCTGATCTCTCTAGAGGGAGATTTGTTTGTAGCTGAACTATTGACAAGGTGACTTCTTCTAGCTGATCTCTCTACAGGGTGATTTGTTCATAGCTGAATTCTGTACAGGTGATTTGTTTGCAGCTGAGCTCTTTAAAAAATGGTTTCTTTGTAGCTGAACTCTCTACAAGGTAACTTCTTCTAACTGATCTTTCTACAGGGTGATTTGTTTGTAGCTGAACTCTCTACATGATGGTTTGTTTCTAGCTGAATTCTGTACAGCTGATTTGTTTGCAGCTGAGCTCTTTACAGAATGGTTTCTTTGTTGCTGAACTCTCTACAAGATAACTTTTTTCTAGCTGATGTCTCTACAAGGTCACTAGTTTGTAGCTGAACTCTCTACATGGTGGTTTCTTTGTAAATGAATTTTCTACAAGGTGAATTCTTCTAGCTGATCTTTCTACAGGGTGATTTATTTGTAGCTGAACTCTCTACAAGGTAACTTCTTCTAGCTGATCTCTCTACAGGGTGATTTGTTTGTAGCTGAACTATCTACAAGATAACTTCTTCTAGCTGATCTCTCTACAGGGTGATTTGTTTGTAGCTGAATTCTGTATAGGGGATTTGTTTGCAGCTGAGCTTTTTACAGAATGGTTTCTTTGTAGCTGAACTCTCTACAAGGTAACTTCTTCTAGCTGATGTCTTTACAGGGTCACTAGTTTGTAGCTGAATTCTCTACATGGTGGTTTCTTGTAACTGAACTCTCTACAAGGTTACTTCTTCTAGCTGATCTTTCTACAGGGTGATTTGTTTGAAGCTGAACTCTACAAGGTAACTTCTTCTAGCTGATCTCTCTACAGGGAGATTTGTTTGTAGCTGAACTCTCTACATGATGGTTTCTTTGTAGCTGAATTCTCTGCAAGGTAACTTCTTCTATTGATCTCTCTACAGGGCGATTTGTTTGTAGCTGAACTCTCTACATGGTGGTTTCTTTGTAGCTGAACTCTACAAGGTGATTTCTTCTAGCTGAACTATCTCTTTCCATAGTTGCATGAACTCCCTACAAGGTAACTTCTTCTAGCTGATCTCTCTACAGGGTGACTTGTGTGTAGCTGATCTCTATACAGGTTTCTTGTTTCTAGCTGATCTCTTGAATTCTCTTCAGGGTGACTGCTCTATTAGGATGACTGCTCTATTAGAGTATCTCGATCTCGCACTTGCTGCAACAAGTTGGATTTCGTGTTATAACTCCATGGATTTAAGTCTGATTCTTCTACACCATTGATGAGCCTTTCTAAGATGATTACTCCATCTGTATAACGATTTTCAAAACATTACCCCAAGCGGTTTATCTGGTAGGCGTGGCAAGCAGTCGTTTTTTTTTTATTAGCTAATCTATTGCGTAATTGTTACACACTGTTGGTTTTTTCGTTGTATCTTCCTGGTTTTTAGCTTGATTTCTTTCAAACCACAAAAGGTTTGAGGTTTAATAGTTAACCTATTCACCCACCGATTTTCAGTTTCTTACCATAAGCGGTTTACCCTGTAGGTGTGACAACATATTGGTGTTATTTTTCGTGAATAATCGCTCATAACTCTGCCTGTTTATCGTATTCCAGCCAAAGTTGATACCGAGATGCGCCTTTATACCCCCTTCTGTGTGCCAAATTTCATGGCAATCGGATATGGCGTTCACGTTTTATAGCGGTTTTTGTAAGTGTGCGAAAAGAGGAAGAAAAATAAGAAACTGAGCCAATTTTTGAAGTCACATATCTCGGGAACGCGTGAAGCGATTTTGCTCAAATTTGGAATGTGGAGTGCTGAAGTTGGAGGGAATTTCCACAGCAAAAATCGTCTTGTTTCATCAAGGAAGCACAGAGCTACGGAGGTGCGAAAATTGCGTTTTCTTTCTTCCTGTCAATATACTCACGTGTGTTACGCGCCGGCTTCTTGGGCCGCACGACATACCGTGTGTCTTGATATTATAATTAAATAATTTGACTTCAACTAAATATAACTAAAGCTACAGTGCATTACATTATAACCCTAATTATCTACATGCTATACAATCTAATTTCAGGACTTTATAAGCACAATGTTTATTATCACACATAGTTCTCTTTTGCAAATTTGCTGCATTATGAATGTATACATGCTATATTACATGTGCTTTTTGAAACTTTAGTAGTCTAAACTAGTTCTATTACAGTTATAATGTTTTATATGATGGCTTCCTGGATCGCTTTCTAGGTAATATTTCAGATGAGAAGAGGTCTTTGTCTTCTTTCCAGTATTCTGAGTCACTGTCAATTTCCCACCAAAACTGTATATAATTACAAATACGTAATTATAATATTGAGGATTTTTCAGTGCATGTACATACCCTTGATGTCCTCTTGCCAGTAATCTTTTTTGTAACATTTGTTTTGCAGCAGCCATTTTTGTAGCAGCTCTTTTCGTAGAAGATGCATTTGCAACAGTCTTTTTTATAGTAGTTGTTTTTGCAACAGCCTTTTTTGTGGCAGGCTTTTTTGCCTCAGTCTGTACTTACAAGTATACAATATTGAGCAAAAAGTTCTCATATTCATAATTATTTACTAGCAATAAATTTTGCAGTTTATTACATAAAGCAGTTACCAGTGGTAGGCAAGGTACACATGTCTGCATACTATAAATTACCAGTAGCAAGCATAAAGTGATTTAATATTTATAGCTGAGGTAACTTAATTATTATTATTATGCTTAGTAAACATGGCTATAGATTGCTGTAAAATTATCCTTATGTTGGCCTCTATGTTGTGGACTATAAAATATATTTAGTTACATATAAAGTTACCAAATAGGGAGCCATAGTTTCTTATACGCATGCATTCCACCCTACATAGCTACCCATTCCGAGCAAAATTGCATGCAAATGTAAGCTAATAATTTTATCTCTCATGAAGTAGTGCATTACAATGTATTCTTAACATATGTGCATACAAAGTAATCTCTATACATAGCTTGGTGTAGCAAAAAGTGGCTTGTGTTGGAAAGCGTGTTGTAGTAGATGCTCGTATACTCATATTCTCTATGCTAAAAAATGTTAGCTATAAGCATGGCACAATAGTATAAGTATTGCCAGCAAATGTGTACTGGCCAATTCATTCACAGTCATGTAGTAATGCAAGTTCCTAGAGACAGGAACATTTGCATTGCTGATCAGAAGTTGTACACTAAGAATACTATAAGGTTTAAAACATCATTTAATAAAACATGCATCATTAGAAATTTAGACTCTTGAGGAATATGCTGCCATTTACACTATACATTTTAGTGTATATAGATGCATATGCTTAGTGAACCAATACTAAAAAAGTAACAGAAAATATTCTTTTATACAAAATTTAATGTGGATTTTATACATGCAGTCTGTAGAAACGATTTTTGCAAGATATGTCTAGCTGTAATTTTCATGTACCTTTTTCTCTACACTTTGTCTTTTTCGTTTTTTGTTTTGTCCATTTATCTGCAAATTATGCAAGAATAAATTATGATAGATAACTAAAAATAATTCTATTGCTCAGTGTATACCTTAACAGATGTATAAAAGATCTGCCATTCTCTGTGGATGTTTCCTGATTATGATTATTATTACAATATTAATTCTGTTTGTAAAACATACAGTACCTCATCCTAGTCTCGCGTAGCCAGACCTTCTACGCGCCAGGCGCTTATCGATTTTTAGATTATAAGCGCCGGCTGTAGATGGTCTGGTGACATCAGCACATATTAGTCATTCCGGCGGAATGTTAATTGGAGAATTTACGCATGCCCATTACAAACAAAATGGAAGATGCGGAGGGAGTTCAGTCCAGCTCGAACCATGAAAAGACAACTCAATGATATGTGTTGCTTGTGGATTCGACTTGACCTCTCACCCTAAGATACGAAGAAACTTAAGAGAGTCGTCTAAGGGCCATTCCCTTGAGGTACGCAAACGAGTCTGTGGTTTGTGGATATATTTGGCTAGCAAAGTGACCACTGCTCCTGTAATGATACGCAACAATACGAAAATGTGTCGTAATTGCTTCAATGACTATGACAAGTATGCTTTGAAGTTTACTGAGCTGAAGAAAAAGCTGAATAATGCAGTTCTCTAGCTAAATTGGATTGAACAGAGTGAAGAACATGAGGAGGAACAGACTGAGGAGCAAGATGATACACAGGGTCGTGCAGAGACAGCAACCCCTACTAGGAAGAGACCTGCAGTGGGTGTACAACCACAAGCAAGGAAACGGCAAGCATTAAACCGTCCTGTTGTTATTGATAGCGATCAAGATACATCCATACAATTTTCAAATGTGAGTTTTTTACATATATATTAGTAATTATTAGTGAATCTGTAGCTGACAGTTGGATACAAAAATGATGTCAAGAATTACAACCTTGACACGCCTCACAGGAGGAGCATCAGTGTATCAGCTGCTAGAGGACATAAGAAAGGTATTTTATATTGTGAGTTTGATCATATGAACGTTTTTGGACAGGAGTTACTGACCACTGTTTTGAAGATGAGAATATTAAGGACTATTCTGTGAACAAGGTGGCAATGGCAGTGCGTGATGAAATTAAAAAGATGTGCTCTCATTCTGTGAAGTCAGTTCTACAGAATAGCTCTCCATTAAATTTTGAGTGGAGCAAGTTGTTGGATGAGCTTAGCACTCATGCACCGACCTTGATGACTATTTTGAACTATGCTACAAAGACGAGGCATGGCAGACGTAACAGAGATGGAGTAAAGGGAATGTGTGCTGCAATACTGCTGAAGTTCAGATATGATGAAATGAGTGTGGTTCAGAAGCTGATCTCAGCTATTCTGTATGCAGGGCACAGTGGTAAACAAGTAAGCAAAATATTGTACACATATCCTATGCCACTTATATACATGTAACTGTATAGGTTTACGAGAGGTTGCAAAAGCTATGCCTTTCAGTGTCCCACAGGTCCACTGTGAGATTAGTGAAACAATTAGGACAGCACCATGACAAGGCAGTAAAAGGATGGAGAGATTCATTTATATTAGATCTTGAAAGCCTTCCAGTTCCAGCTTACAAAGAGAGAGGAGAAGATTATGAACTGTCTGACTCTGAACATAGCTCTGAATCATCCAGTGAAGGAGGTGACTCCAGTGAATTTTCGTCTGATGGCTTTGTTGAGTCTGACAATGAAGCTTGTAGTTTATCAAGTACAGATGATGACATTGATATAGTGAGGTCAAGTAAACAGATCCTACTGATTGTTTGTCATCCTGAAGTTTTAGAACCATCACATATAGTGAAGATGTTACCAGGAATTCCTCTGCAAGCAAGACACAAAGGCTTTCGTCTGTGTGGAGACAATATCGACAAAAGTGTTTGTAGGCGTCACTTGCGGTCTGATAGAAAGAATCTGTCCCTTCACTATTTTCACACATACGCTGTGGCAAATCGAGTTGATGTATCACATCTGTCAGATGTCAGTGTCCACATATCTGAACTTGCGTCAATTCAGTATATCCCTAATTCAGTGTTACCAAGGCTAGGCGATGACACCAAGATCAAGGAGAACATTGCAACTTTAGTATCTAGGGTGTTGTTTTGGTATTTAGATTTTTTAAAGCTCAGTTTTGATGGTGTCATTGAGTGGCATATCCAACATAAGTATTACACTGAGATGAGTAGTAAATCAGAAGTGGTTAGTATCTTAATTGTATTATATAAACCGTGCATAATTTGCTTCTGTAGGTTTCCCTAGGTGTCATTCTTCAGAATGAGAACACTAGCGATGGGATGATTGCAATTCTAATACAACTTCATAAGTACATTCCGCAGTCTACCTACTGTGTTGAAAGAGCAGTAAGTACTGGGGTGGTAGAGAAAATAGAAAAGGCAAACATGAGACAGACTTTACTTGGAGGGGACCAGTTGACTGCAGCAAGAGCCAGGAGTGCCATTCGGGGGAAAATGAATGCACAAACACCAGAGAAATTGTTGGTGGGGATTGTCCCTGTGATTGAGGATTGACACACAAAAGCAAACTTCCTTGGAGTGAGTGGTGTATGGTGCATCTTGCACAGTAATGCATTTGTTTTGTATAGGTGATATGGAAGTACTATTACTCATCGAAGTCAGCATCTCAGTATGGTACTTTGTACCAACTAAGAAATCTTACAGGAAGGATGAACGTGAAGAGAAAACCAATTGACAGTTTTGATCCCTGTGAAGATTTTTTCTTGTTGCAATTGAAGCCCATATAGTAGCTGCAGCTATGAAAATGCTGAAATTGACATCTGTACGTGGTACGCCTTCAAAAGAATTCGCTCCTCAAGGGGATGAAACGTGAACTGAGACAGCAGAAAGCGGAAGGCTATAATCGACCATATTTCTAGTTCCTTGGTTGAGTCTTGCATGCATCCAGATTATAAGACCACATCACCTGGGACTACTACATCATCTGACTCTTCTAGGACCATGTCACCTAAATTTGATGATGGTGTCTATACCTATGCCACAAATTTGTTAACACTTGGATGTTTTTACATGGAATTCAGGGATGCCATCAAGGAGGGAGACGGCTTACGAGTTTTAAGGTGTTACAGGTATATGCTGCCAATGTTTTTAAGTTCTGGCAGGACTAATTATTCTATTGAAACCCTGAATTTGTTGTTGCAACATGATTTTTTGTTAAGTCCATGTCTTGCCGAAGAATTAATTTGGGGCAGGTTCATAAATACTCATGGACAACCAGGCAAGAATATTCCCAATGATTGGCATTGTGAACATTTAAATGGATTGTGCAAAAACAGCATCTCCCATTTAGGAGCCAATAAAACAGAAAGTGCTATATGCCAGGTAGCACAAGCACTTGGAACCATTCAACCCGTTTTAAATGGTTTTGACAGTGACAATTCTGTAAATGCGAACTCTTCTCTACACCCTGAAACAAGTAGTGAGAAAGACTTTAAAATGATTTTGGAAATCTTGCAGAGACAATCTGTATTTGAAAGAAAGTCCAACAGGAAGCACCACTCTTTCAGTAATCCTCGTGACTCGCTCCATGTCAAGCCACAAAATAGCATCATCGAATGGATACATGACCATGCTAAATGTTACTTTGATAAATAATCAGAATATAGAATTTATGAAATAAAATAATACACACTGATAATTATATGAAGGTTTCACATGATCCGCAGTCACACTGCAATTTACAAATGTCACAACACAGGCATTTCTTGCCCATGTCAATGTGAACATAGTTGTCAGTATCTTTGAAAAGTACATCTCGTCGACATTTTGTTTTATTGTTAATGTATCCCAAAATGTCCTTATCACAATAGCGATTGAACTTGCTTGCTTTCAGCAAAACTGCTGCTGTTAGGTTTCCGTCTCTTCCACCTCTCCCTGTCTTTTGGATATAAGAGTGAATGTCACTTGGCGGTCCATAGTGAATTATACGACGGATGTCATCACAATTCTCAGTGGAAATGATGCAGAACCAAAGGATTGAATTATCTGCGTCTTTACTTCAGCATCTGTGTCGCTCGTAAACATCTCCACCAGTCGATACTTAGATAGTTCTTCAGGTGCATCAATGGGGTGGGTAAAGTGTTCACCTAATCCAACCTTGAAAAGGGAATACAGGCTGCTACAATCTTGACATCGTCGGCAATAGATAATGATTCTTCCCATTGATGTCCGCTTTACTTTTAGTTCTTCTAGAATGGGGCCAAACCTTTCACTGATGGTTGTAAAATTTGACACTGCATAGGCAATGTTCCTCTTACATGGAGAAACAGCAACTACACTTGGGTTGTCTAAGCAGATTGCATCAGAAGCCTTTCTCCTCAGTTCCTTTGATGCAGTTGCAGTCAGTACCATAAATCGAACATGACTGGAAACAATACTTTTCAGTTCACCAATTCTCGAAAGAGTTCTTATAAATGTATCACCCCTATGTAGTAAACGGAACCTATGCACATGTTTACTTATCTAAGTACCTACCATTTTATCACAGTGTGTGCTTCATCTATGACTACAAATTGAAGTCTCTCCTTATATACATCACTACATAAAAGGTTACGCCATCTTTTGTGATTCAGTATTGCTTCGGGAGTAAAGAATATTAGCTGAAACTCTCCATTGGCAACTCCTTCCAGAATGGACACATTGGTACCGCGCAACACACATCCTACAGACAAACTTTTGGATGAGAATGATTGAACCTATAGTTGTGTAAAAAAACTTCACTGAATACATGACAGTTAGCTACTATTACACACTTTATTCATTCAGTAGCTATAATTTTAAAAAGTAGCTAGTTCAATATACCTGATCTTCAATAATAGCTGTTAGTGGAGATATAACACAGACAATTGACGGCTTGATAGGCTTGAATATTTCATCAAACGCTAAAGGTAAACAACCATAACAAAGGCTTTTTCCATATCCTGTGGGCAGCACTGCGAAGACGTCATGACCGCTTAAAACCTCGGAAATCACTTTCATCTGTAGATCTTTGACTTCATTGTAGCCTAGATGTTTGGCGGCTTTGTCAACAGCGATTTTAATCACCCCATCTTCGAGGGCATCTTTGCCTACATCCATCAAGTCAGCCATTTAATTCTATCCTTCCAAACGCGGAAAGAGTTCGTTCACTTTATTACACAAATCAAGAACTTTTCCGGCACATACGTCATTAGAATGCACTTAATTGGCTAGCGCACAAATACTGCGCTGGAACGACTAATATGTGCTGATGTCACCAGACCATCTACAGCTGGCGCTTATAATCTAAAAATCGATAAGCGCCTGGCGCGTAGAAGGTCTGGCTACGCGAGACTAACCTCATACATGATTGCCCTTAATACTGCTTTATTTCTAGAGATATTCTCTTGTCTTTTCTTCTCATAATCACTTAGCCCACCACCATAGCCACTCTCTTCATTGCCATCATTAGGTTTATTGGCATAACCCTCCTCATCTTCCTCTTCCTCCTAACAGTCATCATCATCACTACTGCATGCACAACCATACATATATGCTAATAATGACACTGGTAAGATATAGTGCTCACATGGGAAATTGCTTTAATTGTTCAGCAAGAGTTATCTGTTAAATAAAAGAAATTTAATATTCATTACACCATAGCATGCATATGTTTGACTACCGTACGCAAGGAAATTTTGACGTAAGAAAAATGTTGACAAAAATCAAGAAATTGTAGGCAAAACCTGTACTTATAAGGACGCTTATAAACATATGACGAATTTAAATTTGACGAATTAAACCGATTCGTCAAATTCGTTCCTTGTGTACGGTATATCTAACTATGTTTGACAGCATGAGATATTTATTATTTGTGTGTGCTAGACACAATGGTGGCAGGGGTCTTGTTTCAGTGCTCTATGTGGTTGAACACAAAAAAGGAAATATTTGCTCTTATATTCATAGCACTGATGACCTATATATGGGTCTAGTGGTTGAAAGGAATCAAGATAAAGACCACGGAGATATGACACAAAACCCAACCTGTGTCACAATTACGCGATCGATTTTTATGAATAAAAAAGTATTAGTTTTCACGCCTACTAGGCAAACCGCTTAGAGCAATGAGCTGAAAATCGGTGTATAGCTGGAATAATCTTCATAGAAAGTCCTTGCAGTAGTACAGAAGAATCGGATTACAAACCACTGAGTTATGATTCGAAAGCCAACTCCGTGTAGCAAATGCGAGATCGAGATACTCTAATAGAACAGTCACCCTAATAGAGCATTCGGCTAGTTTATTTATTCCATTATAGAATTTTATTACATCACAAGTTATTCTGTAGGGAGTTCAGCTGCAAACAGTTAATCTTATAGACAGTTCAGCAAGAAGACAATCACCATGTGGAGAGTTAAGCAAATATATCACTATAGAGATTCAGAACATTACAAGTCACACTGAAGAAAGTTGGGAGTTCAGCTGCAAACAGTTAATCTTATAGACAGTTCAGCAAAAAGACAATCACCATGTGGAGAGTTAAGCAAATATATCACTATAGAGATTCAGATAATTACAAGTCACACTGAAGAAAGTTCAGCTATAGACAAGTCATGCACTGTGTAGAGAATTCAGCTACAATTAAGTCACTCTCTAGAGAATTCAGTTACACAGAATTCAGCCACACACAACTCACTGTGGAGAGAGTTCAGCTACAAACAAATTACCCTTTAGAGTGATCAGCTACAAACAAAACACTTTGCAGGGTGTTCAGTTCCAACAAATCAACCTTTAGAGCGATCAGCAGTGAACAAATCAACACAAATCTACCTGTAGAGAGATAAGCTAGAAACAAATCACCCTGTAGAGAGTTCAGCTACAAAAAATCACCCTGTAGAGACATCAGCTAGAAACTAGACACAATGTAAGGGGTTCAGCTACAAGCAATCACCCTGTAGAGAGTTCAGCTAAAACAAATCAACCTGCAGAGTAATCAGCTACAAACAAATCACCTTATAGAGAGTTCACCTACAAACAGATTACCTGTAGAGAGATCGGCTACAAACAAATCAACCTGCAGAGAGATCAGCTACAAACAAATCACCCTGTAGGGAGATCAGCTAGAAACTACACACAATGTAAGGAGTTCAGCTACAAACAAATCAGCCTGTAGAGAGTTCAGCTAAAACAAATCAACCTGCAGAGAGATCAACTACAAACAAATCACCTTATAGATAGTTCAGCTACAAACAAATTACCTTGTAGAGAGATCGGCTACAAACAAATCAACTTGCAGAAAGATCAGCTACACACAATTCAACTTGTAGAGAGATCAGCTACAAACAAATCACCCTGTAGAGAGATCAGCTAGAAACTAGACACAATGTAAGGAGTTCAGCTACAAGCAAATCACCCTGTAGAGAGTTCAGCTACAAACAAACCAACCTGTAGAGCGATCAGCTAGAAACAAATTACCCTGAAGAGAGGTCAGCTACAAAAAATCACCCTGTAGAGATATCAGCTAGAAACAAATCACCCTGAAGAGAGGTCAGCTACAAAAAAATCACCTTGTAGAGAAATCAACTACAAACAAAACACTTTGCAGAGAGTTCAGCTACAAACAAATCAACCTTTAGAGCGATCAGCAACAAACAAATCAACCTGTAGAGAGATAAGCTAGAAACAAATCACCCTGTAGAGAGTTCAGCTAAAACAAATCAATCTGCAAAGAGATCAGCTATGTACAAATCACCTTATAGATAGTTTAGCTACAAACAAATTACCTTGTAGAGAGATCGGCTACAAACAAATCACCCTGCAGAGAGAACAGCTACACACATATCAACTTGTATAGAGATCAGCTACAAACAAATCACCCTGTAGAGAGATCAGCTACAAACTAGACACAAAGTAAGGAGTTCAGCTACAAGCAAATTACCCTGTAGAGAGTTCATCTACAAACAAATCAACCTGTAGAGCAATCAGCTAGAAACAAATCACCCTGAAGAGAGGTCAGCTACAAAAAATCACCCTGTAGAGATATCAGCTAGAAACAAATCACCCTGGAGAGGTCAGCTACAAAAAAATCACCCTGTAGAGAGAACAGCTACAAACTAATTGCCCTGTAGAGAGATCAGCTACAAACAAATCAACCTGCAGAGAGATCAGCTACACACAAATCAACTTGTAGAGAGTTCAGCTACAAACAAATTACCCTGTAGAGAGATCGGCTACCAACAAATCAGCCTGTAGAGAGTTCAGCTAAAACAAATCAACCTGCAGAGAGATCAACTACAAACAAATCACCTTATAGAGAGTTCAGCTACAAACAAATTACCCTATAGAGAGATCGGCTACAAACAAATCAACCTGCAGAGAGATCAGCTACACACAAATCAACTTGTAGAGAGATCAGCTACAAACAAATCACCAAGTAGAGAGATCAGCTAGAAACTACACACAATGTAAGGAGTTCAGCTACAAATAAATCACCCTGTAGAGAGTTCAGCTAAAACAAATCAACCTGCAGAGAGATCAGCTACAAACAAATCACCTTTTAGACAGTTCAGCTACAAACAAATTACCTTGTAGAGAGATCAAATCAACCTGCAGAGAGATCAGCTACACACAATTCAACTTGTAGAGAGATCAGCTACAAACAAATCACCCTGTAGAGAGATCAGCTAGAAACTAGACACAATGTAAGGAGTTCAGCTACAAGCAAATCACCCTGTAGAGAGTTCAGCTACAAACAAACCAACCTGTAGAGCGATCAGCTAGAAACAAATCACCCTGAAGAGAGGTCAGCTACAAAAAATCACCCTGTAGAGATATCAGCTAGAAACAAATCACCCTGAAGAGAAGTCAGCTACAAAAAATTACCTTGTAGAGAGATCAACTACAAATAAAACATTTTGCAGAGAGTTCAGCTACAAACAAATCAACCTTTAGAGCGATCAGCAACAAACAAATCAACCTGTAGAGAGATCAAAACCTGCAGAGTGATCAGCTACAAACAAATCAGCTTGTAGAGAGATCAGTTACACACAAATCAACCTGTACAGAGATAAGCTAAAAACAAATCAGAGTTCAGCTAAAACAAATCAATCTGCAGAGAGATTAGCTACATACAAATCACCTTATAGATAGTTCAGCTACAAACAAATTACCTTATAGAGAGATCGGCTACAAACAAATCACCCTGCAGAGAGATCAGCCACACTCAAATCAACTTGTATAGAGATCAGCTACAAACAAATCACCCTGTAGAGAGATCAGCTAGAAACTACACACAATGTAAGGAGTTCAGCTACAAACAAATCACCCTGTAGAGAGATCAGCTACAAACTAGAGACAAAGTAAGGAGTTCAGCTACAAGCAAGTTACCCTGTAGAGAGTTCATCTACAAGCAAATCAACCTGCAGAGCAATCAGCTAGAAACAAATCACCCTGAAGAAAGGTCAGCTACAAAAAAAATCACCCTGTGGAGAGATCAGCTAGAAACAAATCACCCTGAAGAAAGGTCAGCTACAAACAAAACACTTTGCAGAGAATTCAGCTACAAACAAATCAGCTTGTAGAGAGATCAGTTACACACAAATCAACCTGTAGAGAGATAAGCTAGAAACAAATCACCCTGTAGAGAGTTCAGCTACAAGCAAAACACCCTGCAGAGAGTTCAGCAACAAAGAAACCACCATGTAGAGAGTTCAGCTGCAAACAAATCACCTTATACAGAGTTCAACTACAAACAAATCACCCTGTAGAGAGATCAGCTAGAAACTAGACACAATGTAAGGAGTTCAGCTACAAGCAAATCACCCTGTAGAAAGTTCAGCTACAAACAGACCAACCTGTAGAGCAATCAGCTAGAAACAAATTACCCTGAAGAGAGGTCAGCTACAAAAAATCACCCTGTAGAGATATCAGCTAGAAACAAATCACCCTGAAGAGAGGTCAGCTACAAAAAATCACCTTGTAGAAAAATCAACTACAAACAAAACCCTTTGCAGAGAGTTCACTACAAACAAATCAACTTTTAGAGTGATCAGCAACAAACAAATCAACCTGTAGAGAGATAAGCTAGAAACAAATCACCCTGTAGAGAGTTCAGCTAAAACAAATCAATCTGCAAAGAGATCAGCTATGTAAAATTACCTTATAGATAGTTCAGCTACAAACAAATTACCTTGTAGAGAGATCGGCTACAAACAAATCACCCTGCAGAGAGAACAGCTACACACATATCAACATGTATAGAGATCAGCTACAAACAAATCACCCTGTAGAGAGATCAGCTACAAACTAGACACAAAGTAAGGAGTTCAGCTACAAGCAAATTACCCTGTAGAGAGTTCATCTACAAACAAATAAACCTGTAGAGCAATCAGCTAGAAACAAATCACCCTGAAGAGAGGTCAGCTACAAAAAATCACCCTGTAGAGAGATCAGCTAGAAACAAATCACCCTGAAGAGAGGTCAGCTACAAAAAAAGATCAGCTAGAAACTACACACAATGTAAAGAGTTCAGCTACAAGTAAATCACCCTGTAGAGAGTTCAGCTAAAACAAATCAACCTGCAGAGAGATCAGCTACAAATAAATCACTTTATAGACAGTTCAGCTACAAACAAATTACCTTGTAGAGAGATCGGCTGCAAATTAATCAACCTGCAGAGAGATCAGCTACACACAAATCAACTTGTAGAGAGATCAGCTACAAACAAATCACCCAGTAGAGAGATCAGCTAGAAACTAGATACAATGCAAGGAGTTCAGCTACAGTAGGTTGCAAAAAAAAGTTAACGTTTCGTATTTGTAATAACGGCTTCATTATGAAGTAATTATGCACGTTTGTACCGTAATTCTGTTTTAATTGTATTTGGTAATTACGCAATAAAGTACGGAAGTTATTACGTACGTCACTGCTACAATTTGTACGTATGTGGGTTAGTATGTACCGGAACGTAATTACACTGTAGTCGGCACTCTGTAGTAGTCGCCTCTTCGGAAGGAACGTAGTGCGCTCTGAAGCGTTTAAAGCCTCCATGACAAAACAGAACAGTGAGTTTATGCTTTTTATTCTCAGTATCAAGTTTGTGTCTGCGTGTTGCTTGCTCAGTATTGTGTTGTGGTGGGAGCCAAACTATGGCTTGCTCACTTGTGTGGCTTAGCTTATTTGTATTTAGCTACGTAGTTGTTGTTTTTTTTGTTGTATTTTGAGCAAAGGCGCGCAGCTAGCTGGCTGCTCCCTCGCGTTGTTTGTCACAGTTGTGAGTTTTTCGCCGGTGCATTCAATCGAAACCCAAGTCACAGTGCCACCTTGGTGAAGACTACAATTCACATTAAGGACTTCTTCTGCTATGGCAATACAGAAGGGTAAGTTTATTCGGTATGGCGTGGTTGCTAATTGTCTTTGGTGGCTGCAGTTTCGCTATATGACTTGCCACTCATGGCTAAACTTATAGCAAAGGCGCAGCTAGCTGACTGCTCCCTCGTGGCTTGTCAATTCACACTAAGAACTTCTGGTATGCCAGGGTAGCTATATAAGTTTATTCAGTATGGCATGACTGTTGCTAATTGTCTTTGATGGGTTTGGTTATAATGGCTTAAGCTTGTTCACTTGTGTGGTCCGATATTTGTGCCAGTTGATCATTGGAAAACTACCAGTAAAGGCACTGTCAGTTTCATATCTGCTGCCCAATGTGGAACTTCGGTGAAGTATGGTCACCTCATGCCTTTGCTGTTTACTACATTCTTGTCATGTCTTTATTGTATTAAATGTATGGTGTGTGCATTCTGAGGCTTAAGCTACTATGATGTTTGGTTATTTGTTTGGACATGTAGCGATGTACTATTTGGTTCACTGGGTAGAAGAAGAAAAGGTCAGTATACATGAAGCTAGCCAAGTGACATTGAACTCGAAAGAAAATGGATTCTGCATTGGGAGAAAGTGTTACAATGCCAGAAAAATAGCTGGAAATGGTATGTTAAAAAATAGCTGCACTGCATTTATACAATTAAGATTATAATATCTGTTTGCAAGGGGTGTCACTCCAGTAAGCACTGTACTATGACCTCAATCATGTAAATGATTTTTGATTTTGGCTGTTGACTTGTTGGAAATTTGTCTGACAATCAGCCTTAGTTGTTCCATTTATTTTTACTGAACTTTTTTTCGTGCACTATACTACTCCACAGCTTTGATTGTCTGGGTAAAACAGCTTGACTGCTGTCATGTAATATCAGCCTTGTTTTTAACTTTATCTCTGACAATAAATTAGTGAGGATAGTTACTGTTGGAGATTGGTTTGTATACAATTCTAGGTACAAAAGCAGCCATGCTGTCCTTGGAAAAAGCCTTCATAGATGGAAAAACTGGTAAGCTTATTATATAGTTGTACCATAAATCCTTTTTTACAGTCCATGCAATAACACAGCCTTACTATAGAACCTAGACGTACGTACCTTTAATACAGTAGGTCTCTAAGAACAGCCCGCTTACAAGGCTACCTTGTTATTGAGACCAAACTTTTTTGGTCCCATAATATATGAGATGTGTAACTCATATTACTTATATTTTTAGTAGAATTTAACTACACCTGTGATGAAAATATTCAACCTTGTGATGCTCTACCACAGATAGAAGTGTTAAAAGGTAATGAGAAAGGTAAGCTTTGTGTTGTTGTGTGTTGTTATGTCATGCCCTACACCACATATCCTAATTAGGCAATGTGTAACTCATGTTTAAGTGTATGGGAAGGTGTACAAGTCTCCACCTTCTTTTTACATGTGAGTCGTGTCTGTAAACTATAAACACCATTCTCTGTAAACAATAAACACCATTCTCTGTAAACATTACAGATTATTTCAAAATAGTGCTGCAGCATTGAGTACTGAGCTCTGGCTACAATTCTTCCCAAATATCAAGCACCATGCTTGATGATGTTTTATAGGTGTTCCTAGTCAATTGTCAGGCTGGCTGTCTCATGACTACTATTGTGTGATATTGTCATGTACTGACTGTTCTGTCATGTCATGTCCAAATATGTGAAATATCTGTACTGTGTGTGGGAAGCAGTACAATTTCGACCTGAAACATTAGAGATGATAGTAAACATACTACTTTCTGTTCATATGGCTTATTGTAGTAAACACATCTGGTTAGCTTGTCATTTGTGTCATCAGTGCCACTCACTATTAAGGCCTCATGTTTCTAGGCTATATGTTGTGGTAGATTCAAATGTTGGCAGTTGAGTCATGTTCACTTTATTATAATAGAATTGATTAAGGGACGAAAAAGAAAACTAGTGACAGATGGTATGTTAAGTCTCAGTATCTTTAATATAAATCCAATAAATATAGGTGGAAAGAAGTTAAGCACAGTCAAGAAGTCAAAAACAACAGCACCAGAAGTGAAGAAGTCAAAGTTAACTGCAAAGAAGTCTACAAAAGATCAAAAGAAGTCCAAGAAGAGTACGTACAGTGTCATTGCATATGGCCATGTTATAGTTGGATAGTCAACACCATTAATGCACTGATTACGCACCTTGGCACATCTGATTTTCTTGCATCACTTTTATGGCAGTATGTAAGAGCAGAAAGTTGGCTAGTTTTTTGTTGTTCAGGTGCATTTTGTTTACATACATTGCATGGACTTCTGAATTAAATTATTATACTGTTTTATTTGTTAATAGCAGGCAGTGCTTCAAAGAAGAGAGGCAGCATCATAGTTGTTGGAAGTGGAAAGGAATCTGAGGAGTCAGGTATTTAATTTAATTAACAAAGTGAAACTTTATTGAAGAACTTTTCAGATCAAGACTCAAGTGAAAATGAAGATGACGCAAATCTATTGCAGAATGTCAGTCAAAAAAAGTTACATGCTGGTACTACATCATCCAATTGTGATGATCATGAGTTCAATTATGATGATTGGGACTATGATTTTACAAGTGATGGCCAGGAATTAACACATGACCAGGACTTCACAAGTGACCAGACACGTGTCCAGGATTTCACACATAACCAGGGTTTCACAAATCATGAGTTTACGCATAAGCAGAATTCTGAAGAACAACAACAGTATAAAGAGGAAATAAAAGGTAAGTTTATTTTGTAAATGTTTCTAAACTACCGTTGGACAATACTTAAAGGAGATTTTTATGTGGGATGTTGGCGTAAAATTAAGGCTTATGGTTTCTATCCTTCGGGCACTGTATTTCAGTGCATTACCCATACCATTATAATAGAACCAAAATCTACAGTGTCTTGTTGATTTCCAAGAAATTTCCATAATATTAATTAGTACTTGTGGCCCTGTAGTCACAAGTTTGCACAATTGTGTAGGGACATATAGAGTTGTGCTATAAACAAAAACGCATTGTAGACTTTTCATAAACATCATATAATTACATTTGTTAATTATTTTGTTATTTAATGTAGACTTGGCTAACAGAGTTGTGAAGATGGATCACCACTTACAGATGCTAGACTCTAAACTGAATTATCTTTTCCACTTATCAGCATCGAGTGGACTCAACGCTGACAACATGACAAGCTGGACAAGCCCACATGTATCACCATTAGTACTATCGAATAGATCGTCACCAGTGTCGAATGATGATACACCATCTGGCAGTTGTAGTGGAGCCATATCAAAGGATAACACTACTGATACACCATCTAGCAGTTGTAGTGGAGCCGCCAGGTCATTTATAGAGCCGCTACTTAACAACAAAGCATCAGCTTTTTTAAAACGGTTAGCTGTACAAAAGGAGGAAAAACCACTGCCACCAATCAATAAAATCCAATTACAACAACCTGAAACTGTAGTTGAAAAGTATCCCAAACTCTTAAATATAACCAAGATTCCAACATTATCAGTTCGCCTAGCAAAAGAAAGCTTTTTCGGCAAAGAGATAATGAAACTGTGCACTGTTCGTGGGACAGGTAGTTTGCATCCATTACCAGTTGCTGAGCTGACACAATTAAAGTAATTTTTGATGAATATATGTGTGCCGAGACTACCCCCAACAAAAATTGAGTTTGAAAGTCTGTGGAAAAGTTGTACTGAATCTATAGGACAGGCTTGCAAGTCACTGATCATGAGTCACTGTCCATCGTATAAAAACTTTTAGCCACTAGCAGTTGATTATCTACGTTATGTACTTATTTGTTCTTTTTACTTCTTATATATAGCCACTTTGATCCAATCAGTAGATTCGTTTGTGTTATAGTGTTACTTGATTTTGTTTGTGTATTACATTTGATTTGAAATCCTGTTTATGTTATGTAATTAAGTTTTTTTGATGGCTTGATTTGTAGTTGTGTATGTAACATGCTTGTGGTGCAGGCACCACAAAGCATTTTGGTTGTAATAATATGCTTTTGTAATGTCTATGTGTAGTGTGATATTATAATACAAAATTAAAAATTATTTGACAAGCATTTAAGGTTAACTTAGCAAGGTGCACGTGTCATAACTAAATAGAAAAGGCTCTGATATTTAGACACATATTAGTCAATGTATGGACATCTTTGACAGTTTGAGACCAACCCAAAGGCATTGTCTCCTGATTTCAAGGATCTAAATGTGTAATGCAATATGATCACTAACAATTATATTTGTTACCAACGGCAAACTAATACAATGAATTAAACCATGGGGTAGCATCCTGTATAAAAGTATACCTCAACAATAGAACAAATAGGAGTACAAAAAAATCATACTAGCCCACTTTCAGGGTGGCCTTTAATAGAACTATTTCTAGTACAGAACACAACACATACAGTTAAATTATTGTTCCTTGTTACAGTTGTCATAATGTGTCCTGGTTTTCCACATTAGAGTGTGTTATTGGACCATTACCACATCGTATTTTATCATACAATTCATTCCAATCCCCTGAAAGCCCTCAAAGTTAATTATTAAATTTAATACTTTTTACACTGAGTATACCTCAGCAGATTATAAAATTTAAAGAGAAATCACAATATGCCAAATGTTTGATACACACAACTGGAATATATTTACAGGTTTCCACAAGTTCCATCCAACTGGGGAAATTATCTGCTACACCAAGCAGTTCAATGTCTGACAGTTTTAATTAGAACCATCCTACCAGAGAGAATATTACTTACCAAACAATTAGAATTAATCACCTTATACAAGCCCATAATAACTTTGTAATCACTTTGACATCTGTACAGCTTTGCTATACTAAAGAAAATAGAAAGTTACAAAACAATATTTCATTCTCACACAAGTCCATACCTTGCTTTGCAACTATTAATCAAGACAACTTAGTCTTAGGTATATAAAACCATCTAGATATTAGCTCTCAACATTAGTGGCCATGTAAGTCATGTGGAAAGTTAAACAGAGGAGCCTCTACATAACAGATACTTTGGGACCAACTGATTATGACAATAGTCGATCATGTAAAAAGGCCGTCCCTTGTAGGTATCTCAGAAACCACACTTTATAGTTTTATGGTGTCCTTCAGTCAAAGGGAATATGATTGAACCACATTGTTGCACAATGGGACTCCCCGAGGTGTTCAAACAGCACAGGAGTAAATTAACTTACACAATGAAGTGACAGCAATGAAGGTGCAACTGTGGATAAACAATACCATTAGGCAGTATGATGCAACGGCACCAGCAGAATGAAGTGACAGCAATGAAGGTGCAACTGTGGATAAACAATACCATTAGGCAGTACGATGCAACAGCACCAGCATAATGAAAATGTCATCAATAAAGGCACAGGGTAAACAATACAACTGGGTAGTACGCCTTGTCCAGCTAAAAAAAAAAAATATATATATATATATATATAACCTGCTTAATAAGCACACATATTTATCCCATGCTGTTTGAAAACCTTGGATCAATCCAAACATACAACCAAATGTAGGCAAGCAATAGGATATCTGCAATGAGTCTTGACTGCTCAATTTCACTTTTATCTAAACCTTTCTACCTGTTACTCTGCAATGAATATTTGTGGGTTTAAATTATTCAACACTTGGTCATCTGGCACTAATTTGTGGCCTTTATTGTTAAGATTGAGCTGCAATAAACAGATAAAACCCATGGTAACAGTAGACCATAGCGTTGAAACTGGGTCACTACTGCTGACCCAGTGACCTGGATAAAAATTCCAGATTAAATTAAGTGGGTGTGGTTTCATGCATACCTTCAACCTCAACATACTCTTCTGGTAAATTTGTGTAGCACCATGTACATATACCTATCACATTCCTAATCTCAATAAGCTGGACTAGGTTATGACATAATACACTTTCACATTATCCAATCGGGTCGGACCCAGACAATCTGTCATGGCTAAAAGGTGCAAGCCAATAAATTTTGAGCTTGAATAAATGAAATACTCCCCACCCCCATCCCCTACAAACCCCTCTCTATCCTATCTTTCCATGGAACTAGCATAAAAAATCATAGTGATAGTCAATTTAGCTAGAGTTTATGATAATATTACAAGTGAAAGAGGCTTAACTTGGAATTGTCTCTATGGCGATGGTTGTATACTGGTAAGCACCTGGTTACTAGTGGCACAAATATGCAATCACTGTATGGGGTCCATGGGAAGCTGGAGAAAAACACCTAACAGTGCTAACATTTATTATAAGGAGAAACAAACCTGTAAACAGCTCAGTAGCAGCTTTAGCACAATCAAAATAGTGAATATTGCTCAGTGCTGCATTCTATATTTCCATCCTAGATCTTTACTAACTATTGCCATAATCCAACTGGTGCACTGTTGTGAAATAGGAGGTGCCATAGCAGGAGAGAGGGAGCTAGGGGGATCAGGGTATGTGGATCTCTAATAAACGGTGATCATTTCTTTGGAATTAAACAACACATGCAATGTGAAAATTACAAAACGAATAACAATTAGTCTTATGTAGCCAATATGTGTGGGCCTTTATTGCTCAAAGACAAAGGAAAGTGGTTTGGTTATGCAAGACAACAATACAGTCTCACCACACATGCCTGCTACTTGCCATTGGCGCGAATTGATTTCCACATGCTCAAGCAGTAACAATTTTACCTGAAAGAACTGCTGTACTTAATTCGCAGCATTATTAACACCTCTTACCTTTGCTCCGAAATGCTATTTTCCATGACTGTCATCGGTCTTCACATGCTGAAGCTGTACCAATCTCATGTTTGTTTTATACCTGTAGAAATAAATCTAAGCACAATTACACACATAGCTACAAAGCTACATACAACCAGTCTGAAAAGGCATGTATGTGACTTGTACACATGCACAGCAACAACTGGTTACAAATCAAATCTTGAATTCTGCATGAACGAAGTACTATATGAGTGAAAAGTCTCTACATGGCGAATATTTTTTTTACTAAGTATAGGCTTTTAAAAAAGCCGTTTTGGACTACTGAAAGACATGCCCTTCAATAACCAGTAGCTTCTCCATTAACATCCAGCACTTTTGGAATGACCTTGGCCAAGTGTCGAATGTACCTAGACACAGTAAAAAAATCATTATTAATCAGCAAATCCCAGCTACTGTAATTACAATGGCCTAGTTAATAAACAAAAGGCAACACAACTTCAGTACAATATAGTATGCAATCTTACTACGACAATCTTGCCCTAAGTGTGAAAAGCAGTTTGTCTTACCTAGTACATTTTGCAGCATCTACTGTCTTCCAAAAAAACTTTATTCCTTGAACAAGCTCTTCTTTACATTTAGGCTTTACCTCCCTTCTGACAAACTCTTTAAGCTCGTGCCACATATTCTCAATGGGATTCATATCAGGTGATTCGGCACAAGTCTTCATCCAGTTAACATTATTCTCCTCAAAAAAAGCTTTAGCAAGCCTAGAAGTATGCTTTGGGTCATTGTCCTGCATAAACCTATGACCCAAAGCATACTTCTCCTGAATAAAAGGTAACAGTGTGGAACGTAAAATATCAACGTACAACACAGCATCCATCACACCATCAAAGATGCATATTTTAGTAGGCCCACGTACACTAATTCCAGCCAACACATGCACTTTTACAGGATGTTTAGCTCTGAAAACAAATTAAAACACACAATCAATGACATTATACCAAGTAGTTATCACCTGGGCTTTGTTCTGGGAGGAGATCCTTGCTTTCTATAACAGTGGCGTTTGTGAGTTTCAACCTGTATCGAAGATTCATCACTCCAAATGACGTCATTAAACCCATCTTCAGCCTCCTCTAAGTATTCCATTGCCCAAGCAACACGCTTTTCCTTATTAGCTTGGCGAATCAACTGACAGTAGGCACTACCTACATTGTATCATAGTGATTTGAAAAGATTAGCAAATTTATTACACTGATCATGATCTGAAATGTACATACATGTATACTTTTGTGATCTTTATATTATTACTATTGTACACAAGTATATATAACCACTTGTACATGCATGAGTTTGCAGAATACTAATCTGGTGGCACCCACACCTTCACATAAGAAGGATCTAGCATTCAAAATTTGCAAAAAACAATTCAAAGTAGTATCACAACGCGTATACTGTCACAGTGATGTTTACCTCCCATAGGTACGTATATACTGCCTAATTTACTGTGATATGTGTTCAAGTAGCTACATTCCATTGCTGCAATACTAGACGGTGACCAGATTGTGAAAAGGTGGGCGCTGACAGACTAGCAGAATACTCTGATGATTCTCAGCTAAAGCACTTACCACGGAAAGTCCAGCCCAGCTTTTGACGGCAACATAGTATAGTCGAAACAGATAACGAGTGATCGTGGTCTGACAGCAACCTATGAAGTCAGTGCAACACTAGAAAAGTAAGCTACACTAGCTACGTACTTACTTGTGAAGCTGATACGCTGTGGTTTCATCGTCGTGTAACATTTGTCTCTCAACAAGCTGTTTCACCATAACAGTTATCGTCGTTGGACGACCCGATCCTTCTTTCCTCGCTAGACTACCATGCATTGCGTATTCGCGAAGGAACTTCCAAATTGCAGTCCGACTGTAACTCAGCCCGTCTTCATCCTTCAGCCTCTTCTTTAGTGCTGTTGAAGACTTAGTGCCGTCCCAATAATACACTAGTATTCGCTGCTTAGCGTAGACACTAAGAATCATTTTCACGATCCCACAAGTAATAATTGCAGCCAGCACGTGATAGCTATATCATACAATTACATTAATTGCAGCATTTTATTATTAAGTCCACCAGTTGGACACTGGAGAAGTAATCATTTAATTGAGGCGGAGACAATGCATTAAATAGGAGATCTAGATTCACAGTAGATGATTTGGAAGATTTTGTCATTAGCAACCAGAAGCGTAGCTAGTGGGAAGTAGCTGAACAATACTAAACTATAGAGTAAGCAGTGATTACTGATACGTACATACGAAAATATAGCTAAATAGTAACTTTAATAAAGTCAATAACAATACATTGTGTTCAATAGTAAAGTAGTTTTGTCCGATCGAGCTGCCAGGCTTCTTTATGTCGTTGATCATGTTCTTCAGTGGAGGTTTGAATTAGCTACGTACGTAGCTAGCTGCAGAAAAAAAGTACACTCAATATTACGTACGTAACTACGTCTGTATTATTAATCAATACAAAGTACGTTACGTACTAAGGATTACAGGTGGATTCCCAGCCGTATTTACAAAGTGCTCGTAATTATCAATAGAGCATAATGCGTAATTACACTTTTGTGGTTACGCTAGTACGGTGTGATTACAATTACGAAACGTTAACTTTTTTTGCAACCTACCGTACAAGCAAAATCACCCTTTAGTGAGTTCAGCTACAAACAAATCAACCTGCAGTAAGATCACCCACAAAAACGCACTTGTACAGAGTTCAGTTACAAACAAATTACCCTTTAGAGAGATCAGGTAGAAGAATTCACCTTGTAGAGAGTTCAGCAACAAAGAAACCACCATGTAGAGAGTTCAGCTGGAAACAAATCACCCAGTAGAAAGATCAGCTAGAAGAAGTTACCTTGTAGAGAGTTCAGTTACAAAGAAACCATCATATAGAGAGTTCAGCTACAAAGAAATTACCCTGTAGAGAGTTCAGCTAGAAGAAGTCACCTTGTAAAGAGTTCAGCTACAAAGAAACCATCATGTACAGAGTTCAGCTACAAAGAAACCACCTGTACAGAATTCAACTACAAACAAATCACCCTGTATAGAGATCAGCTAGAAGAAGTTACCTTGTAGATAGTTCAGCTACAACAATTCACCCTGTAGAAAGATCAGCTAGAAGAAGTCACCTTGTAGAGTGTTCAGTTTAAGAAACCATCATGTAGAGAGTTCAGCTGCAAACAAATCACTCTGTAGAGAGTTCAGCTACAAAGAAACCGCCATGTAGAGAGTTCAGCCTCATACAAACCACCTTGTAGAGAATTCAACTACAACAAATCACCCTGTAGAGAAGAAGTTACCTTGTAGAGAGTTCAGCTACAAAGAAACCATCATGTAGGGAGTTCAGCTACAAAGAAACCACCATGTAGAGAGTTTAGCTGCAAACAAATCACCTGTAGAGAGTTCAGCTAGAAACAAATCACCCCGTAGAGAGATCGTGAAAAAAGATGTGAAATCCAAGGTGGCGGCCAAGAAATGGCTGTGATGGTAGGTTAATGGTTACATTTTAATAACGACAATTCAGGTGAATTTTGTGCCGCTTGGTCTTGGCACCAAATTCACCTGAATTGTTGTTATTAAAATGTAACCATTAACCTACCATCACAGCCATTTCTTGGCCGCCACCTTGGATTTCACATCTTTTTTCACCATGGCCTTTTTGGGGGCCACACCTTTTTTTACAGCTTGGCTGTTTTTGATTAGATATTAATTGTCTTCAAAAATCTTAAAATTTTAAATTACACATTCACAACTCATGAGTATTAAAATTACACATACATTGAAGTATACTTTTAAATGTCCAAAATGTTATTATGTTAAATACTTCCAAATCATTGAAATAGAGCTTGCTGTCCAGTGGCTCATACAAGCTGATATTGTCTTTAATGTCCCTAATTTTTTGTTTCAAAACTACCTTTGAAAATATATCGTTTTCATCTATAAATAACAATGCAGGTAACGTTATGCATTGAAAAAGTAGACACGCCCGCAAAACGTACATGTATACGTACACACACGGGCTTCTGTATACATTCCTCAAGGTAGTGTTTGCAATGTTATTATAACATAATATATACATAGATCCATAAATTGTTTACATAGTTACATACCAACAAATAGGAGCACTCCTGTGCCAATGGTAGTTCCATCGCTAAACCTTATTTCAACAGTGTGACTGAGCACAGCATATATGGAAATTTAAACAGCAAACAGTAATTATACATTCATGCATATACTGTAAAGCATGTAAATGACAATTTTATAATAGTACAGTCATACATAAACTGTTTACTTACCCAAGCAATGAGTCTGCAGAGTCAGTTATCTGTTGTCCAGTGTTTGGTGGCATTGGCTTTGGAGTCAACGATTTACTGGAAACTTTACATGGGACACGCTTTGCATTTCTATAAGTATGCATGAATAATTCTAGATTACAACACTGAGAAGTTTTAGTTAACAAAGTATATATGCATCTTGCTATAATTGTTCCTAAATTAAAAGTGTTGATATTAACATACATGTAGCTAAAATGTAACTGATACTATCTATACGTATATACACTCAATGCAATGTACAGCAAACAGTTATAGATATGTAGCTGTATGCGCATTAACCAGGTACACCATATTCAAATGCTTATGTGTAATCACGAAGCATACTCTTGGAGGTGGCAAGACTTTTAAGTGTCTAAGATGCTGCCGTCTGTTCATAAGTGTATCAGACAATCTTTTCCTTAAGGTTGCTTTATTAATACTGTGGTGGAGTGCTGGGCTCGATTTGAAGACCTGTATAGCTATATTATCATACACATTATTAGCATATTTCCTTTTCAAATTTGAACCTTCTTCCAGATAATCCTGGTATGCTCTTGTATCACTATGCAATGCACTTCATTTCCTCATACTCCTTACTAGATAGTGAGGTATACAAATTTAAAGTAAGCAGGGAGTCGGGATAGGATATAGACAATTTCTAATACTAGATTAGTGGGTTCCACAAAGTTATTACTGAACCTCTTGTGTTCTTCCAACACTGATTGACAGAATGTGTTGACAACTAAAGTTATGCAACCAACAATACTCCTACATAGTCTGTAATACAAACATCCACTCTATAATTGTGTGTGTAGCATTAACCACTTAATGTGTGTATGCACGAACAACAGCAAAAAGTTATCTACAGTAACTTACAGCTTTATAAAAGTTATCGGAGTAATATTTTCTAGGTAAGGAGCTTTGTTCCACAAATCGGTTGCCTTTGCTGCCTCACGAATCGTCAACTGCATAAATTGAGGAGAGCCGTGTACAGCATAATGCATAGATGGCATATAGCAATACTGTAGGTACCAAATGTAGCAATTCCTACACTACTGCAGTGCACTATACACTTACATGCTACCTATTAGCAGTAAATTATCATGGGATATACAGTGTTGATTGTAAGCTGCTATACAAATAGAAAAGATTAGCGTATTGTAATTAATTAGTTATAGGCAGAGCCTGTTCTATTGTTTTTGCCCATGCATGGTCTAGGAGAGTAAGCAAGTATAGCTAAATAGTGGATTATTATCTACACCAGTCAAAAATCGTAACTGAATTTACATGTAGTTACGTACCTATAATTATAGCTAGTACAACATATACTGTACCAAAATAATGTGGCTGTGTTGCACATCTTAAGACAGATATAGATTTTTATTATAGCTAACAGCAGTGCAAAGCTAATACAGAATTTTGGTGCAATCGTATAATGGACAGGCTGAAAAAGTCTATTGTTGCATTTGGCCTTCTTACTTAGTGAGAAGTGGAGTTCCCCATATTCAGTGGTGATGGGCTAGTTCCAGTGTATAGTATGGGGTTCTCCTTGCTCCGCTCCTTGATCATATGTATCTGGGGCTCTCGATCACGCTCTAATTATAAGTGCCCTGATGTACCCCCATGCAGTAATAGATCTTGCAGTTGCAGAGAGGCATCTACCAGTTAACTAACAATCCGTGGGCTTTCTGTAGGTTTTTAGGTGTCTTTTCTGTAAGTATATTGTTACTTTCCCCTTATTTTCTTCTATTTCATTTCTACAGAGATGTGTGGGTGGAAGCTAGGGAGTCCGGTTAGAAAAAAATGAAGCTAAGCTACTTTGGCTACCACCAGGATTGTAGCCAAACACCACAATCCGTCTCATTAAAGAGGTATAGTATAGTCTAGCGCAGCTACCGCCCCTTCCATCAATAGAAAATATTTTGACTAAGGGTGACCATGCCAGACTAGCTACGTAACTATAGCTACAGTTGTATTATGTAATGCCGGGGAGTTCGTAAGCAAAGCAAAGATAAGCCTAGACCTATTATTGTTAATTCCCTATAGCTAGCTAGTGAGGCTTACTATAAGTCTGTATTTGGACATATATACGTATGAGCTTTGTCTAGCCCCCTTCCCACTTCACCGCAGTTGTAAGGGCGATTGATATTGTTGTCTGTGCATGAACGGCCTAGCTGCAAGCCTCTATACGTATGCTACCGTGTAGCTAAGTAGCTATAGCTACTCGTACATGACTGTTCGATTTATAACTTTAAAGCTCGCGGTGTTTATAAAATCTGGACAGGAGATTTTTTTTTTTTTGCAGATCTCTACTGGGGTTACAAATGGTAGTTTAATGTATAGTTAGCTAGACTACTGATATACGTATTTTATTTATTCATTTATTTTTATTGTCAGTTAGCTAGGAACTCACGCGTAAAAGATTTTGAGCGTCAGTGTTCTTCTTTACTTTTGTGCGCAACTCTTCTGTGTTAAACATCAGCTGGCTGCTATCTAAGTCCATACTCGAGTCTGGTGTCGAACTATAAATCGGTTGAAAGGGCAGCTCGACTTGCTTCTGCATGGTGGAATGCGCACTGGACTGAGATGTCACCATTTGCAGCAACAGAAGCAACAACTTTGCTTGTTCCTGAGTTATTGAAAGCTGTACAGCCATGACAACTAACAATAAAACTTAGCTCAATTGCAAGATTTTTGTAATTTTCCCGCCACTCAGCCGGCTTATATCAAGAGTCGCATGTTCCGGTCACGTGCGTTTATACATTTCATAGCTACGTAGAAGAATACAGTACTGTTCATTATACGTATTCTGTTTATGTGCATGCTGTCAACCACAATGTTTCCACTTTAATACGCTCATAAGCAGCCGTGTAGCTATATACGTGAATTTCTGCTTATGAAGATGAGTAGTGTTTCTGAAAAAGTTTCGTGTCCTTGCCCAATGTGCAATGGAAGAAAAGTTTCTCGTTATTACTGCCATAAGCACATGGATAACGTGCGTAGTAGCACAGGCGAGAGCATGGGCATTTTGTCTTCGTCATTATCAGGAGTGGATTGTACTTTGTCAATATTAGATGCTACCACATCAGGAATGGATTATGCCTTTTCTTCATCAGGTGTTTGTGATGCCAGAAAAAGATCAATTAGTTGCTTGGAAGAGCAAATAACGGAAGATTTGGAAATCCTAAATTCAGATGAACAATCAACATCTACATCAAACCCATATTTGGAGATTGAATCCGCTGAATTGACAGAAGAGGTAAAGTCTGCCCTAATTGAGCTATCTAGCATTAGCTATACATAATATTATGTAGTATACGTATGGTGTATTATATAGTTTAGCTATGCATCTTCTCATTTATCAAACGGTGCTAGCTATTCCAGTTTGCATTAGTTTAGTATGCCCCAGTATTTGAGTGATGCATGCATTTTTAAGAGTACCTATACTGATAGAAGTACTGTTATTTCTTTTCACACCCACTCATTGAGTATACACATGAGTGGCAGTGTGTGTACAAAGACTCATCTCAACTTGTTAATAATATTATTGTTGTAACATGCAGTTTTCATCAATAAAATGATGGTTTTCTCTTACTGAATAGCTATAACACATGTACATTTGCCCAAGTAGCCATGCCATGTGTGTCCATGCACATGAGTTAGCTATGTAGAGAATATGGCCATTGCAAAGTCACACAGGATCTGATCATGACCCAACAGGTGAAATGTACGATATTCATGACTCCCCTGCTTGGAAAGCAGCGTACTCGGTTGTTGGAATATTTAAAGGAGACAAACGTGGAATTTCACTAGCAGTATGCACGGATGGAGTTAATCCATTCAGTCATGCCCATGTAAAATATTCAATGTGGCCAATAATGATCACCATTTTAAACTTACCCAGGCACATTAGAAATTCATTTGGCAGTGTAGTGCTGGTCGGAATCATTCCAGGAAATGGCAATCTGGAGCCTAAAAACCTAGATCCTTACCTTCAAGTGGTAGCTGATGAATTGTCACAATTGAATAGGCAGCAAATCTATGATGCATATCAAGATTCTATGTTAGAACTGAGGATTGAAATCACACTATTTGTTTTGGACTATCCTGGGATCGGGAAAGTTTTCAAAGTATCTGGTTCTGGCGCATACAAAGGATGTATGTGGTGTGATATCAAAGGTATATAACCAACATAACCAGATTCCAAATACATATTAGGAAGTTTGTATTGTGATGAGCTCAACTTCCAAGTTTACCAACCATACTTGTAATAACAATCTAAATCATGTTCTTTTAGGTACTTACAACCCAGAAATACGCCAGATAATATACTTGCAAAACAGGCAATATTTGCCACCTAGCTCTGAGTTGCGAATCGAAACACATGGCTTTCCTTCACAACAGGTGGAGATGAAAAGAGCACCGGATAAGCGTACAATGACTGATGTTAAGAACAACCATAAAGCAGTTGACAATGCAACATGAATGTGAGAAAAATCATCTTATTATAATTTGTGTGAAAATGTATAGTAATGGTGCTACTACTGTCATCTTAATGTATAATATAATTTTCATTTTTATTTACTGTGCTGTAGATCCACTTCTAATGCTGCTGTTTTGACCAAGGGTACTGGATGTAAAGGAAAATATCCATTTCTAGACCTTCTGCATCATAATTCAGTCCATCAAACTGTACCAGATGCAATGCATACCATAAAAGATGCTATTGTCAACATTTATGACCTCATTACTGGAAAAGATGATACAGAGAAATGCAGGAATATTGAGTGTAAATTAGGAAGATTGTCAGCTGCAACACTGAAGAAAAAGATTTCTAGCTCGCAAGGATCCTGCCGTTTCTTACAGTCTTTCTTCATCAGATCTGCAGTTAACCAATGATAGAGCTTGATTTTTAGTACCACAACAGCTTTAAAGTCTCATGATTGGAAGCAGGTATGTATACACTCATACAGCATTACGCTATACTTATAAACACATGTATGTATTGTATGAAGTTTAACTAATTAAACAAAGTTAATATAGCGACGGAACACAAAGAGGAGGTGTGTGTTAATTGGCAACTGACTTGGTAAAAGCGGGCAGTGCAGGGAAGCGGAAGTACGTAGTCAACTGGTGTCTGCAACAGCCGTCAAGAAAAGCAGGGTGGCCACACATCAAGGGCGAACCTTAATTGGAATACAAGTATCACGCATGCATTACCAAAAGGTGACCACATCTTGATGGGTAGACATTGATAGTTAAACAACTTGTTGTGCATGCGTTATCAGAAGGCGTGCTGTGAAGTGTGAAAAAACGTGGAGAGCTTGTTGAAGTGTAGTCATCCGCACTAGTATTAGTAGGATGCCACTGAAACGTCAAGGGACTAAGCGAAAGCGGACTGAATCACGTTCAGAAGAAGATACTACTCTGACTGAAGGTCGCGATGGAAGGGAGCCCGTTAATGGAGACAACCACACCCAGCAAGTCAGTACCAGGAGATCTGCCGGCGGCGATAACAATGCACGTGAGAGTAGCTCCGGTGGCAGTAGTACGGCCACGACAAGTGGCGGCAGCAGCGGCAAGCCTGGCAATGGCAATGTTAATAATGGAGGAACGCCAATCCCGTTGACAAGGGAGGACATCCCCGTGTTGGTGAGGGAGATAGCAAGGCAGCTTCGTACCGTCAACACAGAGACGCAAGTCCCGCTCATTCCAGGTATGGTCACGGCCTGTAACTATATAAGGTTTCCCGGGACGCTCCTATGGACCCACTAAGTACTAACACACCTGGGTTCCGGGGTCTCACTAGCTTAATAAATGAACGTGGAATAAACTGGCTGAACACACTACTATATTGCTCTCCAAGTGCAGAATTCAAAATAACATGTTTTACTTGTGTGGCCATAGGTGCCACACAAAATCTATTTTGTATGGCTATTTGATAAAATGTACTGCACCCATGAACGATTTCTTAGTAACACTTATAAACAGCATACTGTAGTCACATATAATGCAGGTAGAAACAATACAGACATAATATAAAGTGAAAACTGAAACAAATCAACCAATCAAAGTATCCCATTCATTAAGCCAGTCAAGGTCATTGTCATCTTCACATTCACTAGAAGGTACAGGAGTACTGTCCTCTGAATCATCCAAAATAATAACTTTACTACTCTTGTCATCTTTACTATGCTTTTTGTACTTTTTTCTAGGTTTTTGATTTGGCCTCCTTGTTTTGTCAGGCCACCACAGATCAATAGCTTGATCTGCCACAAAGCTAGTCAATGGAATTTTGTTACTATTCAATAATAGAAGATCATCAAAATACTCAGCAGACAGTAGTGATCGTCTCTCTGTTTTGATTATATTGCTCAATGAAAAGACCCTCTCAACTGTCCCATTCGATGCAGGTAAGGAAAACAATAGTTGAACAAGAAGTAAAGCACTTCGCCAATCACATTTAGTTGGAGCATTGAATAACCTCCACCAAACACTTCTGTTCTCAAGAGTTGACAGAGAAATAAAACTTGCAGCATAATCCATCATTTCAGTAAACTCTCGATGAATCTCGCCAGTTTCTGCTTCTGCTCCCTGCAGTGGCACTTTTAATCTAGTTACCAACCTCAAAACTTCATCTAAAGGATTACTTTCTTCCAGAAGTTTCTCCCAACCTTGAGTGTTCAAAACAAAAATGATATCTCTCATCAACTCAAGGTCAGACCACTCCAGACGAGACTTTATGCACTGACTTACACCTTTACAATAGTCCTTGTAGTGTGCTACAAAGTATTCATCTACAGTGACATAACACTTCACTTTCTAAGCTTGGTAATAATATTCAGTGGTTGAACCCGAACCCTCTTTGACAAACTTAGCACAAGTAGTAGAGTAGGTTGCCCATTGACTCAGTGGCTTAGATGCCAACTTTTCCATTTCATGCAATGTCTTCAGAAGACTTGTAAGTGCTGCGACAATGTCAATCTTGTCATTTTGCATGACTTTAGAAAAGATACTGCAAGGGGTTAAGAAATCAATAAACAAAGCACACCCCAAAATATATTTTGCATGTGTCCATTGAAGGTAGTATCCTCTTAGTTTAGCACGATCAGTACTTTTCACTGATGAGTCCTCTGATAAGGTTGACAGATGTTGTGTGTAGGCCCCAAATTTAGAGAGAATTCTTTTCATAGCACTGAGCTTATGAGTTATCCACCATGTACCACTGGCTCTGACAGGTTTTATGCCATCATCAGTGAAGGTAAGGAACTGCTGCAAATCACCAACTATATCTTTTAAATCACGGCATTTTTTTGGTGATCTCTCATATATATAATATAAACGAAGTAACATGTCATCAATTCCGTCAGAATAAGTACCATTCAGTGCATCTTTAATCTCAAGCTCCAGTCTGTGAGCAAGACACCACATCCACACTATCCATTCAAGTTTACTCTCAACTATTCTTTTTAAACCAGCATTGGCAATGTATGCGGATGCACCATCTGTCCCAATACCTATTAACTGTTGGTAGTGATCACCAACGTCTTCTATTCCTAACTTGCTGAGTGCTTGCCCTAGAACTTCAAATAGGCCCTCTCCTCTAACAAACTTTGGCCTGATCAGTGCTAGTGTGAACCTTTTCATCACTGCAATTGGGATCACACCATACTGTTAGTACAGCCTCGTTGTCAATGTTTCCCTTGTCTGTGGATCTGTCTATTAGTAAGGAATAAAACTTGGCGCCGACAACTTTCTCTGCCAGCTCTTTCCGTCTGGCTTCAGCTATATAGTGTACAAATGTTCTACCACTGCGTTCATTGGTGTAAGAAACGCCGATATCTAACCCATGCTTTTTCTCCAACTCACAGATTACTGGGCATTTTAAAAACGACATACTTTCTGTTGCTACAAGGTACGCTATATCAAACTTACGCTTGAGCCTTGCCTTTTCACTCTCTGGCAATCTTGTTAAGGCTTGTACAATTGGAGCATACGTCGAAGGTCCTTCGCCATGGCTGGTTGCATGTTCTTTCTCTAGCAGTGACATAGCGAGCACGTACTGGTTGTTTTTTCCGTGGTCTCGAATGTTGCTCGTGCGAAGCGATTCTGCTCCCACAATCCATTTGTCATTAAAGTTTCTGGAGCTTTCAATTCTGGATTTGTACTTGCTACAAATACTGCACTTAAGCGCCCTCACCATCTTCCTGCCACATTCCATCACTGTCTCACATTCTAGCCACGTGACTGTCTTACATTCTTTATCCAGATCGCGCTTCCACTTCTTGAACGTGTCATATTGAATATATCGCTTTCTACTGTCTTCTCTACATCATCTACTGTTCTTTCATACTCACACTGTCTCTTCATCTCTTATCACTACTGTACAAACATTCGGCACCTACCACCGGATGTTTTAATTCTTGATCGGTCAATCACATTTTTTTACGGAAAATGGCCGATCACCTCACGTTATTTTGAACTCTGCAAGTGGGATGGCTGCCAGCTGGTAGGAGTTGAGGGAAGCCCTATACCGGTTGTAGGGGTAGCTGATGTAGAGGTTTTCTTCTCAGGTGTGAACGTTTGGGCTGAATTTATTGCGGCCAAAACTCTTAATGCAGAAGCCATCCTAGGGCTAGATTTCTTACAACAGAACCATTGCATTATTAATGCCAAACAAAGAGTATTGCACCTCAAAGGAAGGGCTCTCGCTTTATCAAACACCAGCGGTATCAGTAAAACCACTTTTGTTGATGCCAAGGCAGTATTATATGAATCATTATGCTTGCCTCCCCTTAGTGAGGTGGAAGTGATGGTAAAGATCAATAGTGAAACAGCACCCCTACCAATGAAGTTACTTATTATTGTTGCTAATGCCTTGGTCAAGCCTACTGATAGTAACAAAGAGATAACAGTTCCCATCAGATTGATTAACCCATCTACAGATTCAGTCACCCTTCACAAGGGCTCAACAGTTGCTTGTGTCTCTGTAATAGACCCATCCAATGTGGTGGAAAATGTTAATCACAAGCGATTAATACTAAGGGATGCCACCCAATCCGTCAACAACCTAGGAAATTACCACCACTGTGTCAGTTACCATCGTTGTGACTAATTTATCAAATGTAAATTTACGTAATAAACAGTTTGAGGATGGCACTAGTGCCATCCTAGAGGCCAGAGAAGCAAACTGTAAACCAGATACAGAAGCTTTGAGGAGACACTCCAGAGCAGTCTGTCAACTGTTCCAGCTCTGGGATCAGCTAGTGGTAGTGGATGGTGTACTCTACCGGAAGTTTGAATATTTTTAAAGAAAAGCAAGACCATACTGTATGTGTCTGTTGTTGACACCTTTGCTGTTACTAATAATCATCTGGTTGGCTGAAAATGGTGGATTGAAATTGCTAAGCATGCAGCAAACAAACACAACTTGATTGATAATGTCCAACATGGCAGCAGGTAACACACTTTGCAGAATATAGTACTCCTTAATTCTCCCTATTGCACGTTCAACATGTATCCTTAGGTGAGCAAATTTTTTTGTCAAAATGACATCTTCTGCAGCCATTTGTGAATTCGATTTCATCACAGGTGGTACATTCAAACGCACACCAAGGGGAGCAAGGATATCTTATTATTATTTATTTTTACTGTGCAGAAATCACTAATGATTATAATGCACAGATATAATTACTTAAGTTGTTACAAAAATTATCCAGGGAAGGGGAATTAACTATATAGGGGGGAGGGGGTTCCAAAGTGTAATCAGAGGGGAAAAGGAAAATTTATACGAGTCAATGTTTGTCGTCAGTTGCCTGTAGTATCCTTTTCTTAATCACGAATCATTAGGGGTAAAGTAATCTTTGGGAATATAAATAAGATCATTAATAATTTTATACATCATTGTAAGTTTAGCTTTCTTTCTTCTTTGTTGTAAAGGAGGTAAGTTAAGTGGGCTTAGCATGCTAGTAAGACTAGAGTGACTTGAAAACTCATTTAGGCAAAATCTGGCCGCTCTTCTCTGTACTGCTTCAGTTCTATTGATATTATTTAAGGTATGGGGATCCCATACAGATGATGCATATTCATATTCATACAGATGATGCATATTCAAGCACTGGCCTGACCATTACGTTCTGCTGAAAGCAATAGCAGTGTTGCTCCGTAGTTGCCTGTAGCTCAGCCTAAAGGCTCTGCTCTACTGAACTAAAATTAGTTTGGTTTTGTTTACAAAGCTGGATTAGCAGTACCATGAAACAAACAATATTATTTGAGTTGCCTCGCTGGGGATAGCATGTTTTGAATACATTCAAGCATGCAATATAATGGAGAAACACTAGGAAAAAATTGCAATGGTGCCACTGACAAGATATGCATGAGATGGTTAAAGAAATAAACTTAAGACATATTTTCCCACTCCACTGTACTGTTGATTTATACAGGCTTTCTTCACCACGACATCAGCATAAATTCATTAACTATTTCCCATAAGCTTGAAACTGTATTTCCCATAAGCTTATAACTGGCTGCAGTACAAGTTCTTACTGTGTTTCAAGTCGTTATGGCAGACATGATATGAAACTAAATCTGATCTATCTGTACATGGGCACTTCTGTCACTTTTATGGCATCTCATGCACCATACTAAAGTTTCTTTGTCCAATGCGTCATGATGTAGTAACGACAACACAATAAAATACATTTTTTAAAAACAAGATCTGACTATATAATCACATGCACCACCCTATCGATAGCCACTAGTAGCAAGGATTTATAATAGCCAAAGCGTACTTGACCATTTCAGTGGACCTTTAAACTAGGCTAGTGATAAGAAGGTAACAAAAATGGGTGGTCACCTACACTTGAAGATATACGTGTGGACTTTTCATCCCTATAAATCATATTGCAAAGCTGGTTTTACAATGACATTTTTGGCCAGAAATACCCAAACGTTCAAGATACCTAATGCTATTGAACATGGCCACCAAAAATCAATGCATGGCAAACAAATTAAATATAGCTTCTCACCTTTTTATGTTGAAGTAATGTTGGAGCTGCCACCTGTAAAATGCACAACTTTTATTACACTATACATGTATCATGATAGAAATTGCTTTGTGTGCATTGTACACAGTGCTTTGTGTGCATTGTACACAGGTGTGTAGTTAGCTTACATGCATGCAGTGTGTATATGTGACCCGTTAAGTGAAAACTTTGCTAGGTTACATAACACTGTTTTGTAGATAAATGTCATTGAAATACATTGGGTAAAAAACACATACTACAAAAATGATTTTACGTGCATTGCAGTAAACAGTGATGGAAGACTCGAATTGACATCTTTAATATACCACAGGATTTGCCTCTTCATGGAGAGTAAGAATATCTTTGTTTAGTTTCGTACAACGAAGGAAACGTGACTTATGTATTTTGTTTCCATTGCGGTAAAAAAAGGCTGCCCTTCGTTTTCATTGCCCGTAAGTAAGATTACCAGCCCATCGGTTTTCCCTCTCTACAACAAAGAAATTATAAAATGAAGTTTGAGAAAATGCAAACTAGTCGGGATTTCACCCAGCAGGTAACATATACCATGAGTACAAAAATGTCGGTTCTCACCTTCTCGGCTGCAAAGCTGTGATCTATAATTGCATCCTATAAAAATGGAAATGATATTCAAACTTACAGTGTATGTATTATATAAATATATTTATATATACAGTATATTAATCCTTTTTGTCTGATCACGTGATCAATTAATTACTTTGCGGCGCGCGCAGACAAATTTGTGAGGGTGCTCCAGCACCCGTTGCACCCGTGCTTCCTACGCCCCTGAATTAATGGTTGTAACTCACAATTATATGATAATGCATGACTTGAATTGAAACATCTAAGTTATATCAATAAAATTATACAAACAACAAAACATGTGAAAATCATGTCTCACAAAAGTGCATATAGTGTACAAATATTACCGAGAACATGAAATTACTAGAAACCTTTCAGGACAGAAAAACCTTGCTTATAAAATTAGTAGTGTCAATTAATATGCAGCATGCCAACCATCTGTGCTACCTTGGGGTGTAACAGGATCACATGGCCAGCATCACATAATCACTAACCTTGTTGGAATTGTCTCCATGTACTAGGCCCAAACAAATTTGTAAGATTCAAACATTCGAATTAATGGCGTCAGAGGAAATTGAAGTTTTGAGTGACCGCTCAAGGCAAGTTTACAGTGAAGAGACTAGTGAAACAGAAGCAATTGGTGAAACTGAAGGTAGCAGCGCTTTGTCGGGTAAGTTTCATTCATTTAATCATGTGTTCTAATGGATTAAATGTTCTGTGCCAACTGTGCAACAAGGAGTATGTGTATCGTGGGACCACAAGTAATTTTCGAGATCATTTACAGCATTATCATAAAGATAAATATAAACCGAAAGTGGTTTCCAATGGCTCATCGCATTGATGGTAGGGTTACTTTTAATTATAATGAATTTACATCCTCTGGTATGGACTTTTACTTGTAGCTTACCTTGAATTATCAGTATGGTTGCATAGCTGTATTGTAGTTGTGTTTTGTATTGTGTTTATTGCTGTATGTACTCTGGTAGGGAAGAATGGCATTTGCTGACTACCATGAGGTTAAACAATTATTTGCAAATTAATAATCAAATCAAATTGAAAGATTTGTGACCTGCTGCTATTGTGGAAGGTGAAGGTTTCAAGTAATTATTGTCTTACCTGGAACCTGGGTAGTGAAGGACATTGTAAGGCGTAAGTTTGCTGTAGCCAAAGAAAAGCTGGATAGAGTTCTGCTGCGAATGAGACGAAATATGCAATCACCACTGATATTTGGACCAGCTTTTCGAATGATGCCTACATTTCCCATACCTTGAATTTCATTGATAACTCCTGGGAATTGAAAAGCTACCCACCAGCCACTTATCCATTTCCTGAGCAGTACACTGGAGATAGTATAGTCAATAAATTGAAATGAATACAACATAACTGACAACAATGTAGTGGCCATTGTTCATGATCAAGGCTCCAATTTTCAATGGGCAGATCATGTTTTAGCTAAAGAGAAACAGTGGAAGAGTGTGAATTGTGCCACTCACTGTTTACAGTTATGTGTCATCAAAGGGTTTGGTATCAGTATTATAGCTCAAGCACTAGGTGCTGCTAAATCATTTGTTAAACATTTTCACAATAGTGCCCGAGCCACTGAGGAACTCCACTAATGGCAAGAGAGCATGAATCAACCTAGACGGAAGTTGACTAATGAGTGCAAAACACAATGGACTGAGGATTTCCAAATCTTTGCAACACATGAATTAAGCGCAAGCATAAAACGTGATCCTTAACGTCACCTACCGCCTTTTTACCAAGGTAACGCTCAGGTATTTCTACCACGTTGCTGTGAAAGTTTTAATATCAAGAGGGACGGTTATGACTACTACTAATTCAAGTAGTAATTTAATTGGCAAACTTGGCTTGCTGCAACAATTTCTTTCTTTGGGTGCAGTCACAGGTCAGACAAATTCAAGGATTTTATCACCACCAGATCAGACCGGTATAGCACTCCAAAATTCGGAATTGGCTCCCATTCAGTCTCGACAGTCCGGTACTGAACAACTCGGGACAGCTTTCAGCCATGACAAATCTTGAATTGAGCAGCACTCTCAGGCTGCCACCATAGATGCTGCCACACAAGTGACCTATACTTATATGATCAAGCTTATCAATCTGAAAAGAAAGAGTGATTTCACCATTAGGACATGGTATGAAATTACTGAAAAATTTTATACCATAATCAGTCTAAGAAGGGGCTTATTGGATGCATTTGGTGATGAACTGACCACCGAGACATTTCAACTTGGTTACCTTGAGCCACCTTCACAAGCAAAGCGATGGTTGCAGGAGCAATGAGACTTAGATAACATGTACTCCATCTTCCCCAATTACCTTATGGTGTGAAAAAAGAGACGACAGAGGCAAACGTAACAGAACCTCCTTCCAAGAAGAAAGCTTCAACTTCCCGTGATAAGACTGAAGAAGATTTAGATGAAATATTTGTTAAAGGAAGAACACCCAAAGTTGGAGACTGTGAAGTTACGCCTATGGGGAAAACTAATACAAAGTGGACATCATGATGATTACTAAGTGCCCCCAGAAATTCCACTACTATCAGGTCGTCATAACAAGAAAAAACCACCCAAAGGAGTGGCTGATTTAATTGCAGGCGCAACATCAGCAATAGTTAAAGCGATCAAGACTCCTGCAAAGGAAAAGTCACCAACCAAGGTGCAAGGATTATCACCAATGAAAGTCTTATCAATCCGACAGAGTTGTTTAGATGATCTAAAATGACCAAAAGAATTGTTTGAAGACAATGTGCTTACAGACGGAGAATTCAAAGAAGAGAAGGAATGCATATTAAGTACTCTTAGGGGCTTAGGTAAGTGACAGATTGATGACCGGCTGACTTGTAGTACACTTGTGATTTGGTGCTACACTGTGAAACATTGTTATTTTCTAGTACACTTGTGATTTGGTGCTACACTGTGAAACATTGTTATTTTGTTCAGTGATACAATACTAGAGTTGTACTAATAATCAGGTGATCAGTAGATTAATCTGTTCAGCTTCAACAGTTGGAGGGCTGGTGTCAAAGGCTCTGGCATGTACTTTTGTAATTTGTTTATGTTTCGTGGTAACCACAAAGCCAACTCTATAATAAACAGTGGTGCATGGTTGGAACTCTATCCCACTTGTCTGATTAGCAGCTTTGAGTTGAGGTAAGTGTACAACCTCACAGCATTGCCATTACAAGCTGTACTTTAGTGGAGTATGCACAACTATGACTTGTCTGTAAAATAGGGTAAAAAATATCAGTTTTGCCTAAAAGGCACTGTGAAAAAAGAGGAATATAAGATGGCATATCTAATGGCTTAAACTATACAAATAATCTCAGTATAGTCTTGCATTATACTAACTATCTTATACTTTAGTATAAACCCCATCTTATATTATGGGAAACAGATTATACTTTAGTTTAATACACATTCTTTGTATGGCTTCGTTTACTTAACTAAATGTGATAACCTTTTAGCTTCACCATCTCATGTGACTTAAGATTTTTTCTACTGTACCAAACAAAGTCATGATGATTTTACAATAAGTAGCTACACTTCTATTAATCACAATAGCTAGCTAACTATAGCTTCAGTTCGTTGTGATAATTTCATACACATGTGTTTCACTACTTTTTATCAACAGCTGATGGCTGCTACCTCGTCTGGCACTGTAAATGAGTTGAGTACTTTCAAGAACCTGTTCCGTCTTGTTTGTCCTTATTTTACTGACCATGCTCGTATTGCTAACAAAAGTAAGTTCACTGAGAGTATGCAAATTATATTATATTTAGTCTTGTTTCAATTGTACGTAGTAATTACAAGATTCTTGGACTTGGTTATCAGTGTATCAAATGCTTCTTGTGAGCTTATGTAACACGTTAGCCCAACAAAGTCACATACTAAGTGGCTGGTTAGACTCACTGATAACACCTGATGTTTTACTGAGAGTTTAAAACTTAGTAAAATAATTATGTTCCATATACTTAAGTCTACTGACACTTTACTATCAGTATATGTACAGTAAGGCATCTTAACAAATTAGTAAATTAAGAACCTTCAAGCAGTGTCAGTACATGTGCCAATCACTTTTCAGTTACCTTTCACACATTAAAGTAAGTTTTAGGAGGTAGATTAAATATTGCATTTATAAATCACTTGTACAGAAAGTCATCCCATCTTTAGCAAATTCCGAGTATTGATAAAGTATGACTACAGGGTTTTGTATTTTTGGTAGTGATTACTTGATGCAGTATTTGCAGTGCACAAAAGCACTTCAAAAAAGTTTGCCCTACATTGAATTTCCCAATCTTTTTTCCCTACACAAATCCGGATTATGTTATGCAAAAATGATGCAATAATTATAGTGCTACGCTTTCTTGCCAAACTGGAGTAACACCTCTGTGACAAGTAAACAATAGTCTGGTCCCTTGTAAAGTGGTGGGAAAGGGGTTTTACAGTATCAACTTGCGTGCTCCCCCTACTATAAAGCTAAGCTGATATCTCACTAGAGGTGGTATAGTGATCTGACCACACCAGATCTACACTACACAAGTGGTGCATTTTATTTAGAGAAGTGATCCTGGCTTTTTAAACAATAACGTCAACTTGTTTACTTATACTACTTACTTTCAATCCATTCACCTCTGTGTACTGATCATTTCAGCTCAGAGCAAATCGAGTGGGAGGCCAGGGCCTAGCCATGCACTGTCACATGCGATGGTCAGTTGCGAAAAATTTAAATAGCTACTGCTTACAGGAAGAATTCAACAGTTAATGCCCCAACAACCAGGTCAGCAGTTAATTGTGCACCCTTCGTTCATTCCATCCAGTTAAGGTCAATTCACTCCTCTGGCAATGGAACAGAATTTTACACAATTGGTATTCACCAATCCCAATGTACAAAAACCAAATTGGAAATGAATAGCTAAGCACTTGGTGTGTACTGTTTTCCTTTCTGGTATGATAAATTTGAATGGCCCGAAAGTGCACATACTCAGGCTGACAATTTCTGCCTGCTTGCAGTAAATTCAGAGAGGCATCTTGGTATAATGCACAGTATTGATAAATAAACTTATAAAATAAATTGATAAAACTTTTGCAGAATTACATACAACTTTTGCAGAATATTATTACATAACAATTTTTATTAATAAAAGTTTATTAATTATTGCATTTTTTCACACAAAAATATATTCCAAAGTATACTTAATTATTGCAAGTAGTTTATAGAATCCAATTTTCAATTTTTTGAATATTCCAGTTTTACTAGGTGGTAAATAGTTTGAAGTGGGTGCTCTGTGTAAGATGTATTGATCTTCTTCAATCCATTTCTGTAATAAGCAAACAATTATTATACACACAGTGACATAGTACTTGTTTCAGTATAGTTCACACTATTGTTCATACATAACCAGATCTGCAAAAACCCAACACAATTTTGTCTTTTCTAATTCCTGTTTATTGAATATTCATAATCTACACAAGTACATGAAAAAATTTGGAATTTTCAACTAGAGTAGGGACCATAGCACATCAATAAAAAGTACTGAAACAAGTTGGAGTAGTCCATGATGTTATATTAGATTTTGAGTGGTCCGGACATCCATGGACTGCAATGAAGGTCATAGTCATGCACACTACTAAGTTTTTATTGATCTAATACGATCTTTAAATCAGACATTATCTGCTTTGGTGTGTTACTTAACGGCATGTGCTATAAGTACACAGAGTATGCTAAGCTAGAATGGTCAGGGGCATGCTCCCCCAGAGAAACTTTTGAAAATAGATACTCTGAAATAGCATCTGGAGGCTATGCAAAGTCTCTTCTTTTTGTTAACATCAATGGTAATTTGTGCTACATTACCAATTAATTGAGTTTCATATCTGACTATTATAGTTAGTATATAGTTAATTTTGTTTTCATTTTGTTTTCATGATGTATACAAAATTTCTCAATGTGAAAGTTTAGTTTTAGATTGTAACTGCGTACTAATGCATGACATGCATGATCAATTAGCTCAATGTAGTGTGCCATGCGGATGACTCACTGGGTATTTTAAGACGGTTAACACAGATGTCATGGCTTAGACTATAAGTACTGAATGCTTTATTAGAATATCATAATGACTGTTCTATTGGAGTATTTTTGATGACTGCTCTATTAGAGTATCTCGATCTTTTCAAAGGCCAACTTATCACACAAAACTAAGCCTGTGTAAAATTCCTAACAAAGTACAAACATTTAATATTTACACAACAATAAAACTAACCTTGTAAAAATCGCTCCATAACTTTGGCTGTGTTCATCGTATTAACTTCAAATAAAGCTCAAAGTGCTAACTATTTAAAGGCGAATAATTTGATATACAAGATCACGTGATGCGGTTTTAAAAAATTAAAATGGCAGACTGTTTTTATTGATTGTGTCACGAAGAAATCGATCGCGTGTAGGTGTTTGAAACTCACCTTAGTGCTTTTAAGACATTGGTTCTACACTTTGGTAAGTTAGATAATGTTGTTTATTATTGTCAGGCGAGTCTTTTAGTATAATTTGTTATACAATTGAGCACTTGTAGGGGCTTTGTCAATGCTATAAACTTATTATATTTTTTTAAACACTAAATGCGCAATAATCAAAAAACGTGTGGGCTTCCAGGGTAGACTATGCACAAAATTCTTGGTCCTTAAAGGGTTAAGAGCAATATAAAATTCTATAAAACTACACTCAATTCTAAAAAATTATGGAATTTTAAAATATTTCTTTTTAATTGAATTTTCTATTAACTGACTAACTGATGCCTTGATGATGTATGACTCGATGATGTATAAGACTAGGGCCTAGATTTTCTCACTGTTCAACATGCTTCACCCCAAGATGTGCCTTTTCATCAACCACAGTACAGTACATGCATCATGGACTTACCTTTGTCCTCCTTTGTGTTTCAGTTCTTTTCACTCAATGCAAGGTGTCAATTTGTGGTAGTTCTGTGTGACTGTGGTGTATTTTCTGTGGTGATTGTACATTCGTATCGCTATGTAACAGGTGGAGCATAGCTGAAGGTGAAGTAATACTGCAGTTTTCAGTAATTGGTTGTTAGGGCACGCTCAGATGCAAAATTAATTCTATGGCATCCCTGGCACCAGTCTCTTTTGATAATGTTCATTAGTCATTATAAAAAGTAAACAAAGAAGTACAAGGGACAATTAGAAAGTTTAAGGTGGATTAGGGATCAAAGAATAAAAATTAGTGAAACAAATGTAACATTGGTGACTGTTACTGACTTTAGAAAAGTATTTTATATGTGTTGTGTATTAAATAGTGTGTACAGTGGTGCGCATGTGCAGTTGTTAATGAAGTAGTTCCCACGTTACTTGTCACGTTTAGACAGTGATACTACAGTGGAGGTCCTACCGAGATCTGGCAAAGAAATAGTCAACATGACTTCGAAAGAATTAGTAACTGCCGACGGAGGAGTTCAACCCGACAGGGACGATATTGCCTGAGGAGCATTCGTCAGTTGCTGAAGAAGGATGGCCATCCGGAACGACGTTGCCTTTGAATTCTAATTGTCTTAACTTGGTGAAGTGGCGTGCCATCGCAGCCTCTCTAGACTTGTCTACCAATGCAACCTTGACAGAAACTTGTGTGATTGTGGAAGGCAAGCTAACAGAGCTTGAAACCCTGCAAAGTGAGCTGCAGATTGCTTGTACGAATGCACTGAAACTAATTAATGAAGTCGCTTCATTAAAGGTGGCTGTGAAGGCTGAGAAGCTTACGTCAAAGAGATTCTGGCGGTTACAATGCGAACAGATGTTAGAGTGGGAAATTGTATTGCACGCTAAGGTCACTGAAATTGCACAACTGTGTGAAGAACCGAATGCTGCGAAAGCTTCACCAAGGCCTATGAGCGTGAGTAGTCCACTATTCACTACTCCAATAAGAATAAACCTCACTTGGAGTATAACCTCACTTAGAGTATCATAGATGGTGAGCAATCTGATACAATGGTTCTACCCACCCCTTCTGTTTGACGAGGGAAGGCCCCACCCATTGAGCCGTTCACTGTAGAAGGCTCAAGCATCCATTGGGATGACTGGCTGCCAATTCTAGAATGAGCTGCAATGTGGAACCATTGGAATGAGCAAGAGATACTAATTCAACTGGCTGGGTACCTCCGTGGCAAGGCCCAGAGATTGATGCCGGAGAGCTCCAAGACATCTTTCACTGCTGCAACAGAAGCACTGCAAGCTAGTTTAGATTCAGTGAACTGAGTAGTTGCTGCACAAGACTTCTGGCATCTATCACAGCAAACGACTGAGGCGGTCTCTGATTTCATTTGCTGCTTAGAGAAAACCTTCTGTAGGGCCTATGGCCATGAGAGCATGTCTGAAGAGACACAAAGCATGCTGTTGTGTGGGCAACTGAATGAAGGGCTAAAGTATAACCTCATTAAGGGTTCTGCAGTGTCTGGTGCATCTAGCTATCATCAGCTGTGTACTGTGGCTAGAAATGAGGAAAGGCACCAATGAGAGTTGCTGAAGTGACAGCAGTATCAGCAAGGTGACTGCTAGTCAACTAAATCAGACCAGTTTATGAAAGACTACAGGAAGCCTATTGGTGATGGCAAGGATAATAGAGAGAAACCCATTGGTGGTGAGGCAAGTGTGTCTATTCAGATGAACCAACTGAAATGTTGGAACTGTAGGAAAACAGGTCACCAGGCAAAGGACTGTTGACTTCCAAAGCGGGAAAGCACAAGACAATCAGAACAAGCTCCTAGCAATAAGATGGTGCAATGTGATGTTAGGGAAGACCCAATAATGTATCTGCACTCAGATTCTGATGATGATGAAGATCCTCGTGTAGGGTTAGTGCATATTACAGATGGCGGCAATAAAAGTCAATGTGCCAAAGTAGTTGTTGGGGGAGTGCCCTTGTTAGGTGTAGTGGATAGTGGAGCAGATATTACTATTATGGGTAGTACTGCATTTAAGCAAGTTGCTAAACTACGGAAGAGGGATTTAAGGCACCTGACAAAGTACCTAAGAATTATGATTTATAGCCCTTTCATGAGATGGCATGATTGAAGTGGACATTGAGTTCCAGGACAAGGCAATGAAAACTCCTATCCATGTGAAGATGGATGCTCCAGAAGAATTGTTGCTATCAGAAGGAGTGAGTTGACAGCTCAGCATAATTGACTATCACCCCTAGATACAGCCATCCCCAGAAGCCATTCAGATACAATCGCCAGACAAGCAGGAGAAAATAATTGGAGGTGCTGTCCCAACTGTGAGGATCTGTTTATTACAGGACATCCGCCTGATCCCAAATGAATGTGTTGCAGCTCAAGTACAGATAGATGGTGATGTTAATACAAACACGCAGCCACTACTGGCTGAGAGTGACAGAGTGCTTGTAGGGAAAAAAGGATTCCAGGTGTTAGATGCAGTCCTTTCACCCAGTGAGGATGGCCTTGCTCAAGTGTCATTTGTGAATTATTTAGGCATTACACAAAATTTGGAGAAGGGACTGGAGGTTAGTGAGGCACAGCCAGTTGAAGCGATCAGCAAACTAGTCAGTGTAGTAACTGATAGTTCAAAGTCTAGTAAGGAAAAGTTAATTTCTGTTGTGAATACGATTGGATCTAGGGAGGTAATGCCTAAAACGATGGTAGCCTACAGTTCTGTGAAGATTATAGAGGTCTTAACTCTGTTACCAAGCCCTGCCAAGAATTGATGACATGCTGGATGAACTGGGAAACATGAAGTACTTCTCTACATTGGACTTGGCTTCTGGCAGGTAAAGATGAGTGATGTATCAAGAGAAAAGACAGCATTTGCCACTCAGCAATTGTCTTTTTGAATTCCGTGTGATGCCCTTTGGCTTAATGAATGTCCCTGCAGTTTTTCAGCGGCTGGTGCATCAAGTTATTAGCTCCTTGAATCCAATGGATGGTCCTAGCTTTGTCAGTGTCTATATCGATGGTTTATTCCAAGACCTTGGAAGACCACCTTTATCACCTCAGTAAGGTCCTGACCAGACTTAGGGAAGTTAACCTCAAGCTGCAACCAGTAAAACGCTACTTCTTTAGACAGACAATGGACATATGCTTACCTCACAAGGCCTCTTACCTAATCCAAACCGTGTGACAGCTATGTAGAATTTTCCTACCCCATGCAATATCATTGAACTCCATCAATTTTTGGGTTTGGCCTGCTACTACCAATGTTTTGTTGCCAGTTTGCTAAGATTGTGTCTCCATTACACCGGCAGAATGGCAAAGATGTGAGGTGGGAATGGAATGAAGATTGTCAAGCAGCATTTATTGAATTGAAGAGACTGGCTTCTTGATTCTCCTATTCTAGTTTATCCAGACTTTGACCTTGACTTTGTTCTGGAAACTGACGCCAGCATTGATGGGCTTGGTGCTATATTGTCTCAGCAGAAGAGTGATGATAAACTGCATCCAAGTAGATCCACTTCCTCTGTTGAGAAACAATACAGTGTTACAGAACTGGAGACTTTGGCTGTAGTATGGGCAGTCCTATATTTCAGAGCATACCTCTATGGACACAGTGTTGCTGTCATTACTGATTACTCAGCAGTCAAGTCTATCTTGCACAAACCTAGTTCTAACAGAAACCATGCACGATGGTGGCTGAAGATTTTTTGGAGTGGAGTTGGCCAGTTGAGAATCATACACAGACCTGGATGTGAAAATGTTGGTGCTGATGCTCTTTCACGTAACCCTGTGGTAGACAGCCCAACCAGCATGAATCTTGATGAGTTTGTGTTGCAGATTAGCACACAAGAGAAGAACATCAGTGATCTACTTACTGCCCCTCCACGATCTAATTATCTGTAACCAATTTGCATCATGAACAAAGAAAGGACCTCAAGCTAGCAATTTTCTTACATTATTTAGAGAATACATCCTCCCTCAAGATGAGAAAGGTGCAAGAAAAATTGCTGTCTGGCTACAAAATTTGTCATTCTGGACAAAGTCCTATATTTTGTCGATCACAAGAAGGCTGTGAAACAGAGAGCTGTGGTGCCTAGTCACCTACAAAGTCAAATTTTGTAGGAGTATCATGGAGGGAGGATAGCTGGGCACTTTTCTAGTAACCGACTGTATGCCACGTTGTGTTGTAATTGGTATTGGGAGAATATGTATGTTGATGCCATCACTTTTATTAGGAACTGTGCTGAGTGTGCTATGACTACAGGTGCAGAGGGAGAGAAAAGGCCACCACTCCACCCAATACCTGTGAGAAGGCCATTCCAAATCTGGGGCATTGATATAATGAAACTGCCTAAGACAGCTAAGGGCAACAAGTATGTTATTGTTTTGCAAGATTTTCTGACAAACTGGCCCATGGTCTTTCCAGCACCCAATCAGAAGGCTAACCGAATTGCTCGGTTGTTGGATGATAAACTTTTACCTATGTTTGGTGTACCTGAGGTACTATTGTTAGGCCAAGGAACCAACTTGCTAGCTAATGTGGTACAAGATGTTTGCCAACTGTTGGGTATAAAAAAACTTAATACCACTGCATACCATCCCCCACACTGAATGATTGAGTGACTAAATAGAACACTGAAAAGTATGTTCTGTGAACATGCTGTAAATTTGGTACACAATGGGACCGTTATCTGTCTGGTGTTCTGTGGCCTATAGGAACACCCCACATGAGGGGACGAAGGAGAAGCCCTCTTACTTACTCTTTGGAACTGACTTTCGTTCTCCTACAGAGGCCACATTTTTGCCAGTAGAGCCTATGGAGCATATTGATATGGAAAAGTATAGGGAGGAACTTGTATTATCACTATCATCAACAAGGGGGACTTGTTCCTGCTAACATTAAGACTGCACAAAGAGGTACAAGCAGCAGTATGATAAGAGGGCAACTTCCATACATTTCAAAGCTGGAGACCTTGTTTTAGTAAGATATCCTCATGAAGAAAATAGGAAAAGCAGGAAACTGCCTTGACCATAGCATGGGCCATATCAGGTAGTCCAGTGTAGTGACCCGGATGTAGCTGTGGTAAAACAATTCTGTCCTGAAGAGGGTGCTATCTAAGTACACCAACTTTGTATGTGCCCCTGTCCTCAACTCCCAGTGAGCTACTATTGGTATGGAGGGAGATGTCATAGCACTAGGAAAAACCCTGCTTGGGTAGACAATAGGGCTGAGCGATACTGCCATTTTAGTATCACGATCGATACTAAAGCCACTATCCACGATACTGAATAGTTCACGATACTTACAAATAAGTCAATCATAGCTGGTGCCACATAATGTATTGCTCAGCATTCCTGCAGGAAGTCCTTATAGGTGATAGAAAACTAGTCACTATCATCCTTTTTTACAGTAACAGTTATTGTAACACATGTTTTGAGGTTGTTATGGTGTTCACACCTCTCTGCAGGGGAAACCAGATGGGTGGACTTTATCATTTACAAGGATTCTTAGCCAACTACTGCATAACAAATGGATTTTTAATGACAGTAATGTACAGGCATGGTATCACGATAGTTAATAACAAAATATCGTGATATTGATACTTTCAAAATATCGTGATATATCGCTAAAACGGTAGTATCGCTCAGCCCTAGTAGACAAGTTACTGTTGAGAGGCTCACCTGATTATTACAAAGAAGGAGACCAGATGGAAGTGAGTAGTGCCTGAAGAGCTGAATGAAGAAGACCAGAAAATTGAAGGTGACAGGGAAGGAGAACAAATGGAAGTGAGTAGTGCGCATAGTGGTCCTGGAGAGCTGAATGAAGACCAAGAAATTGACAGCGGCATAAAACAGCAAGAAAGTTCAGGCCACCCTCAAGGAATTAAGATCCTGATGTGGACAGTCCACCGACTTGTCAGAAGAGATGTGAACTAAGGAACTACTGTAGCAGAAAATTACTTCCAAGGTATCAAGTTTGGGATGAACTTTTCCCTTATGGGGAAGGTGATGTAACACCGTTGGCTGTTACTGACTTTAGAATAGTAGTTTATATGTATTGTGTATTAAATAGAGTGTACAGTGGTGTGCATGTGCAGTTGTTAATGAAGTAGTCCCCACATTACTTGTCATGTTTAGATGGTCATACTGCAAAAGTTATTAGCAAAAAAACAGTTGTGAAACTAGAGAGGAGGTTGCCCACTAATAGACAATTAATAACCCCATAAACTATGACTGGATTGTATCAAACGGTAAGGTAGCGTTTAAGTAGGGATTGCCTTGAAAATGTTGATTTTGCATTGCGCCCAAAATTCCACTTTTAAATATCATCCTAGAGACATAAGACATTTTACGCGATGAAAATCACCTTTACGGAATAGTACTACTCAACATAAACACTACGAAATATAACAAAACACTTACAGGTGGTCGGATATAAAATTTAAAAAAAAAATAGCCAAAACTCGAATTTTAGTCTCACTGCCTCACTCACCATAGTCGTGCACCTTGTCTTTTCTTTTATCTACAATCAGGCTGCTTGCCTTTTCATCCAATGAAGCCATATCAAGGCATTAATTTCTGTATCGACACTTTCTTTCAGCAACATGTATAGATGCCACAGAATTATTTCAGAGCTGGATTTCAGAAGTGCTTCAGTCCTGGCGCTACTATAAGACTAGATATGCGCAAGTTTGCGATTGGGATCCTGTTCGTGATAGGTTCGCCACTACATCCATTAATTAAAGATCTAGGTGGACTAATAGTGATAGAGTACGGAGACCACACCTATTAACAATATAGCTGTTTACTTAACAGTAAACAAAATGACCTCACCTCTTATTGTCTGGTAGTCTAGCTAGCTGCACACCTCTTAGCTGACTCGAGATATACTCTAATACAACAGTCATGTATGATATTCTAATAGAACAGTCACAAGTAATACTGTAGCTAGCTATGCTACACAACAAAAAAAAATTAAAAACTAGTATTTGTAAATTAAAAAAAATGGAAGGAAAGAATGGTTGCATGTTGGCAGGATAAAACTGAAAATGGATCTACTGTAGCAGGCACAAAAGGCCTAATTAATGATATGGTTATAGATGTTTCACAAAGGTTGTTAAAACTATTTCCAAGGATGAAAGGTTTATAGCAAGCCAAAAAGAAACGAACTGTGTTTGAACAAAATATGATGCAAATCATACATTCATGTGCATGGTGACTACTGGATCATGGCTACATCTGCCAAGTAAAAGTTTGTAAGTACATTGATAATGCCTGCAGCTTTAAAAAACGTTCTTAGCATTGTTTGATTGTCCTAGAAGTAGGTGTTGTTTTAAGCCTGCTAGCACCAATTGGCTTCATTACAGACATCCTTGTGTTCGCTATGCGTCTTGTTAGTCAGCTTCTGTTCAACTTGCTCAGGCAAAATTTCTTGTGTAAAAAGTCCTTTAATGATCTGTCATCAGTCAAATCTATTGGCTATAAGCAGTCGGTACATTTAGGAGGAACTTAAACTGCATAAACATTATTAGCATTCAGAAGGAAATGAAGAGAATCTCTTAAACTCAGCATAATACTAAAGCAGGATAATGTGGTTGAAACTTCAACTCTTCATACTTCATCCAAATAAAAGGCAATATTACTTTATTGATGTACTCCAGTGTGTTCTCTTCAGATCCAATCATCTGGAAAGACAAATGTCGGTAATCATACAGGGGTTCTACCCTGATAAATTATTTGGAAAGGTAGGAAAATTAGCACAGATAACTACTGTAATCTGACATTTATAATCTGCACCTACATACTACTCACATTGTCACATTTACTTCCATTATCCATTGTATTGAGAACCAAGTACAATGTTCATTCCAGTATGGTTTCAATTCATGATGCTGTCTGTATTACAGTCCTTATGCCAAGAATTTAGTTCTACCTTTAACTACCTATGAGGATATGTTGACTTTTCCCTTGATGTACATCCAAGGAGAGACTTAGCCCAGCTTTTGGTCCACCATGTTCCTTTAGGTACTTTTTGTCAACTCCTTTGCCAATGGTATCAGCGCAAGCAATAAGCACTGTAGTGTCGATACCCCCTTTCTTCCTGACATAGAACTTCACTTGTTCATCCAATTCATCATCTAGTAGTAATGGTCCCCCTCCCTTTTTGATGGTATACTATGTAACACAATCTCACCATTGCGTTGAAAATCTCCAGCAGTCTGCTTTCGATTTAGTCTCGTCAGTATATTTGGACTTCCACATGCTGACTAAAATTTTTGGGATTTCTAACACAGAACAACATTTTTTAAAGTGAAGAATCGCCTCCTTATTTCCATGAACAAAAACAAATTTATATAGCAATTTGTGTTTACTAAACTTCTGTAAGTCTAATGTTTGCTTGCTGTGGACTACATTGGCATCCTAAATAGAAGCTGATGTAAAGGTCATCTGGGTCTGGAAGTTTCTTTGAAACTGGTTTGAAATACATGTAGTAATAAAGAACCATCAGATACCATGAACACTGCAGTATGTGCCAAGGTATGTGCCACGCTAAACACACTTGATGATCATGTGATTTGATTCTTTTGTTTGTAGGAAATTATTTTAGTAGAACATCTTGATTTTGGAATTTAATTTCAAAGAGAAGCGCTTGTTTGAAACATCTGAAATTAAAAACCCTTTGAAAATAACTTGCTATACAGTATCATATGATTTGTATGGCATCAGAGCAAGATAATAATGCAACAAAATTTGTGACCTAATTTTAGAAAACTGTTGATACACGCACATTTATCAAAATTTGTTTTATTATATCTTTGTTATCTACAGGGACAGAGGAATGGATTGGTTAAGTTTCAGCTTCATAGGATAAGCAGTGTGGGAAATACAGCAGCAGACACCTGGACAAGCGAATAAATCAATATGTACAGAAGACATTGAAAAAATAATCTACAGGTGCCTACATAAACCATAATAACTTACTGAATACAATGGCGTACGGAGTTAAATCATTGCTCATTGTGTTTGCCATGAATTTGTGAATCCACCAAGGTATAGTTTTTGCCAAAGGTATTCTTCTGTGATCCGGAAAGAAGGTGAATTCATTGAAGAAAAATCATCGTAAATTCTTTCATCACAACATAAACAAACATCCATAACTCAGAAACCCACTGTGTATGAAGATGAAACAAAGATTTTTGAACTTCCTATTAATAGGGGAACACGATGATGCCCAAGATTTATTCACTGGGGTGTCAATTTACTGACCAGCAAGGCAACAAAAACTTGCATAATTTTTTTCTAAAGCTTGCATTTTTTACCCATTGTTTTTGAATGAATTTATTACAAAAGTACTATTGTGTGTAGACTGACAGTTTTCTAAAATTAGGTCACATTTTATGTTAGTATTCAACTTGTTGAAGGGTAATGCTTACCTGAAGATCATCAAAATATAACTGTTTAAGCAAATCGGCTTTTGTTTTATGTCTCTTGCCTTCACATAATAGCATATCATCCTACACATTAAACATAAACATTATTGGTAACATATGATGTTTATAAAGTGTTACTACAACAGGATTTATATTACCACCACAACACAAGCCACCTGCGACACTGCAGTAATTGATATATTGCTACTGAATACTTTTTCGGCATGGTGAAAATTGTTAGTCAGGTTCACTATGTCAAAAAATACACTTTCGCTCAAAGTTTATGGAGATTAGCAAACCTATACATTTTTTGAAAGCTTAGAGCATGAGGAATCTGAAAATCAATGTTTACATTTGCACAGATTCCTGCAAGGTCAGCATTTTTTAATTTCAAAGTGACAGCTAATAAAATAAGAAAATTCTAATATATCAAGTTAAATTTAACATAAAAGTTTAATAAATGAACTCAACAAATTCTCTGGTGACATTTTTACACCTCTTTTCATTAGAGGTGAGACATTTAATCATGAACAATTGAAAGTTTTTACAAAGGGAATAGAAGAACGTCTATTAGCTATACTGCAATAATTCAGGAATAATTTATCATGAAAAGAATTAATGAATATTCTGGATTATTTGGAGTATAACTGGTGCAAAGTATAACTAGTGCAAAGTATAATAATGGCTTCTACTAAAACAGTTCAAACCTTAAAAAAGCCAAAAATTTAGATACTCCAATAGAGCAGTCGCTTAAAGGCAGTCAACTTTTGAGTCCATTTTTTTGGTAATATGCTTACATATGTTTAGCATAATTAGCACTAGATGAATTTTGAAAGAATTTTCATTTTAAAAGTAAATGGAATTAGCTCTCTCCTAAAAGGGAAGTTTCTTTTTTACATAAACAATGAATTCACCATGATCACCAAGAGCAATTTTATGCACCAGATAGACATGCACCAACAAGTTAAAATTGATACATGATCTTGAAAATTAGTATCCACTGTTACCTAACTGTTATCCAATGTAAATTTCTTTTTCAGTGACAGAATGATTACCATCTTTAAATAATCCAAATATTGCCATTGTCGATGGAGTGATTCTTATCCAGAAGATGAAAAAAATCTAGCCAAGATGTTTTTAATGGCAGGCTTACAAGTAACTGCTCCATGCTAAAATGCTGGTGCTATTACAACGATTTACCTTGCACAGAACTGTGTTTGTGTGGTACAGATGCACAAGTGACGGAGATTTATACATACAAGTAGAAGGAAAAATGAAAATTTTTGAAGTTGGATTACGATCAAAAAAGTGAAGAAACAAAGGAATTGCTAAAAAGTAGTGAAAGAAGAGAGGTTGCCTTAACATCTACAGATATACTAGTGGACCTATACTTCATTCAGTCTATAACCACGACTGAATTAGGGATTAAATGTCCACTGCAGAATATAGGCAACCTCTCTTGTTCACTACTGTATAGACTGAAATATAGGGATTAAATGTGGGACTAACATAATTATGACTGGTGAACCCACGCATATACTGCATCAAAGGAAGAAGGGCACTTGGAAAACCTTACACCTGGACACATGCCCCAAGCCCCCAACTATCAATTTTGTAGCAAGCCATTACGATTCATTTTCAGCTATGCTTTTCACATTACACAGCGTTGCAAACAAAAAACAGCGTGCGAAGTGTCTCCACTATCAATCATATTGCTATGGAAAATACTGGCGATAAGCTAACACAGCCACAGTTGAGCCATATCACATTATGTAGTGTAAATTGACACCTTGCATTGTCAGTGAAGAGAACTGGAACACAAAGGACGACAAAGGCAAGCCCATGATGTGTGTATTGTATGTACTGTAGTTGGCAAATTCAAGCCCATATGTCAAATTATGCTTGGCTGTCAGTCAGTCAGTCAGCGTAAAATTCTGTTGAATAAAAAAACTTTAATAAAATGCTATAGAAATTTTGTTGGAAGAGTTTGGGGTTAGTCTAAAGACATTTTTGAGCTTGGCTGTGCCTAGCCAATGTTGCAAAGCTGTCATGAAGGGAAATTGAGACTGGTTTTAGGGTGATATTTTGACCTGGAAAAGCTCAATTCTGCATGATCCCTAATATATAATACTATCATACTGTATATAATACATTGAAAATGACAACAGTGACAGTGTTGATCATGATGATTGTTAGGTTCATATCTTTGAATTAACTGTAATAGATATAAATACATGTACATACGTACGTAACCATGATGTCTTTATACATAGCTGTACCCTACATCTCAGTGTAAAATAATTCACTTATTCACTTTGTTTCATGCAATAACTATTTGCCAAATGAATTGCTTTTAAGTTTCTTAGCATTTTAGAGGCTATTAATGGTTCTATATGGGTGTGAGAACATAGAAATAGTGTTTTTTGCAATTCTCTGTCAATAAGAGGCTGATATATGGAGAAATTTGCACCATATGGACTGCTATTTTCAAACTGCTAATTGACTAACATGTAGGTATCTGTATAAATGTAAGCATTGATCTCCATGCTCTAAGCTTTCTAATAATAATTATGTAGGCCCATAAATTTTGAGCAAAGTTATTTGACATAGTAAACTGTGTCAATGCATGCCACCAACTGGTACGTGCAAAAGTGCTCTTGGATCTAGTCAGGGTGAAGTCATAGTTGCCAATTGCTAATTAACAAAGTTTCTTTTAAGAGAGAATATTTTATGCAAATTACAATTATTCTTTCAAACCTAGTATTAGCTAATCTCCTGAAATTTATGTCTAACATAAGCACACTAGCTAGGAGTTTCATAAAAGTGACTGCTACATTAGCAATATGGACTCAAAGTTGACTGCTTTATTAGAGTACGTGACTGCTCTATTAGAGTAACTCAATTTTTCTGCTGTTTTTAGGCTTGAACTGTTTCAGTGAAAGCCAAACTTATACTTTGCTCCAGTTATACATAGATCTCATTAAATTAATCTGGAATATTCCACAATTCTTTTCGCTTAGAACTATTCTTGAGTTATTGCAGCATAATGGATACTCTTCTATTCCGTTTGTAAAAACTTCTAATTATTCTTGATTAACTATCACCTCTAATAAATAGAGATGTAAAAATGTCACCAGAGAATTTGTTGAGTTTATTGATGAACTTTTATGTCAAATTTAAATTGATATATTGGGAATTTCTTACTTTATTGGCTGCCATTTTGAACTTTAAAAATGCTGACCTTGCAGAAATCTGTGCAAATGTAAACATTAATTTTCAGATTTCTCATGCTCTAAGCTTTCCAAAAATGTATAGGTTTGCTAATCTCCATAAACTTTGAACAAAAGTACATAGTGAACCTGACTATGTGTGCAAACTGTCACAGCAAATAACCTAAGAAATGACAAAAAAAAAATTTCATTGCATACAGCTACTGTTCGCAGATTTATCATACCAAATTCTTGACATACTATGACTAACTAATAGTTTGATTCCTATGCAATCACTTTACAAAAAATATAACTACTTTCATGGAAAATGTTGCAGCAAAGGAGCAGGTTATAGGGTGAGGCGTCAGCTTTGCTATACAAATTTACAAGATGAAACACTGCACAAGTGGCAGAATCCACAACATGTAATATATAATTCCCAAATGCACTTGACTGTTTTATTAAAGTATACCTACATGATTATTCTATAGGGTATAACCCACCCACATACGCTAATCACAAGCACTTTCAACAAACAGTTTTCAGTGACAACAAACATACACAACTATGAACACAATCGTGTATGGCTTTTCATTTGCAATGATGTTCATACACACACTGGCTACTTCATTCATCCCGAGGTATACGTAGCTATATGCAATAATAGCTATTATACTAGAGTCTATAAAGATGCTTCACCTTGTTTCTGAAAGTGAAGGTTTAGCCAGCAACCCATGTAGTCAAGTTCTCAGTCCCTACAGCTATTCAGCTATCCACCTACTTAGCTAGGTATCCAGCCAGCTACCCAACTAGGTAATCTTTAAGCACTCTCACCACTTTAACTCTGTACCTCATGCTCACTAAGAAATTATCATGCAGGTTATCATACTCATTTACATGTCCAACCCAAAAATCCCTTGTATAACCACTATATGTCTGACTACAGTTTTTATGAATTAAATAATTGCTGCAGTGTTTATTCAAGGCGATATTAATGTCAGTAAGAAAGGGCAATTGAGAGGCAGAAAGGCTGACCGATGACTAACTGAGGGACAAATAATTAGGCCATACCTACACTACTAGCTACATCAGTTGTTACAATGATAGTGGTTGCAATGATCACTAAGCTGCTACATACATCAATTGTCTCAACAGTTGTCCAAATGCTTGGTAAATAAGGAAAACCTGAGTCCAGTAGTCCAGTTCACCAGCTAGTCATTGTATACATCCAGTGCTGATACTCTTTTCGCTCAATCAGCAGGGTTGGAAAAGGCTCAGTGAGTGTTAAAGGCATTGGTGTAGAGGAAGATTTGAGTTACATTCCTATCTAAACCACGAACTAACAGCCCTTGCACTGGGGTTTACAGCCCATTTACACTAGCAGGTCGATTCATCGGAGATCGACTCGGATCGAATTGGACCGGTTTCACAGCGGCATTTACACTTGAAATTTTAGTCGCTCTCAGCATTCAAAAACTGAAACCACAATCGCATTTTCAAAAAAATGTCTGACTTAGCCAAAACATTACTGCTTGCTTCGCAATGTGCAATACCATCTAAACAGAGAAGTGATTCTAGGAAGCGTGTCATGAAGAAAATTCGACAGAAGAGGTGGAAACTGGTAGCTGTGACAATGTCTGTGATGTTGTCATTGTATTGTGATTATACCATCCGAAATCCCAAGCAAGTTTGGATGTTTCCTTGATCGTCAAATTGGTGGGAAGACATTGTTTTAAATAACTTTGGCCAGCATCACTGGATGCAAAATTTTAGAATGAGTAAACAGTCGTTTGATTATTTGTGTGATGAGCTAAGGGAAATATTGGAGAAACAAACAACAAAGCTGAGAAAGCCATTAACTGTGGAACAGCATGTGGCTATGACATTGTGGATATAAGCTACAACATCTGAGTATCATACAGTGGCCCATCTGTTTGGGGTAGCTAGATGTACAGTGTGTGTTGTGGTCCATAAACATGTGATGCTATTGTCACAAAGTTAATGACCATGTACATTTCTTTTCCCACTGGCGAACAATAGAGTGCAGTTGTTCAGGGTTTTAAGGTCAAGTGGGGTTTTCCACAGTGTGCCAGCTCTATTAATGGTTCTCATATTTCAGTGACTCCCCCTGCTATGAACCATACAGACTACTATAGTAGAAAAGGGCTTTATTCTATGATTGTACAAGCTGCATGACTGCTTGTTTAGGAATGCCTGTGTAGGTCGGTCGGGAAGTGTGCATGATGCTAGGGTATTTGCTAATTCTCTTTTATATCATAAAGTGATTAACAAACAGCTCCTTCAAGGTGACACTGTACAAATTGGTGGCCGTAATATACCCATCCTGGAGAAGGTGCATACCCTATACAATCATGCCTAATGAAACCCTTTGCCCATTCCCCCACATTATCTCAAGAGCAAAAGCTATTTAACTACAAATTGTCTAGAGCTCGAGTTGTGGTAGACATTGCATTCAGGAGACTGAAAGCACGATGGCGACGTCTATCCAAGCAGATGGACATCCACATTTATAATGTGCCATGTGTTATTACAACTTGCTGTGTGCTACATAATTTCTATGAGGTACATGAGGACTCTTTTGATGAAGACTGGCTACAAGACAATAATAATAATCTTGATAGCAGTGAAACAGAGAGCTCTTGTGATGATCACCACAACAGCAGCAGTAACAGCGGCCGTGAATGAGTAGCTACAAGGAACGTGTTAGTGGAATATTTGTCATCATAAACTTTAGTAATAAAACACTAACATCGAATCATGTACTCAATGGTTCGTAATATACTTACGCACAATCATGCACTCAATGGTTCATAATATGCTCACAAGAGTAACAACCCATCACTAGGATTGAAATATACTGGTTGCGGGGAGAACGGTTGGTACATAGGATATTGGGCAGAGTTAGGGGGAGGCAACGGCTAACCAACATCTTCATCATTTCCTTTTGAAATTCTCGATCCTTTTGCTTCTTTCTCTCTTCAAATTCCATGTGTTTCTCTTCTAACTCAACGTACATCTTTTCTGATTCCTTTAATCCATCTGTAACAGTTTTCATGGCTTTTGTCATGATATCTTCCATAACTTCTGCTTTAGCATGCTTCCTCTTCTTCCCCTTACCCTTGACGATCTTTTCAGCATTACCAGTTGGTTTAGCCATTTCTCTCTCTAATTCATCTTTATCGTTCCCTTCCCCTTCAATATCCTCATCAGTTAACTCTTTATTCATTACCCTTTTCTTCCTCATCTGTTGTGATCTTCTCTGTACTAGATGTTGATGCACAAGCCAAATCTTGTAATGTGTCCAAAACAACTGGTGGTGTGACGGATGGTCTGTTACCCATAATATCATTAATTCTGTCATAAAACTTCCACTGCTTCCATTTATTTCCTGTCTCTTTGTGGCCATCTTTGATCTTTTTGTGTTCTTGCCTCAGCTTTTTAACTTTTCCACGCACCTGTTCTCCAGTCTTCTCCTCACCGTACATGTGCAGTTCCTCCACCATTCGGTCATACACATGTTTATTTCTTTTGGATCCTTCAAGCTGTTCTTGGGTGTTATCCTCCCCCCATATCTCCAGTATTCTGGTCACTTCACTGTCTGTCCACGTGAGGGTTGCCATGCTACTGTGAATCTGCATGTAATTCTTTGTATATGTAACCCATTTATCAATGGTGGAATCGAACTTCTAGTGCGAACTTGTTTACATCTTGACCTTGGAGTGGTCTAGAGCAATCCAGACCCCTATACCCAGCAGGTCCAAAATGGAGCGATTCGATGCGGTTCGCTTCAATTATTGTTTACACTGGTTCGTAAACCACTCCAGTCCGTACCAATTCAAAATAGAATGCTAGTGTAAACGGCCTGTTACAACCCAAAGGTCCCGGGTTTGATTCCTGTCATGACAATTTTCTTCTTCGCAATACAACTTTTTCCTGATATACTTTTCAAATATCAGGTACTGATGACACTTACTCACCAATCTGTGCATGTATCAACATGATTCATGCACAAAATGAAACATTCATCATCTGGCTACCTTACAAAGTTGATTTCAAGCATCTACTCGCTTTACTCCAGTGTGTTGAAGGCCATGAAGTAGAGAAATTTTAGCTGCATTCTACTGCAAACCACAGGACATACAGTTCCACTTCTCTGAAGTTATCTACTGCAGAGTAGATTGCAGGTTCGAATCCCACCTTTTACATAATTTTTTTCATTTATATACCTTTTTGATGCATACCTGCAAACCTTTTGTGGTTGGAAAGAAATCACACTAACTGTCATAGTGATATAACAAAAATGCCAGCCATGTGTAAAAAAAAGCGCTCAATTAAGTTTTGTTAATAAAAAAGTATTACTTGCCACACCTGAAAATAGGTAGAGATTACTTATTTTAGAACGATCTTTCAGTCATTTACAAGGAATCAGAATAAAAGCCACTATGAAAGCAACAAGTACGCGATCGAGATACTCTAATAGTGCAGTCACCCTAGTAAAACATTCACCTGTGTAATAAGTCACTGTATTAAAATGTTCTGCTACAATCAAGTCACTATGTAGAGAGTTCAGCTAACAGTATGTTGCCCAATAGAGAGTTCAACCACAATCAAGTCACCTTTCAACAGACAGATCACCCTGTAGAGAGTTCAATTACAAACAAGTCACCCTGTAGAGAGTTGCCTGAATACGTAATCATAATCATAGTTCAGCTAAAAAATCACCCTAGAGAGAGCTGCAAACAAGTTACCCTGTAGATATTTCAGCTACAAACAATCATTTTGTGGAAGAAACAAGTCACCCTGTACATAATTGAGCTACAAACTATTCACACAAATCATTCACCCTGAAGGGTTTTGCTCCAAACAAATCACCTAGTGGGGAGATCAGCTACAAAAAGTCACCCTGTGGAGAGTTCAGCTATGAACAAATCACCCTGTGGAGAACGCAGCTACAAACAAGCAACCCGTAGAGAGTTCAGCTACAAACTAATCACCCTGATGTCATTCTTGAGTGTTATTGTGGAGAAAAATGGTGGAAGTATGCTGCTTTGTTTGGCTTCTATTTTTTTGACTCTGGTCGGGCTGGCAGGCAGGCAGACAAAAAATTGGGGTTTGGAGATTCATTCAATATCATGCTCTCTGTGTTTCTTGTTCTTAATGCTGGGTTTGATGTAAGACTATATATTCTGTAAATGGGAAGGCCTTTTCATACTACAGTTGAACGTGCATCAAAGCCGGATCAAACGATTTCACACCTGAGCTGGATTGACCACAGTGCACATTCAATCTGGCTTCATGTCAATCCACCTTGATAGGTGAATTGGCCAGACTTGATGCGCATAAGCTCAATTAGCAAAGGGGCGTTGTACAATCTCCAGACATCTCGCACAAAGCATGGCTATTGCACCAAGATTCAAGCGACGGGCATACCTAGTGTTATACTCGGCTTGTGGAAACAACACAGTGACCATGAGTGAGTGTCAGAGGAATAGCTTACCCTTCTGAAATCATCATTCCTGGTACAGGTTTTCTCCTAAGAATTAACCAGCTTTTTGGCACTTAACATTTTGTAAGTGCCAGGTTTTGTATTGTAAGTAACAACATTCTTCGCTACAAATACTTTTCTGACCCCAATGGAATAAGAAGAAGGTAGTACAATGACCAACGTCATTTAATTTTTTGTTACGTAATTGGGTAATCAATCACATGTTACCGTAAATGACAAAAGTTTGGCAAGACTTAAGTTTGGCGAATCAGCATGCAAAGCAGGTTGGCGGACAAAAGTTTGGAAAATTTACCATGCAGCTAATATGGAACTATATACATTGGCAAATAAAGTTTGGCGATTTTCCTCATTTTGCCAAACTTTAGTCACTCCAAACTTTCGTTGTTGACGGTATGAAAGCAAATTGAATTCAGTTGCTGCACACATAATGTGGAATGGATTGATGCGCATTCACTCCACTTTCAGACTGACCACAGCTGTATTCACAATCAATGCACATTAAGTGTCACAATCAATGCACATTAAGTGTGAAAAGGCCTTAATTTTCATCACATTTGATATTTCTACAATAGTTTTTAACTGCAGTATTTTGGTGGCTGCTGTTCATTTTAAGAAGGAACCCCACTAAATAGTACTACCGAAACTGTTTGATAAACAGATACAAAACATTATATGAATTACTGGCATTGTTGCCACACTCTGCATTCTTCGTGGAAAGAGGTAAGAGGACAACTCTGTTTCAAGGTTAGATACTTCCTCTTTGGAGAGAGCAACTCTGTATACTTCATGATCTTGTCCTTCACTCTCTGTTCCTAAATAACAATGATGACATCAATAACATGAAGTACTGTAATTGTACACGTGTAACTAGAATCCAAATATCAACCCAGAAAAAGTCAAAACTTAGTCATTAAATCTCAAAAAATTATTGTTTTCTTTGTATAATCAAGTTGTTCAGACTATACTACTTCAATTTTATGGTCATGTTATCTCACTGCTTAGCTTTAAATACAGTTTTGATATTTTACATATGTATGTACTGTATTATATTGTTGAAATGACAATTAAATATTTCTACAGAAATGGTTTTCAGAATAGGAAAAGTCTCTGGCAGTTTAGCCATTGAATTACTTTTTCACAGTAGTTTAGCAATTAAACATAGTAGCAGTCTATCAGGTTGACAAGCTAAAATTGATGCTTCTTGTGAGAATCACATAGCATTATAGTCCCTATTATTGAGTACTATGTTATTTTGATCAATGAAATAACAATTGTGATCGTCTCAGCAAAAACCAGACTTGTTCTCATACATGCGTTTTGAATTTTTTTAAAAAAGTACAATTATGCATGCTACAAAGAAAACAGTGATCATGCCATGGTAGTTGCACACGTGACAGCTTAAGGCTGTGCATAATATTATAATGGTTACTGTATTTTATGAATAATATGTAATTGTAATTAAATAGTTTTAGTTGCAAGTAATAGTAATAGGTAACAAGTTAAGCAACTAACCCAACACTGGTCATGTGCGTTTGTTTATGATACGGTAAATAGGGCTCTCACGATTAATCGATAATATCAATTATTTGCTAAAAAATATAATTTATTTTTCTTGTAATCAATTAATCGCGTAGCATACATGTCATCAATAAAATTCTAAGTGAAAAGCCTCTGCTCACTACAACAATTAATAGAAAGTCTCTTTGTACTATTCCACAAAGCACTAAGTTATGAGAAGGTATACAATCGCACGTGTAAGAACAGTAGTTGTTATACTGTATTTTAAGAATAAAGAACTGCATCACAGGAAAAAAAGATAATCTTTGTATAGCAACCACCTTGATAACTAATCAAAACATGGAGCAATCCGGACAAGGGAGCATGTAAAAATATACATGGTACCTTATTGTCTGAGTTGTGTAATAGAGGCCACACCGCCATAGGTAACTCAGGTATTGTGCTATATAGCAAAAGTTACATCACTTCTCTTTTCTCAATGCTACAGTACACCTCTAGTTGGCTCACCACATCCATGACAGATTCTGAGCTCATAAACATGCCATATTGCAGCCTGTACGTACTGACAATGATTGCTAGTGTTGCCAGCTAAACTACTAGTTGTAACTACCTATCAACTGCTGCCATTCCTTCAACTCTTCTTCTACAACTATAATGTTATTCTGAATGATGCATAGACTACCACTACAATACTGTACTAATTAAGTATGGCTGATGCTATATGCATGGTGTTCACTACAAACTGATTAATCAATTTAGTAATCAGTGATTAATCGATTAACAAATTAATCAAAACTTAATTGAAACTGAGAGCCCTAACGGTAAACCTAAATAAGATTGTCATCATTTCTTTAACCAAATCGCCTTCATACCCATAATGCGTAAGTGACTACAGGGTTAGCACTATACCTTGGTTGATTTGCTAATCTATGGTGAACGTTTTAAGCCAAACATAAACAATTGTAGACTAGTGGAAATGGAAGTTATGGCTGTGATTGTAAGTGCCAGTAGTTTATTATTAGTATGGTTGCTGTACAAACCAATTTTTTTGCTTTTCCTACTGTCTAGCGTTATACATGTATTCCAAAACTACTCACTACAAGGGTAAAATTTTGGTAATCCATTTATTGGGCACTGTAAATAACGCTGATCGGAAGTTGTGCAAACAAGTTGGGTTTTTGCTGAGACGGTCACCATACTACCATGGACAGGATAGGTTTGATTAACAAGAAAAGTTGCCTTCATCAGCTTCGATGAATCAAATGTTGACAATCATATGTGCACTATACATGTATATGTTAACAAATTTCAGTGATTTATCAAACTTGTCAACTTTTTCTTCTATCAAAATTTCCTGTTGCACAATAATAGTCTACACAGTTAGATTAAACCTTTTCTGTGATACTATAAAGAAAACCAGTCTAATTATACAAGTACACAGAAAAATTTGGAATTTTCAACTAGCATAGCATATTGATAAAAAGTACTGAAACAAGCTGGAGTAGTGCACGATATTATATCAGAGTAAAACAATATGAAGTGTTATATCCCTACTGTGCATTTTCCTTATGGTATCTTGAGCACAGTAGGGATATAAATATTGTTTAATATCGTGCACTACTCCAGCTTGTTTCAGTACTTTTTATCAATATGCTATGGTCCCTACTCTAGTTGAAAATTCCAAATTTTTCGGTGTACTTGTTTGTTAACTTTTTTGTAAATAATTATTATGACTGGTGAACCCACGCATACTGCATCTGAAATGTCGCCGTGCACCCTAATCATCGTCTGAAAAGTGAAGTATCCATTACGCTTCGTTGTCAGCTATGTTCAACCTGTTACACAGCATTTCGAATCAAGAGCTGTTCGAAAAGCACCTCTGCAATCCATGCACACCAAAAGAAATGGTACCGCGCGCCCCAGTAATATCAATTACCATCTGAAAAGTGAAGTATCCATTACGCTTTGTTGTCAGCTATGCTCAACCCGTTATGCAGCATTCTGAATCAAGAACTGTTCGAAAGCACCTCAGCAATCCACACACCGAAAGAAAGGGCACCACGTACCCCAGTAATACCAATTATCGTCTGAAAAGGGAAGTATTCGTTGTCGGCTATGTTCAACTCGTACACAGTAGTACAAATCAAGAACTGTTTGAAAAGCACCTCTGCTATTAAAATAGCCACTATGACAAATATGGATAATTTCCATTATGCAGAAGGGAAGCCAACACGTGCTATCGCCAAATCGACACTTTCTGCTGTCAGCAAAGATGAAAGGGACACAGAGGAGGACACTGGTAAGTCCACGAAGAATGCATTGTATGTACTGTGGTATGCCAAAAGGCACCTGTTGGGCCAAAGCAACGTCGAACAGTGAAAAAATCAACCCACCTTAGCCGTTTTCGAGTTACGCTTGTCTGAAGCCATCAGTCAGTTACTTACCCAGTCAGTAGAAAATTCTGTTAAATAAATTATTTTACTCAGTGATTAGAAAATTCCATTAATAAATTATTTTTCAAATTCCTTAGAACTTGTTGAAAGTGTTTCAGGTCAATCTGAAAGCTTGTTTGGGCTTAGTTTCACCTAACCAATACGGCTCATCGTCGTCAGGGGATTTTGGGTGACATTATTTTGTAGGCCACGCCTACTCCTTTCTGGTCCCTACTATACAGTACTATCATATTGTATGATGACCAATTTGTGTTGCAATAACAAGTGTAGCAGTAGGGCAGATTTGTGGAAAAAAATTCTTTAATGAAAGCATGTAACTTGGTACAATATACATCATACATTACTTAAAATTTTGAGCATCTCAGAATTTATGTTTGGTGACCTTTACAGCCATATTGTGAGTTTTTTTGGTTTTATTCCGCTTAGGGATGATTTCACATGAAATGTCTCATACAAGAAACAGCTTGGTGTTTGTTTTACAATGTGAAGTTATAGCTGTTATAACAAATACCCTGCCGTATAATAAAATACGTGACTGTATGGGTCTGGGAAAACCGGTCTTATTGCCCATGACAGATTTGATTTTTCACTAATAACACAAAGCTTCATGAATAAATGATCAAGTTTCATTATAAAAAAAATCAGCTAGAGTTGAGTGGTCTGCTGTTGCTGGCTGCTTTTCCCAAGCACAGTGGCAATCCATACAACCCTAATGGAGCTCTTGCCAGTTTGGGATGACTATATGTTGCTAGTGACCCGCCGATTATGCTCATTATTTTACTAAGAGTATATAATGGGGAGGGAGAGTATCGAACTACGCTATACGCTGTGAAAAATGAGCCCGTAAAGTCCTATGGCATCGTTCAAACGACTCGGTGATTTGTGTTGATTGGTGACTAATTATAAGCGCAGTGGGCGCATTTTGTAGATGTGACTACTGAGTGAAAGAATGGTGTACTAGAGAAAAGTATGGCACATTATGCAGAGGAACTCGCCGTACAAAGAGAAAGACAGATGCAGCTAACCTGGAAAGCAAACATCAAGGTTTCATCATGGTCGAGCGAGGTTGAGATTTTGATATTTCATCATGGTAGAGATTTCATCATGGTCGCCATCCCATGCCTCGCCTCGACAGTTGTACTAGTTAAAGTGACACGTCTAAATGGAATTTCAGCCATTGAGATTCCATACGGACCACCCGTTAAAACATTTAAGGTGTTAAATCTGGGCAATCAACAGCGGTCAGGTTTACGACAAGAAACGAAAGTATGTGGGTTACTTTACGGGCTCATTTTTCACAGTGTATAGCATAGTTCGATACTCTCCCTCCCCATTATATACTCTTGATTTTACCTATTATGCTATGCTGCACTGCTCAAAATTTTGCCTATTATGCTTAAATTAATGCTCAATATTTACCTATTATGCTCAATATTTATACCTCAGTTCCCATGTTTTTCTAGTAAATTTGCACTTTCAGGGAAAACAGTAAGTTTCTGAAGCACAGACTCTGAATCCTTGCTTGCCAAAACGCATGTCACAGAAAAGATCGATAGCTAGCTATACTCTAATAGAACAGTCAGATGTCTGATTATTCTCTGACTGTTCTATTAGAGTATATCGATCTTTTTCTGTGATATGTATTTGGTAAGCAAGAATTTATGGTAATGCACAAGTGTTCTGCTTATTATGCTAGCATTATGCTCAATGCTTTTAAGCACCTATTATGCTCATTATTATGCCAACATAATCGGCGGGTCCCTATATGTTGCTGTACAGCTCCATGGTGTTGAATAAAGACCTGTGCTATAAATGCATGCCCTTTCCATTTTAGCCAGTTTTGAGACGTAAATGCCCATAACTTTGCCTAATTAATTTCTATGCCTTCCTCTTTAATTTTTTAAACAGCTCCTTGCCCTCCTCTGGCCCTTCCTTCCAACCCTTTTGGAGTTTGTCCAATACAGTTTAAATGAAACAGTGGGAAACTTAGTTGTTGGCTACTTGTAGAGTGGATGCTCTAGAATGTAAGGAATTGGTGTAAAACATGTGAAAAGTTGGTACATGTAGCTTCGATTGGCGGACTACAACACACTGAATGCTTAAAATTGGCATTTCTCAATACTTTTAAATAGGTGATAAGACTGGTTTTCCCAGACTGTGTCACATTTGCTAAGAGTCCTAATTTTCAATGCTTTACTTTTAATAATTATCATACAGTATGGTAGAACTATATACTAGGGATCGTGGAGATTTGGATTTTCCTAGCCAAAAAAATCACCCAAAAACCAGCTTCACAACTCCATCCTGGCACCTTGGCAGTATTGGTTAGGTATCACTAAGCCCAAAATGCCTTCAGTATGATCCTAAAGGCTTCCAATAAACTGTTACGAAATTTAAAAAAAAAATTATTCAATGGAATTTTCTACGGACTAACTGCCTGCCTGCCTGCCTGCCTGCCTGCCTGCCTGCCTGCCTGCCTGCCTGCCTGCCTGCCTGCCTGCCTGCCTGCCTGCCTGCCTGCCTGCCTGCCTGCCTGCCTGCCTGATGTTTTCAGGCAAGCGTAATTCGATAACGGCTAAGGATATGGGCTTGATTTTTTCACTGCTCGTCTCTACATGTGCCTTTTGGCATACCGCAGTATGTACATTACATGCATCATGGACTTACTTTTGTGTTCCTTTGCGTCCCATTTATTTTTGCTGACAGCCAAGGTGTCAATTCGTGGTAACACGATGCAGGGCTTCCCTACAGTACCTTTGTAAATGGGAATCGCCCATATTTTTCATGGTAACTGGATTGATTGCAAAGACGATTCTAACATTGTTCGTTGTTCGTAATGCTGTGTAACAGGCTAAAAATAGCTGAAAACAAAGTGTAATTGCAGCTGCACTTTCGAGGCAGTAATTGATAGTTGGGGGCATAAAAATCATTGTATTTTCGTGGTGATAATTGCCACTGCACTTTCAAAGCAGTATTAGACAGCTGAGGTGCGGGCCATTCAGACGAAAACATTAATTCTGATGCCATTCTTTCTTTTGATGCAGTATGCATGGGTTCACCAGTCATAAAAAAGCAAACAAATAAGTTAAAGGAAAAATTAGAAATTTTAAGTTTGATTAGGAATCATAGAAAAAAAGTAGGAAAACAAGGGAGATTGCCTACACCTGCAGATATACTAGTAAACATTTAATCCCTATTGGTCTTGGGGTATAGACTGAACTAGGGATTAAATGTTCACTAGTATATCTGCAGCTGTAGGTGACCTTCCTACATTTTTTCTATGATTTATAATCAAATTTATTTTTCCTTAAATTTCATTACTATGTTACATGGCTACGGTAGGCTACAAACACAGAAGTATTACCATTGATATGTTTATAGAAACCTAAGAACAATAATTTTGATGTCAAAAAAAAAACAAAAAAACTATGGTGTTCTGTTCCTTTAGATTACTTGAAAGCATGCAATGTACTTTTAATTAATTACCTAAGTCACTTTCACAAGGTTTTCAGCACACTTCAAGGTACTGTACTATTGGCCACATTTAATTAACCCAGAACTCTGACATGTAATCCTGCATTGCATGTTGTTAATGATGAGACTTTTTACAGAAGTTAGAACTCAGTATCAGCACAAATTATTTTTTACTATTTTGTGCATGCAGCCAACATTGCTATGGCAGCACAGATCTTTTGATGCCACGGCAATAAACTAATGACTTGGCTTTCTTTGTTTCAAAGCATGTGAGTTGTGTGTGTGTTGTGTAAGTTTTCTGGGATGATTGGATAGAACTTTAAAATGGTGTATAATTTAAGGGTTAATTAACGGTTGGGTCCACATGGCACACAAGCTATACAATTCAACTATCTGTAAACGATTTGGGATATTTAAATCAGTGAATGCTCTATTAGAATATTTCACTACAAAGTGACTTGGCTTTTGAAGAGTATCAATAAGTGCTCTTTTCAGCTTGCATTTTTGTCTGACTGCTCTATTAAGGAATATCAATCTATTTTCAAGGAATTAAGCTCCATAGTTTGAAATATCCATCTAATATGCTAGTATTATGTTGGCATACAGGTGTATATAGCACCCAGCTAGCCTATATCATGCCTTTAGTTATGGCACATTTGTTACAGGCCTAGACAAACACCATCACAGCAACGTTTTCTTCCCTAAATCAATGACAGCAATAATAACAGCCTATAATGGTGATGTTCTGTACCACACGCGTATTTTGTACCGTACATGTACGGTACATAACATACGTGTACAATATATGCCATACGCATACGGCAAAATATTTGTGCCATACACGTATGGTATAAACCGTACGCGTATGGTTGAGCCGTACACGTATAATAACTACACGCTGTTCACATATTGTGTAAAATTTCCATCAAATAGTATATTAACTATTTGCATGGTACATAGCTCCACATACATGTAGAAGTAAACATTTATGCATATGTATGAAATTTTTACCATTAACCTACCATCACAGCCATTTCTTGGCCGCCACCTTGGATTTCACATCTTTTTTCACCATAGCCTTTTTGAGGGCCGCACTCTTTTTTTTTTTTTTTTACAGCTTGGCTGTTTTGGATTAGATTACATTTACAGCTACGTTATGAAGACAAAATTAGTTATTGTGTGGTAGTGATTGATAGAGCTAACCTTGTGTGCTACCCCATGATATAAGCAGATTAAATTTTTATTAACCGGTATTGTAGATAGCCGGTTTTTCCCCAGAGGTGGTAACTTGATCAAATGTCAGCCACAAAATATCATTTTATTTTCAGACTTTTCAATTATTTGTGATAATTTAGGTATCTTATTACTTTCAGTAAAGTACTAGCTTAAAAGGTTTTTAATGCAGCAATTGAAATACAGGTATAGTGTGTTTTTCATCAATTCTAGGCGGAAGAAGACAAGCTATATAATAGCTGCAGTATAGTACGTCTATACAAGCTAAATAAGGCCACTCCGCTTATTTATTTGACATTTTTATATTATTGAAATCAATTTCAGATAGTGGAGGTCAGCAATAAGCTGCAACACTCTTGCTAACACATAATATATGACTGTTCTAGTAGAGTAGTTTATAGGTTGAGTGCATTTCACTTGTTAATTTTCATGCCGTAAGCGCCTATATTTTCTAGAATCTGTTCTGGAACAAGTCATAGATGTTTGGTCATGCAAACACGAAATGCTGTAAAATTTAACCAGCGTAATGCGCTCAAAATATAAACTACTCTAATTAGTGTTGTTTTAGTAATGCATTTGACTTTTAGTTTTCGTTTTAGTTATAGCTGTAAATAGAATCTAATCAAAAACAGCCAAGCTGTAAAAGAAGGTGCGGCCCCCAAAAAGGCCATGGTGAAAAAAGATGTGAAATCCAAGGTGGCGGCCAAGAAATGGCTGTGATGGTAGGTTAATGGTAAAAATTTTAATAATGACAATTCAGGTGAATTTGGTGGCAAGACCAAGCGGCACAAAATTCACCTGAATTGTCATTATTAAATTTTTTACCATTAACCTACTATCACAGTCATTTCTTGGCCGTCATATTGGATTTCACATATTTTTTCACCATGGCCTTTTTGGGGGCCGCACCTTTTTTTACAGCTTGGCTGTTTTTGATTAGATATCACTTCTTTTTGTATTTGTATACTGCAAAGCCGGCCAATGGCTGGCTTTGGGTTTTTTTTTAACCCATGTGTTTTTTTCTTTACCACAGGAAGAAGAAAAGAACTTAAAGAAGATTTTTAATACTTCAATTATTTTTGATTTTATTAGTAATTATACAAATTATATACATATATTTATTACATGCCCATTATTCCCCACAGGATATTATTTTGCAGCTGATCTCTCTACTGGGTGACTTGAAATGTGGCTGAACTATCTATAAGGTGACCTCTTCTAGCTGATATCTCTACAGGGTGATTTGTTTCTAGATGAATTCTCTACAGGTGATTTGTTGCAGCTAAACTCTCTACATGGTGGTTTCTTTGTAGCTGAACTCTCTAAACGATGGTTTCTTTGTAGCTGAACTCTCTACAAGGTGACTTCTTCTAGCTGAACTCTCTACAGGCTGATTTGTTTCTAGATGAACTCTCTACAGAGTGATTTGTTTGCAGCTTAACTCTCAGAGTCTACATTATGGTTTCTTTGTAGCTGAACTCTCTACAAGGTGACCTCTTCTAGCTGATCTCTCTACAGGGTGATTTGTTTCTAGCTGAAATCTCTACAGGTTATTTGTTTGCAGCTAAACTCTCTACATGGTGGTTTCGTTGTAGCTGAACTCTCTACTCGATGGTTTCTTTGTAGCTGAACCCTCTACAAGGTAACTTCTTCTAGCTGAACCCTCTACAGGGCGATTTGTTGTAGTTGAATTCTCTACAGGGTGATTTGTTTGAGGCTGAACTCTCTACATGGCAGTTTCTTTGTAACTGAACACTCTACAAGGTGACTTCTAGCTGATCTTTCTACAGGGTGAATTGTTTGTAGCTGAACTATCTACAAGGTAACTTCTTCTAGCTGATCTCTCTACAGGGTGATTTGTTTGCAGCTGAACTCTTTACATGATGGTTTCTTTGTAGCTGAACTCTCTACAAGGTGACTTCTTCTAGCTGAACTCTCTACAAGGTGATTTCTTTGTAGCTGAACTCTCTATATGATGGTTTCTTTGTAGCTGAACTCTCTACAAGGTGACTTCTTCTAGCTGATCCCTCAACAGGGGGATTTGTTTGTAGCCGAACTCTCAACAAGTGATTTATTTGCAGCTGACCTCTTTATGTGGTGGTTTTTTTGTAGCTGAACTCACTACAAGATGACCTCTTCTAGCTGATCTCTCTCCAGGGTGATGTGTTTCTAGCTGAACTCTCTACTGGTGATTTGTTGCAGTTAAACTCTCTACATAGTAGTTTCTTTGTAGCTGAACTCTTTACAAGGTGACTTCTTCTAGCTGAACTCCCTACAAGGTGATTTCTTTGTAGCTGAACTCTCTACATGATGGTTTCTTTGTAGCTGAACTCTCTACAAGGTGACCTCTTCTAGCTGATCCTTCTACAGGGCGATTTGTTTGTAGTTGAATTCTCTACACGGTGATTTGTTTGAGGCTGAACTCTTTACATGGCGGTTTCTTTGTAGCTGAACTCTCTACAAGGTAACTTCTTCTAGCTGATCCCTCTACAGGGCAATTTGTTTGTAGTTGAATTCTCTACACGGTGATTTGTTTGAGGCTGAACTCTCTACATGGCAGTTTCTTTGTAGCTGAACTCTCTACAAGGTGATCTCTTCTAGCCGATCTCTCTACAGGGTGATTTGTTTCTGGCTGAACTCTCTACACGATGGTTTCTTTGTAGCTGAACTCTCTACAAGGTGACTTCTTCTAGCTGAACTTTCTACAGGGTGATGTTTTTGTAACTGAACTCTCTACAGGGTGATTTGTTTGCAGCTGAACTCTCTACATGACGGTTTCTTTGTAGCAGAACTCTCTACAAGGTGACCTCTTCTAGCTGATCTCTTTACAGGGTGATTTGTTTCTAGCTGAACTCTCTACAGGTTATTTGTTTGCAGCTAAACTCTCTACATGGTGGTTTTGTTGTAGCTGAACTCTCTACACGATGGTTTCTTTGTAGCTGAACTCTCTACAGGTGACTTCTTCTAGCTGATCTCTCTACAGGGTGATTTGTTTCTAGCTGAACTCTCTACAGGAGATTTGTTTGCAGGGGATCTTTTTGTAGCTGAACGCTCTACAGGGTGATTTGTTTGCAGCTGAACTCTCTACATGATGGTTTCTTTGTAGCTGAACTCTCTACAAGTTGACTTCTTCTAGCTGAACTTTCTACAGGGTGATGTTTTTGTAACTGAACTCTCTACGGGGTGATTTGTTTGCAGCTGAACTCTCTACATGACGGTTTCTTTGTAGCTGAACTCTCTACAAGGTGACCTCTTCTAGCTGATCTCTCTACAGGGTGATTTGTTTCTAGCTGAACTCTCTACAGGTTATTTGTTTGCAGCTAAACTCTCTACATGGTGGTTTTGTTGTAGCTGAACTCTCTACACGATGGTTTCTTTGTAGCTGAACTCTCTACAAGGTGACTTCTTCTAGCTGATCTCTCTACAGGGTGATTTGTTTCTAGCTGAACTCTCTACAGGTGATTTGTTTGCAGGAGATCTTTTTGTAACTGAACGCTCTACAGGGTGATTTGTTTGCAGCTGAACTCTCTACATGATGGTTTCTTTGTAGCTGAGCTCTCTACAAGGTGACCTCTTCTAGCTGATCTCTCTACAGAGTGATCTTTTTGTAGCTGAACTCTCTACAGGGTGATTTGTTTGCAGCTGAACTCTCTACATGATGGTTTCTTTGTAGCTGAACTCTCTACAAGGTGACCTCTTCAAGCTGATCTCTCTACAGGGTGATTTGTTTCTAGCTGTGTAAACTCTCTACAGGCGATATGTTTCCAGCTGAACTGTTTACATGGTGGTTTCTTTGTACCTGAACTCTCTACAAGGTGACTTGTTTCTAGCTGATCGTGACTTCCTCAAGCTGATCTCTCTACAGGTTGATTTGTTTGCAGCTGAACTCTCTACATGATGGTTTCTTTGTAGCTGAACTCTCTACAAGGTGACCTCTTCAAGCTGATCTCTCTACAGGGTGATTTGTTTCTAGCTGTGTAAACTCTCTACAGGCGATATGTTTGCAGCTGAACTGTTTACATGGTGGTTTCTTTGTACCTGAACTCTCTACAAGGTGACTTGTTTCTAGCTGATCGTGACTTCCTCAAGCTGATCTCTCTACAGGTTGATTTGTTTGTAGCTGAACTCTCTACAGAGTGATTTGTTTGCAGCTGAACTCTCTACAGGGTGATTTATTTGTAGCTGAACTCTCTACAGGATGGTTTCTTTGTTAATGAACTTTCTACAAGGCAACTTTTTTCCAGCTTATCTCTCTACAAGGTGACTTCCTCTAGCTGATCTCTCTATAGGGTGACTTGTATCTAGCTGAACTATCTACAGGATGATCTGTTCATAGTTGAACTCTCTACAGGTTAATTTGTTTGTAGCTGAAATCTCTTGTTTCAAACTGATCTCACTGTAGCATAACTTCTTTGTAGCTGAACTCTCTACAGAGTGACTTTTTTTTGTAGCTGAACTGTATATAGGGTGATTTGTTTGTACCTGAACTTTCTACAGGGTGATTTGTTTGTAGCTGAATGCTCTGCAGGGTGATTTGTTTGTTGTTGATCTCTCTACAGGGTTTCTTTGCAGCTGAGTTCTCTACAGGGTGACTTCTAGCTGAATACTCCCTTGTTTCTAGCTGATCTCTCTACAGAGTAACTTGTTTGTATAGCTGATCTCTTTACAGAGTAGTAGTTTGGTTGCTGAACTCTCTACACGGTGACTTGTTTGTAGAAAAATTCTTTACAGAGTGACTTGGTGGTAGCTGAATTCTCTACAGAGTGACTTACTTGTAGCTGAATTCTCTACAGAGTGACTTACTTGTAGCTGAACACTGTATAAACTATAAAGTGACTTGTCTGTAGCTGAACTCTCTTCAGGGTTACTTGTTTGCAGGTGATCTCTATAGGGTAACTTGTTTGTATAGATGAACTCTTTACAGGGTAGTTTCTTTGTAGCTGAACTCTCTCCACAGTGACTTGTTTGTAGCTGAATTCTCTAGAGAGTGTAGCCGAACTCTCTACAGGGTGCATGACTTGTTTATAGCTGAACTCTCTTCAGTGTGACTTGTAATGTTCTGAATCACTACAGTGATATATTCGTAGCTGAACTCTCTATAGGGTGACTTGCTTCTTGCTGAACTGTCTATAAGATTAACTGTTTGCAGCTGAAGTCCCTACAGAATATCCTGTAATGTAATAGAATTCTATAATGGAGAAAATAAATTAGCTGAATGCTCTATTAGGGTGACTGTTCTATTATAGTATCTTGATCTCGCATTTGCTACATGGAGTTGGCTTTCGAATCATAACTCAGTGGTTTGTAATCCGATTCTTCTATACTACTGCAAGGACTTTCAAGATTATTCCAGCTATACACCGATTTTCAGCTCATTGCTCTAAGCGGTTGCCTAGTAGGCGTGAAAACTAATACTTTTTTATTCCTAAAAATCAATCACATAATTGTGACACAGGTTGGGTTTTGTGTCATATCTCCGTGGTGTTTATCTTGATTCCTTTCAAACCACCAAAAGGCACTCCTACGATGGTTACTCCATCTACATATCAATTTTCAACCCATTCCATGAAGCGGTTTGCTCTGTAGGCGTGACAACAAATCAATCTTGTTATTGTTATTAGCGCTTTACAGTGACCAGCACTGATGGTCTGACACAGTGACCAGCACTGAAGGTCTGACAGCAACATGTGCTGCAGCCTTAGGATTACCTAACCTAATTGCAAGGACTTAGACTTAGTGGCTTATAGCTGAAAAGGTGTAACAGAAAAGGGGCCAAAGTAAGGAAAAAAAATCCCTCCAACCCCAGGATTCGAACTGCAGGTCACCCAATGTCTAGTCGGGGCCACACTCAGTCTCCTCCAGGAGGGATGGATTTTCTTCCTTAAACCTAAAGTATTTATTGGCATTAGCGCTTTAGAGCGATCTTGTTTTACGCGAATAATCGGTCATAACTCCTGAATCATTAATCGGATTTGCACCACATTTGATGCTAGGATTTGCATTTGGACTCCCCTTCTGTGTGCCAAATTTCAAGGCGATCGGAGTACGCGTTTGCGTTTTATAGCAATTTTTGCAAGTGTGCGAAAAGACGAGGAAGAAAAAAAATGAAGGGAAAAAACGAAACTTTGGCCACTCGTATCTCGGAAATGGCTTCAGTGATTTCCTTCAAATTTGGAATGTAGACTCCCCTAGCTGGCGGGCAACTCTGCAGCAAATTTGGTTCCAATCGGATGAGGTATCACCGAGATAAAATGTGTGAAAATGATGTTTTATTTCTTCCTGTCAATATACTCACAGTGTGGCGCGCTGGCTTCTTGGGCCGCACGACACACTATCGTGTGTCTTGATAAAACGTTTTGGTTAAAGTTTTAGTTTTAGTTACCATCATTAATATATTTTAGTTATAGCTTTATATGCTAGATTTTTATAGTTTCAGTTAAAGCTTTAATTTTAGTTGCCATCTTCAATGCACTTGATGTTATATTTCAAGAGTTTTAGTTTCAGTTATGATAGTACTATATAATAGGGATCATAAATATTTGGGCTATTCTGGCCAAAACTGCACCAATGCAACTAAAATTCAACTCACATATTTGCTTTCCTATAAATTCTAAATCCCAAAGCCATGTACATGGGTATACATGCATGTATTTAAGTGCTACAAATTACACAGCTGCAAATTGAAAAGCATAATTATATTGTTTGTTTTCCATTAGCACTTAAAGAAACACAATGTGACAATTTTAAGGTGCCAAGATAAACATGGTAAACACAAGACCAATGCATCAAGGTACCAAAATCAAAATGATCAGGTGCCAAAACAATTGCAGTAAATATGAAGACCAATTTAGCAGTCAGTGCATGCTATCCTTCAAGAATTTGATGCATATTTCAACCCACCATGTTTGGTTCTGTAATAATGAATGTACATGCATGCATGATTCTTTTTCAAAGAACAAATGTAATACAGTGCATGTGATTTTACTATAAAAAGCTATTATTACAATTAAGTTTAGGAATTTTAAGGTCAATTAGGGATCATAGAAAAGGAAACAAGAGGGAAGCTGTCTACGCATATACCACTTCAGTCTATACCCATGACTGAATTAGGGATTAAATGTTCACTAGTATATCTGCATGCAGGTGTAGATGACCTCCCTTGTTTTCCTACATTTTTTCTATGATCACTAATCATCCTTAAAATTCCTTAAACTTGTTTGTTTACTTTTTGTAACATTATTATAACTGATACTGCTTCAAAAGAAAGGATGGCACCAGAAGTGAAGTGGCCATTATGCTGCTATGTTCAGCCCATTACACAGTGCTACAAATGAAGAACAGTAGGAGAAGTGCCTCTGCAATCATTCCAGTCACCATAAAAATGTTACCGGATCTGCAAAAATCCAACACAATAGCACATTTTTTGAATTCCTGTTTATTAAATATTTGTAATCTACTTAGCCAAGTGTACCTTCTGGTAAAGTTTCAGCCTCATGTGCCAATAACTTTCGGAGTTACAGCCCTACAAAGTAGCAACAACAGAAAAATCGATTTGTACAGCAAGTATAGGGAAAATAAATTACAGGCACTTACTAAAACAGTTGTGACTTATGAATGGATTGACATGCTGTGCTGAAATGTTCACCATCATGTTCGCCATGAATAGGAGAATCATTTACTGGGTAAGTTTGTCCTTCTATCACCTTTCTTCACTGCATACAAAGGCAAAATTCGTGAAGAAAAATTGATTGCTTCGACGTGACGCAAACAAACGCTCATACCTTGTGTATCGTTGGGTCTACTGCAACGAAACAATGTTTTTCAACCTCTTATTGAGTAGGTGAATAAGATGATATACAGGTTTTTATTGTTAATCCCTTCCGTCACTAAGAAAGAGGCATTCAAAAAATTTACGAATTTTTTTCAATAATATAGTCCTGGACATCATAAGTTTCCAAAAGTTAACTACTGTGTTTGCAATGTCATAACTTTACGTGGGTTTCGTCTACGTCTTTGAAATTTGGAAAGGGGAAACATGTAACCATTGTGGTTACACAACAGGAAGTTGAAGCCATATCAATGTGAATTGTTCGTGTAATGATGTAATAACCAAGTAGATTCAACATTTTACATATTTCACTTTTTCTCCCTGTAGCTGTAAGCCACAAAGCTAAATCTTGGTGGGAATGGAGAACAGTTATAGCTTTAACTTTTTGTAAGACAAATTTTTGATATCTTCGGTTATTTAGGTGTTATTGTGAATTGAAGCATAACACAAATGTCACTTTTTCTCAGCAAAACAGCCAACAATGCTTATGAAATTTAGTACACAAACACAATGCAGCATATGCTAAAAAATTGTAAGACAGATTTTTAAAAATCAAATTTAGTTAGAAGTTATAGCTTTTAAAACACAGAGAAACCAGCCTTAACCTTTAAAGCCACACAAAAATATTTGATGAATGCGTGTTTATTCAAACAGACTTAAGTATATGGCCAGGTAACTTGGCCTCTAACTCCATTAGCCTAATACCAGACATCAAAAGAAAGCTTATTCATTGGGCTACTAGGGGAAGGCTAAATATACACTGTAACAACAGAGGCTTACTTGTTATAGAGCTCTGAAGAACGGCGACTGGTTTTATCGGAACGCTGCGTTCCACGCTTTGTCCGCCATGTTAATTAGCATTTGAGGCACGTGAGCTGTATATGGCCTTACTCGCCATTGAATGGCGAATCAGTCAACGGTGATTTGGGGGTGAATAGGATCAACTGGCAGTGAGTTATAGATGATTTTCTAAAGGTGTGTAGAGGATTTTAACGCTTGTAAACTGAAATGCATTTCATGGCGTGTTTTGGTCCTCATACTTTCGTTGTAGGATAAATCCCTAGGTATAATTTTAATCCTTATTACATCACGAGTAAAACGACGTTGATTGCGTAGTCATAGGACAAACACTATGAAAATTACAGTGCCTTGTTTATAACCATACGTAGCGGTCAATCAAATTATATAGTACATTACGTTTTTGGAAAGTTACGATGTCCAGTACTATACGCAAATATTTTATCCATTGTTTTCAATGCTTTATACTGGAAATTTAGGCTTGCGTTATTGTGTTGGGTTTTCGCAGATCCGGTCACAAATACAGACGATTTACAAACCCCAACTATCAAATTATTACTGACTCAAAAGTGAAGTGGCCATTATATACTGTACTTTGCTTTCACCTATTTTCATCCTGCTACACAGCGTTACAAATGAAGAACAGTATTAGAAGCACCTCTGCAATCAATCAAGTCATCACATTAAATACAGACCATTTACAAACATATGCATCACGCTACTGTGAATTGATACCTTGGGACTGTTAGCAAAAAGAAATGGGACACAAATGAGAACAAAGGTAATACATATTGTGGTATGCCAAAAGGCACATCTGGGGACAAAGTGCCATCAAATGGTGAAGAAATCAAGCCTGTACCCTTAGCCATTGTTGAATTATGCTTGCCTGAAGGCATCAGGTAGCTAGTTAGTAGAAAATTCTTAACAATCTATTGGAAGCATTTAGGGTCGTATTGGAGGCACTTTTGAGCTTGGTAATACCTAACCAATACTGCCACGGTGCCAGTATGGTATTATGAAGCTGGTTTTTGGGTGATATTTTTGGTCAGGAAAACCCAAATCTCTAATATACAGTACTAGAGGTGTACCGATATAGGTTTTTGGCATGTACCGATATCCGATATTGATGTAACCAAAAGAAGCCGATAACCGATAATCAATCCGATATTTGCATTAATATTTTAAGCAAACAAAAGTGTACTTTTACCTACCCTACAGCAACATGTGCATGTATTCATTGCTATACTCTTCCTGTGGTGGTGTACAGCTTGGGTTTCTATTGTGCAATCCAGACAATTAGGCACCCACAAACATTTTATGTAGATATACTCCCATGAAGCCTTAAACGGATATTTCTGCATTACTCTGCATTCTAATGACTTGTGAGAAAGCTGGTAGCTACAGCAAGTTTCCGTTATCCTGTGATTCTTCTTCTTTTACAAAGGTACTCTATAACTGCTTCATTTGTAAAGACTGCGATAAGCTTTCCAGCAACAAACACTAGAATTGCGTGTATTTATATGGCTTCTCGTAGCATAGCACTTGTTGCAGAGTAAACAATAAGCCAGAGCATAAAGAATCTATGGCCAGAACCACATGGATAATGTAGAAAACCAATGCATAATCCATTTATGTACAAACCATTGCTACTGTATAAATATCGGTAGCGATATCGGTCCTCCTGCTGTTCTGTACCGATACCGATGTTGGTAAAAAATACCATATTGGTGGCCGATATTGTAGCCGATCCGATTATCAGTACACCTCTATACAGTACTACCATACTATATGATTTTAGATTCTGTGTTTTAGTTTCAGATAACTAAAAGTAAAAGCCTCAACTAAAACCACTTTTAGTTTTAGTTTTGGTTAATTAAACAACACTAACTCTAATAGAACAGTCATATATGTGGTAGCAAGGTTTCACACAGGGTTGCAGCTTATTGCTGACCTCCGCTATCTAAAATTGACTTTAATAATATCCAAAAATGTCAAATGAGTAAGCAGAGTGGCCTTGTTTAGCTAATTTGTATAGACGTACTATACTGCAGCTATTATGTAGCTTGTCTCCTTCCGCCTAGAATTGACAAAAAACACCCTATACCTGTGTTTCAATTGCTGCATTAAAAAACGTTTTAAGCTAGTACTTTACTGAAAGTAATAAAATACCAAATTATCACAAATAATTGAAAAGACTGAAAATAAAATGATCTTTTGCGTCCGACATTTGATAAAGTTACCACCTCTGGGAAAAACCGGCTATCTGCAATACCAGTTAATAAAAATTTAATCTGCTTATATCATGGGGTGGCACAAGGCTAGCTCTATCAATCACTACCACACAATAGCTTTTGAAATTGCATGGGAAGCGTGTAGAAGGTGGCGTCTGAGTGCACATGTCGTTGTCCAAGCATTGACGTTTTTGGACAGTGGCTTTCGTAGGTCACTGCAGCCACACTATATAACCAAACCCTTTTATATTTTATGTATGGAAGTTATAGTCATAGGTCTTCATAATAGTGTAACGATTGATCGAGTATTGTTGCTCCTCTAGGAAATATTGCACCTGAAAATACATGGTGGTCAAAAATACATGAGCTGCTCTACGCGTCAATAGACTTCCAGATCGTCAAACTAATTTGCCAGCACTTGACCCGATCCAGATAGCTATCATCTCAGATCATGCCATGTTTTGTGTTTTTTCATTTTTTTTTTTCATTTGGTGACCTAAGTTTTACTGTTGGTTCAACAGTGAGCCCGGCTTATTGAACCGACTTTTGGTTCATCATCCACTGCCAATTTTATATTATTCCTATACAGTATGGATTGCCATACTGTACGCGTACAGTTCGTACCATGTGCATATATATACCATATGGGTATACGCTTATGGTATGTACGGTATGATATACGTGTGCGGTACAGAACAGTGACACTGGAAAAACTAATGTGCTTACCAAATCCATCATCCTCATCTGGTCTGATCCTGAAGATACTAATATCCAACTGAACTTTGTACACAAATGCTTGGAGAATAAATGCCAATGAAACTGTGTACAGCACCTGTGTAATAATATATAAGTAAATTACTGGGAGTAGCTAAAAATACAAAACCTACAAAGGGAAAGTAAGTACAAAGGGAAACTTTTTGTAATCTAATTTGTAATGAAACTTTTTTTCTATAGGAGCTTGATAATTTCTTAATTAAAGTTTGCACACAAACATCATGCAATACAGTAGGGATCATGGAGGTTTACGCTTTTCTGGCCAATAGTACCACCCTAAAACCAGCCTCATGACAGTTTAACAGTATTGGATAGGTAGAATTTAATCTGAAAAGTCTTCAGCATGACCTCAAAGCTTTCAAATAAGTTTTGTGTGGGATTTATTTGACTGAATTTTCTGCTGACTGAACTAACTGATGTCTTCAGTCAAGCATAGCTTAAGTAATAGTTGTATTATGATACAACTGATATGTACCATGCGGTCTATTTGGTATACATAGACCACACCCTTAATGCAGGCTAATAGCCTGCTGGGTAATAAATTACCCTAGCCAACACGTAATCTACTTCCTGATTCAATTTATAAGCGTGACTGATGAATTCGATTATGGCCAGCAATTATTGACATTGAAATAACGTTGTCTACATGACACGTAAAATTCCGTTATTAGTGTGAGAAGAAAGCTGCTGTGAGCGAAACATTGTTAAAAGCTTTAAAACTAAAGGTCGCTCAATGTAAAGAGCCAAACCCTAGATTTTGTTTACAATTGCCAGGGTGGTGACCTTGTCATTCATGTTCATCGCCAGTGATGGATGAAGCGAAGCGTCGGCTTAGCTTAAAGTGCAATCGAGGAGCGAACACTGTCTCATTGTCTACAGCAAAACTGTTGGATAAACAAGGTGCACTATCGTCTAAAGAATTGGATAAACAAGGTTCCAGTGCTGGAAAAGGTGAACTTGACGAAGTGACAGCAGAGAGCCGTTTTTCATTTGAAATAGAAGGTAATGTATTGGAACAAAAGTGCCTGAGAACACAGTGAAGAACACGGAGTGGTCTTATTGCAACTTTGAATCTTGGCGAACAGCTAATAATAAGAAAATCTTGATCTCTGGAGAGAAGTGCCCCGACGACATTCTTATTTCTGCTGACAAGAACAACACTTGTAATTGGTTATGCAAGTTTGTAGTTGAAACACGGAAAACAAATGGTGAGCATTATACCCCCGGCAGTTTATATCTCTTGCTACATGAGGAATTCAGGAAATGTGGTCAACTTATTTCAAGATCCTGAATTTAAGCCCTTAAAGAATTGTTGTGACTCACTATTTAAAAGGTTACATGCCAAGGGAATTGGTGCAGAAAAGAAAGAAACCCCATCTCTGTCTGTTGAGGACGAGGATCAGTTGTGAAAAACTGGAGTGATGAACATTGAAAATCCTTGGGGCCTGTTACGAGCGGTCTTCTTTTACAATGGGAAAAACTTTTGTTTAAGGGGTGGAAAGGAGCAACGGGGTTTAAAGTTCTCACAACTTAAGAGGGAACACAGAAATGTTGATGGTATGGAGCGGATATGTTATGTGTACAGTGGATTTGGCTCCAAAAATCGCCAAGGTGGGTTCAACTCACTAAATTTAGATAACAAAGTTGTCTATCAGTATGAAAGTACCCCTGAAAACAACAAATGTCATGTAAAGATTCTTGATAAGTATTTCCAAGTTGTTCCACAAGAAGCAAAAGAAAGTGATAGTGCTTTTTATCTGAGACCAGTTGAGAAATTGCGTAGTGATCCATCAATGCCTTGGTTCACCAGTGTGGCTGTAGGAAAGAATAGGTTAGATTGTATGTTGAAGACTATGTGTCAAGAAGCTGGTATATCTCAAACCTACACAAACCACAGTTTATGAGCTTATGCGACTACTACTATGTTTCGTGCTGGTGTTTCACAAAAGTTAGTACAACAACGCACTGGGCACAAGTCATTGGAGGCCCTCCATCAGTACGAGCGTCCTTCTGAAAAGCAATTGTTAGATGTTTCTAACATTATGTCTAATAATGACAAGGGTGATAGTTCTGCAGCTGTGGTATCAGTATCAAATCAAGTAGTAAAGAATAATCTAATCAAAAACAGCCAAGCTGTAAAAAAAGGTGTGGCCCCCAAAAAGGTCATGGTGAAAAAGCTTGGCACAAAATTCACCTGAATTGTCGTTATAAAAAATTTTACCATTAACCTACCATCACAGCCATTTCTTGGCGCCACCTTGGATTTCACATCTTTTTTCACCATGACCTTTTTGGGGGCCGCACCTTTTTTTACAGCTTGGCTGTTTTTGATAAGATATCACTTCTTTTGTATTTGTATACTGCAAAGCCAGCCTATGGCTGGCTTTGGGGCTTTTTTAACCCATGTGTTTTTTTATTTACCACAGGAAGAAGAAAAGAACCTACAGAAGATTTTTAATACTTCAATTATTTTTGATTTTATTAGTAATTATACAAATTATATACATATATTTATTACATGCCCATTATTCCCCACAGGATATTATTTAGCAGCTGATCTCTCTACTGGGTGACTTAAAATATAGCTGAACTATATACAGGATGGTTTCTTTGTAGCTGAACTCTCTACAAGGTGACCTCTTCTAGCTGATTTCTCTGCAGGGTGATTTGGTTCTAGCTGAACTCTCTACAGGTTATTTGTTTGCAGCTAAACTCTCTACATCCATGGTGGTTTCTTTGTAGCTGAACTCTCTACATGATGGTTTCTTTGTAGCTGAACTCTATACAAGGTGACTTCTTCTAGCTGAACTCTCTACAGGGTGATTTCTTTGTAGCTGAACTCTCTACATAATGGTTTCTTTGTAGCTGAACTCTCTACAAGGTGACTTTTTTTAGCTGATCTCTCTACAGGGTGATTTGTTTGCAGCTGAACTCTTTACGTGGTGATTTCTTTGTAGCTGAACTCTCTCCAAGGTGACCTCTTCTAGCTGATCTCTCTACAGGGTGATTTGTTTCTAGCTGAACTCTCTACAGGTGATTTGTTTGCAGCTAAACTCTCTACATGGTGCTTTCTTTGTAGCTGAACTCTCTACATGATGGTTTCTTTGTAGCTGAACTCTCTACAAGGTAACTGCTTCTAGCACTGGGTGATTTGTTTGTAGCTGATCTCTCTACAAGTTGATTTGTGTGTAGCTGATCTCTCTGCAAGTTGATTTGTTTGTAGTCGATCTCTCTACAGGGTAATTTGTTTGTAGCTGAACTGTCAATAAGGTGATTTGTTTGTAGCTGATCTCTCTGCAGGTTGATCTGTTTTAGCTGAACTCTCTACAGGGTGATTTGTTTCTAGCTTATCTCTCTACAGGTTGATTTGTGTGTAACTGATCTCTCTACAAGCTGATTTGTTTGTAGCTGATCTCTCTGCAGGTTGATTTGTTTCTAACTGATCTCTCTACAAGTTGATTTGTTTGTTGCTGATCACTCTAAAGATTGATTTGTTTGTAGCTGAACTCTCTGCAAAGTGTTTTGTTTGTAGCTGATCTCTCTACAGGGTAATTTGTTTGTAGCTGAACTCTCTGCACAGTGACTTGTGTGTAGCTGAATGGTCTAGAGAGTGATTTAATTGTAGGTGAACTCTCTACAGGGTGCATGACTTGTTTATAGCTGAACTCTCTTCAGTGTGACTTGTAATGTTCTGAATCTCTACAGTGATATAATTGTAGCTTAACTCTCCACAGGGTGACTTGCCTCTTGCTGAACTGTCTATAAGACTAACTGTTTGCAGCTGAAGTCCCTACAGAATAACTTGTAATGTAATAGAATTCTATAATGGAGTAAATAAATTAGCTGAATGCTCTATTAGGGTGACTGTTCTATTAGAGTATCTCGATCTCGCATTTGCTACACGGAGTTGGCTTTCGAATCATAACTCAGTGGTTTGTAATCCAATTCTTCTATACTACTGCAAGGACTTTCTATGAAGATTATTCCAGCTATACACCGATTTTCAGCTCATTGCTCTTAGCAGTTTGCCTGGTAGGCGTAAAAACTAATACTTTTTTATTACTAAAAATCAATCACATAATTGTGACACAGGTTGGGTTTTGTGTCATATCTCCGTGGTCTTAATCTCGATTCCTTTCAAACCACCAAAAGGCATTCCTACGATGGTTACTCCATCTACATAGTAATTTTCAAGTCATTCCATTAAGCGGTTTACCCTGTAGGCGTGACAACAAATCGATCTTGTTTTACGCGAATAATCGGTCATAACTCCTGAACCATTCATTGGATTTGCACCAAATTTGATGCTAGGATTCGCCTTTGGACTCCCTTTCTGTGTGCCAAATTTCAAGGCGATTGGAGCATGCGTTTGTGTTTTATAGCAATTTTTGCAAGTGTGCGAAAAGACGAAGAAGAAAAAAAACGAAGAAAAAAAACGAAACTTTGGCCGCTCATATCTCGAAAATGGCTTGAGTGATTTCCTTCAGATTTGGAATGTAGACTCCCCTAGCTGGCGGGCAACTCTGCAGCAAATTTGGTTTCAATCGGATAAGGTATCACCGAGATACAAAAGTGTGAAAATGACGTTTTCTTTCTTCCTGTAAATATACTCACGGTGTGGCGCGTCGACTTCTTGGGCCGCATGACACACTACCGTGTGTCTTGATTCTATCCCCACTTTCGGTACCATTCCCAACATCATGTTTAGTGGATGTACATTCCCTGGTTGCTCAGTAGTGGTTCCAGGAAGAGATGCTATCCAGAATTATAAAGATGGAGAGAACCACTTAGAGGGAGTTACCCTGGAACAAATTCTTGATGACTGAACGTTTTATTTGTGCTAATGTAGGTATGCTGTTAGGTGCTATTATAAGACTTCCAAGTGCTATGTTTTAGGCTTTTTTATTGTGCTTTTACCTTTTCTTTGTTGTACAAGTGCTGCTGCTTGGTGGTAAATGTTCATCACGATGTAATTGAAACCCACAAGTAATCCTATACAAGAAAATCAGTGTAAACTTGGCCATGGTACATTTAAATGTGCCATGACCAGTCATGGTTTATTTTAAATGTACCATAGCCAGCCATGGTTTAACTTAAATGTACCATGGCCAGCCAGGGTTTATGAGATATGTAACCTGAAATTCTCCTTTGAAGGTAGGTGGTTTCATGGTACATTTATGGTTAAAGCCATTTCTTCACTACTTTAGGCTCAAGAATGAGTCAAGATATGCTTTTCGCCAACTGCAGCAGCTACAGTGTATGGATCATGGTAGACTTACCTTTGTCTTCCTTTGAGTCCCATTTCTTCTCCCTTATCATGTAGGTGTTGATTTGCAGTAACTGACACAAGATGTATTCAGTGCAGCTGGCTTTCATAAGAATCATCTGTAATCTCTGTAATGACTTAATTTATTGCAAAGGCACTTCTCATATTGTTCTTTGCTTACAATGGGTAAAACTAATCAAAAAAGTGGAACAGACTGGCCACTTCACTGGTAATTGATAGTCACTTTTATTATGTCTTACTAGTGCCATGCTTTTCTTTGATGTGGTATGCATTGATTTGATCATCATACACTACGATGTATATTAGGGACCACAAAAGAGTAGGTGTGGCCCACAAAATAATATCATCCAAAAAACAGCCTCAATTTCCCCTAACGACGATCAGGCAGTATTGGTTAGGTGAAACTAAGCCCAAACAAGCTTTCAGATCGATCCGAAATGCTTTCAACAAGTTGCTACAGAATTTTAAAAATAATTTATTTAACAGAATTTTCTAATGACTGAGTAAGTAACTAACTGACTGGCTGATGCCTTCAGACAAGCGTAACTTGATAACGGCTAAGGCTACGGGCTTGATTTTTTGCTGTTCGACGTCGCTTCATCCCGACAGGTGCCTTTTGGTATACCGCAGTACATACAATGCATTCTTCATGGACTTACCAGTGTCCTCCTTTGTGTCCCATTCATCTTTGCTGACAGCAAAAAGTGTCAATTTGGCGATAGCATGTGATGGCTTCCCTTCACGTAACAGAAATCATCCATATTTTTCATAGCGGCTATTTTGATAGCAGAGGTGCTTGTCAAACAGTTCTTGATTTGTACTGTTGTGTAATGGGTTGAACACAGCCAACAACGAAGCGTAATGGATAATTCACTTTTCATACGATAATTGATATAACTGGGGCGCACGGCATCATTTCTTTCTGAATGCATCTCGGAGTGCAGAAGTGCTTTTCGAACAGTTCTTGATTCGAAAATGCTGCATAACGGATTGAATATAGCTGACAATGAAGCGTAATGGATACTTCACTTTTCAGACGATAATTTGGGTGCGCGGCGCCATTTCAGATGCGGTATGCGTGGGTTCACCAGTCATAATAATTATTAGTTAACAAACAAGTACACAGAAAAATTTGGAATTTTAAACTAGAGTAGGGACCATAGCACATCGATAAAAAGTACTGAAACAAGCTGGAGTAGTGCACGATATTAAATCACAGTAAAACAATAAGAAGTGTTATATCCCTACTGTGCTCAAAATACCATATATAATTGAAATGCACAGTAGGGACATAACATTTCTTATTGTTTTACTGTGATTTAATATCGTGCACTACTCCAGCTTGTTTCAGTACTTTTTATCGATGTGCTATGGTCCCTACTCTAGTTGAAAATTCCAAAATTTTCTGTGTACTTGTGTTATAAAAATTAACAAACACGTGTTAGGGAGCATAGAAATATAAGCAGACAATGGAGATCATCTACGTTTGCAGCTATACTCCATTGCTTATTATTTCTATGATCCCTACTCAAATATAAAATTTATTTACACTTGTATAATGAGGTAAGTACCAGCTATGTACCATGGAATTCTTGTTATTATTTTATGATAACACAAGTTAGTTCTTATAATCTGTGTAACAATAGTTCATATTATACCTATAAATATTAGCTCTAGTACAATAAATAAATGAAATCCCTGTATCAACCAGATATTTCGGAATCAAGTCAAATAACATCACAGGATGTGACAAGCACTCAAGAGCACAGACTTCTATATCTCAAGGAATTGATCACTTCTGTACCCTCAGTTTCTGTAAGTTTACTTTTAATTCCTTGGGTATAGATGTGAGTGCTCCTATGATTATAGGTACCACTTAAATCAAAGTCCTCCACGCTCTCTCAACTTTTATCCAAATGTAAATGTCTGCATACTTATCTCGCTTTTCAACAGCTTTCAACTATCTCCAGGGATTGTTCCATCAATTAACTTCATAAAATTACGTTACTTGTCTACCAAAGTTTTGTCAGGTTGGTTGTGAAGAGTGGTTGAGTGAACAGTAATAGTAAAATCCCACATAAACGTGCAGGCAGAAATATTCATAACCTGGTCGGCTTCACTGACCAACAACATCAAATCCATAAAACCCAGCTACCACTTTAACTGGTTAATAGCCGCCACTGATTCACACCCTAGAATTATTGTCATAAGAGCCGCCTTCAGATAATAGCTGTGGCTTGTATCTAGATATACTGGTGCAAGTGTTGATAAGAATGCTTGAAGTAGAAACTTGGCAAAGAAATTGTTTTAAGCCAGGAAATAACATTTTTGAGAGAAGTTAAAATAAATGATAGTATTGAAGGAAGGTCAGTCACTCGTGAGTGCATATAAATACCACAGACCAGCCCACAGTAGCTGCCCTCGGATAGTAGCTAGCTGCTATTGCATGGTAGTCGCAGGGTTTTCCTCACTGAAAGTTATAGCAGCCACAGTTATGAACTGGTCAAATACGGTAATTTCCAATAAATAAAGCGTGCGGAATCTGGTTATTCCGCTTCATGCATTCAATCGGTTCATTGACAAATTTGAAGATGTCTCGGCGATTCCTGACCAGTCCACATCCAGGACAGTTCCCAAGGCCATGAACTGCTCTCACACCTCTCCATGCTCCTACAAACTCCACAGTTAGTTAGTAACACTCATGTACCATTCATTTGTGGCTATAACTTAGTTCAGTACTGCTCGGTATGCTTTTCTTGGCACAAGGCTTGCATGTCTTTACATGCTTGCACAATTCGAGCCAGGGAAAGCAGGCTGAGCAGTACTAAACTAAGTTATAGTCACATACTAACTAAATGTGGAGTTGTACAAGCATGCAGAGTTGTGATTGTGGTACATGGCCTTGGGAACTGCCCTGGATGCCGAGATACTCTAATTGACCAGTCAACTCTGTTCAGGGGTAGTTGATGAAGTAGATGCTATTGAGCCTTTTTATCTCCTTGAAAACCGTAATATCCACTATGTTTATGAACAACCGTAATGATAGTGGCTTGTTTACATGTATTAGTCTTGTATTTTTAGGCTAATAAGCAAGCTTGTAAGTGTAACATGATTACTTCCTAAAGTTGTAAACTTGCTGGAAATCCACAAATTCTAAGATGTTTCAGCAATTCCTGGACCCATTGAGTCAGTCCACATCCCTCTTGTGCTACGCCCCTCTTATTAAGCAACTTTACATTCTACTGCTTCAAAACTATCATAACGTACAAGCCATTATATTATTCAACATACTACACCTGTGGTGAAGATCAAAGTACTGTGCTTTGGTATATAACAGATAAACTGTGGTATATATCACTATGGTTTTTGTCTACACTTACCGTATGTGATCAGACCAGCAAGGACCCCACATGTTAATAAATTTTTTGAATTCCATTTTAATACATTTTCTTTATCCGGATAGCCAAAGAAATAGTCAAAATGAAACTGTAAAAGCCAAGAGCTTTCAAAGTTTTACAGTGCTACAGTACAAAGTGGCAACAGCAGAAAAATTGATTTGCAGTGACAATATGGGAAATAAACTATACACCCTTAAATAAATGGTCATAACTGTGATGTAACTTACACCATCACGTTCTCCATGAACAGGTAAATACATTGCTAGGTAAGTTTTGTCTTCCAGGCCTTTCCTACAATCAGGGTGAAGGTGAAAGCATGAGAAAGAAAATGATAATGAATTGCTTGTCCAATGCAAGGCAAACTAATGCTCATATCTTCTGTCTACTTGGGAGTACTGACAGCAAAAGATGTTGAAACTCCTCTTGCTTTGGGGATCATACTGCTACCAAGGTTTTTGCCATTATCACCCCTACATCATGAAACAAGCACTCAAAACAAGCACTCAAAAATTATGTTTTTCAGTTTCATAAATATTTCACCCAATGCATTTATTGTTTTAAAATTAGGCTAGCATTAACATGTGGAATTCTTGTAGATCTAGTCACATATGTGGTGTAACTGCAAACATTCTGTGAAATCCTTACCTAAATGGTGAACAAGTTTCTCCAAGTGCCTAAATCAACCAAGAATTGTTCACCTTGGTTACTGAGAGGACTGTCTTGTCTCCTTTGTTGATAACTCAGTACTACAGTAGGACCTCCACTATCTGAACACATGTGTGCCAGTTAAATTATGAAAGTGTTCGGATAAATGAAGCCCATTTATTTGTATACAGAGTTCTGTTTAACTACTCTAATAGAACACACATTAACTGTAATAGAATGTTCACCTAGACCATTTACCTAATGATGAAATACTCTAATAGAGCAGTCATGTATACTGTTCGGATAATCAAGGGTTCAGGTAATCGAGTTTGGACAATCGAAGTCCTACTGTAGTGGGTAGATGAGCATGGCATTGCTGAAGTGAACAATTCTACCACTAAATCACTATAACTGCTACATGTATATCTCTGATTGTTTATCTACTGGGGTGTAAAATATACCACTTATAACATGATTACTTGGGATATGACAAAATATATGCACTCACCCTTGACCACTAGCGTGCTCTTGGGAGTCATGTATATATTTTTGTCATATATCTCGTAATTGTGCTATAACTATGTAATAAAACTTGCAATTTACTGTAATGTTACAGACCAACAAATTTTGATTATCAGAGCCATTATATAACTTCAAAGTATGAAAATTTAAATCATAACCACGTAAAATCTTAATAGCACAGTAAACATTGCTAATATGTTGATAGTTGAAGAGATTATTTCTGAGTCTGGTTGTCAGAAGCTTGAGCAAGTGTGCATGCACATACATGCATCAGAACACTGACCCAAGATGTTCAAAAATAGCAGCATACAATAGTGTGCATACAGTGTATTATTAACCATCAAAAACTGTAAGATGAAATTATAATTACTGCAATAGTTCGAGAGGAACCCATTATCCCTCTCCTGTTTATGTAAAGGTGTGGCCACTACACAGAACAACTACTGAAATGTATGATGTAACTGAGAAGTTACAAAGAGATCCTATAGATATTTATAGTTCATTCTGTACCATATTACATTTACATTGGTGGGTGAGCTAACTACATGATTACAATAATCTTACGTAGAATTATAAGCAAGAAAACGCTTACACAAGAACTAAATTCTAGCAAAATTCACCTGCCTGCCTGCTCGATCAGTTGTTAGGAAGTATATGCAAATACCATTTCAAGCCACAATCATGTGTAGCATGTGACCTTTCAATTTTTGATAATTGTTTGTCCTCTGTGCCTTACCTTTACCTTATCTCCAATCTTCCTAGTTGTCATTTTCTTCATGCTAGTAATTATACTGAGGCATAAATTTTGGTATTGACACTATCTTTGGTGGTATATTCATACTAGCTGTTTTTGAAAAGATATTATTTTGCAGCAATAAAAATCAACCTGGTAAAAATACACATGCTACATAAAAATTACACATGTTTTAATCCCATTGGTAAACACTGAAAAAAATCTTAAAGCAATAAAACCAATGTATCATCAGATTAGCCATTCATGGGGATATCTTTGTTTTGTGTTCACATAGTGTAAGGCACGTGAGTTATGGGTGCTTAGTAATGATGCAGTAAAACTAAAGTTTACTGTCATCATTTCATTGTTGAAATGGCCTTCTTCTTTGTCCACATGGTGACATACAGGGAAAATACTATTACCTTAATTGATTTTCTAGTTCATGATGAACAGACTGAGCCAACTTCGTAGCTTGTTTCAGTTGTGAGTTATGATTAATTTATTTGCCTTATTGTTACTATACAAATTCCTGTTCAAATAGTCCTAGTGCTATAATTCCAAGACTGTTCATCACAAAAGGCTGACACTTTGGCTATCCACTCTTTTGTTACTATAGACAACAAAGAAGCAATAAAATGGAAGTTGAGGAAAGTACAAAAATGGCCAGTTTTTGCTTGCCAGTATTTAGATGTCACAAAAATAATGGTTTGAAATTACCATAAGGGTGAGTAAATAACAGCATACAAAACAATCAGTTTTATTAGAAACTACTGCTCTTAATGATCTAGTTGCACATAATTATAATAATTGAGTTTGTAATGATTTATCACAAAGGATGCCTACTCAGTCAGTAGCACAATAGAGATACTCTAATAAAGTAGTCACCCTAATACACAACAGCCATGTACATCATACACAATATAAGATTACTTATCACACATACACAAGCACTAACGTGTAAGTGCAACTTACTGATGTGGTTACCATAAATGCTAGGAAATAAACTCGAGTATTTTCATCGTCATTGGCTAATGAAAACCCTTCAACAAGAATCCACCAATCAACCCCAACCATCACTTCAAACAGAGTAACTACACAAATGATGCAGAAAAAGTACAAAGACTTTGTACAGTGTACATATATGTGAACCAATCTGGGAAAACCAGCCCATGCTGCTTTTCCCAAGCCCAGTGGTGACCCGTATGTGCGGTGCAGGGCCTTAATGGACTGGGTCACATATGTGGTTCAAATTGTGGTGACTTAATACTGCATAAAGTTGCATGAGTAAAAGCACCAAGGCTGTGAAACTATTTTATATTGGATTATGAGCATTAAAACTGCAAAAAGTTTGGCTACTAAAATATGTGACCTGCTGAGTAAAACCTGGCCATTTTTGCGAACTTCTATTTCGTTATAAAATGTACTGAAATAAATATGAGTGTGCATAAAAATTTATGCACCATTTAATCCCTTTGGTATGCACTGACACAAAGCTCTAATTGACAACACCTATACACCATAGAATTTGCTGTCCATGAAGAGTAAGCAAATCTTTGTTTTGTGTTTGCACAGAAAAAAGGCTCATGCATTATGGGTTACGACAAGACTACATAATATTTATATTATGTACTCTTGTAAATATTATGTACTCTTGGCTACGATGTGGTAGAAATAAAGTTTACCATCATTGTTTCTTTGTTGGAATGGCTTTCGTCTTTGTCCATGGAAGATTACAGGGAAAACACTATATCTTGATAGATTTGCGTAAACATAATAAGCTGAGTCCTGCCTTCATAGCTTGTTTCAGTTGTGATTAAATTTTTACAACTGCCATATTGTTGCTGTACAAATCCAATTGATTGTTGTTCAAATTGTCTAACACTATATATAATCCACACAAAAACAACCAAGCTGTGAAAAAATGGTGTAGCCTTAAAAAGCCTGGGTGAAAAAAGTTGTGAAATCAAAGGTGGCAGCCAAGGAATGGTGTTGATGCTAATAACTTTAACAATTCACACAGCTATTATTGAATTTTTTTAGCATTAACATCATTGCAGCCATTTCTTGGCCGCCACCTTTGATTTCACAACTTTTTTCACCCAGGCTTTTTAAGGCTGCACCATTTTTTCACAACTTGGCTGTTTTTGTGTGGATTTCGTATTTTATGTACTGCATACAGCCCAAACCAGCCTATGGCTGACTTTGAGGTTTGTTTTTATTCACATTTCTGATTTTCTATGCATCCACAATGATGATTATTGAAGACAGATTTGTATAGGTAATCACACACATTTGAGTGCAATTTTGGCTGTTACGAGTACAGTTATTCCATAATTGCACGAAAATGTGTGTGATTTCCTACTAATCACATAGTGACCACCCTTCATGGTTTGTAGTACACATCTATCCAGTTCTATGTGGCCATTAACTTCTACCAGTTGAATGCATCATTCTTTGTATTACATCATTTGTTGTTGCACTTAAAAGTCTTCACATGTCAATAACTTTGATTGGCCACTCAAAATGTCTACATATGTTGCACTTAAAAGGCTTCTATTATCAGCTTATTTGATTGGTTATTCATTATATCACTTTCTTGTTGCACTTAAAATGCTTCTGTTATTCTGTTATTTTATTGGCTACTTTACAGTGCAATTACAGAAACAAGGCCATGTGATTTGGGATTAATTACACTCCTACTATTGAGACTAATGTATGGCAAACTAAATCACAATGTGATTAACAAATGTATTGCATTGCATGATTTACTTCAATAATTGATAATATTACTGTAATACTCTAATAGAGTATACGTTTTTGAGGATTCCAATAGACCATACATAGAATGTTCTAGAATAATCTAGCACTTCTATTGGTAGATTTATGAAATTACAAACATTTAAATTTACAGTTTTAATCTGCTTATAATTATTATAAGCAGATTAAAATTGTAATTTCATTTATAAAGCAGAAATTAAGTGAGGTGATTAGCCAAGATAGCAGTGGTTCAGTGGTGCAGATGTTAGATATGGAGGTCCCGGTTTGAACTCTGGTTTTTAAATTTTTTTTCCCAAGATTATTGTACACATTTCTTACCCCATGGTGACTGCTCTATTAGAGTATCTCAAGTTTGCAATTTTACAGTTATTTGGTTTGTGCTTTATAACTTTGTCACTGTAACTCTATTGCTATCCAAACTATCAAAAGGCACTGCTACAATGATCTGCCTATCTACACACCAATTTTCAAGTTATTCCTTTACTTGGTTTACCCTGTAGCCATGACAGAAGTTTGATCTTTTTGTACTGGATACTTCTCAGATTCACAGCAAGTTTGGTATGTGAATCCTGCCCACTGTTACACGCTCTTCATTAGTGCCAAAGATTGAGGCAATTGAGTTACTCAATTGTGTTTTATAGCAATTTTTGCAAGGTGTGCAAAAAGAAATCAAAGCCCCGTATGGCATACGAAGACAAAAACGAAGAAATTAAAACAAAACTTTGAACGAGCATATCTCGCAAATGGCTGCTGCGACTTTAATCAAATTTGCTGTGTGGTGTACCCTACCTGGCGGACAGCTATAATGCAAAAATGGTGTGCTTTGGAAAAGGGGCCATGGAGTTATGCACACATGAAAAAGCTGTTTTTTTTTCTTCCTGTCAATGTATTCATGATGAGGTGTGCCGGCTTTCTTGGCCACACGATACAATACTATGTGCCTGGATTCCAAGACTAGTCAATATACTCACAGTGTGGTGCACCGGCTTTCTTGGCCACACGACACACTACCATGTGTCTTGATTCCAAGACTATTCATCACAAAAAGCTGGAACATTGGCTGCTCACTCCTTTGTTACTAAAATAGATCAGAGAGAAACAATAAATGGAATTCGAGGAATGTGCAAAATGACCAGTTATTGTTCAGTAGGTCACATGTAATCATAATGTATTTGCGTATAACATTTGCTGAGTAGTCACACAGTGTCACTTCTATTTACTAGCCACAGTAAATGGCAGGAAAAGACACTAAATACAAGGCCTGTGTGTGTTACAGTAAAATGAAACCTACTAATAATAGTCAACTTACTGAAACTTTGAGGTAGACTATCAAAAGTAAGTACATAAAAATGTGTGTTACTGGTGTTTGTATCACCACTGTAATGCACAGCAACGTTTGAAGAACTAGAAAAGAAACGTAATAATAAACAACTTGTAAGTCAAATAACTAACTTGCAACATCCTTTGAAAACTTCTCCATTAAATGTTTGCATCCCAATTACAGCAAAGAAGTAGTATACAATTAGGAACAGTAAAAATACACTGAAAATCCGAGGAATTATTTGTGCAATAATATTAGTAATTGCTCTGGACCTTTGGTTGAAGCGAACCAACCTAAATACAGCAAACAGTATAATCAACAGAAGACAACTAAACACCTTTAATTGCTGAACTTTATTGATAATGGGAATCGTTTGTTTTGTCCTACCAAAAATAACCATAAATCAGCTTCACTTTTTCTTTACAATGACCTGGCAGTATTGGTTAAGCATTAATGAGCACCTTTTAATACCTCCGATAGGTTGCTAGAAAGTTTACACTCAAGATAAGGATTGCTGAGGAAAAGTAGCTTACAACTGCAGCTATACTAGTGTAAATGTAACTCTTCACTATAATTTGTTATGCTATAGTCATAACTGAAGTGAGGAACTGGGTATCTCCACTGTTTTAATGTTTACAACTACCTACTCACCTTTATGTTTCCTTGTACTTGATTGTTTACCTTTCTGTAACAATGTAGTGTGTACAGCTTCAAGTATAAAGGATGGTGCCACAATTTATATCATGTCTAGCATGCTTGAAACATGGTCAATTGTCTACAGTTACACATGATCTCACATGCAGTTGCAACTGAAGAACAGTATGAGAAGTGCCTCTGCAAACAATCCATTCACATTAGTGACAATTCCCAGTTCTGAAATATGGGTAGAGCAGATTTCTTAAGATATTGTGAACTTTATCAATGGGCTGTCTAGGCATCTCAACATCTGAAAAATTACCTCACAGACTACCAGAGCTTGGAGTTGAGAAAGTATGTGTCATTTTGTACATCAACATAATCATCTTTATTTAGTTAAGTTACAAGCAGAAGGAAAAGTTAGAAATTTTAAGTTGGATTAGGGATCAAAGAACGAAAAGTAGTGAAACAAGGGAATAGGAAAAAAAGCATCAAGAGAGGTTGCGTATGCCTACAGATATACTAATGGACATTTAATCTCTATATTCAGTTTATAAACTATGACTAAATTGGGGACTAAATTCCTATTAGTATATGTACTTATAGAGGCTACCTCTCTTTTTCACTACTTTTTTTCACTATTCCCTTGTTTCACTACACATTTATTCTTTAATCTCTAATCCAACTTAAAATTTCTATTTTTCCTCCTACTTGTTTGTTGACTTTCTCAATACATAGTTATGACTAAGGAACCAGCGTATACTACATCAAAAGAAAGAATGGCATGCCATAAAATTAAATTTTCATCTGAACGTACGCCCCGACAATCAATTACTGAAAAGTGCAGTGGCCATTACACTTCGTCTTCAGCTATCTTCTGCCCATTACACAGCAATACAAATGAAGAACAGTACGAGAAGTGTCTCTGCAATCACTCCGGAAAATTTGGGCGATAAACGTAATAGTTAACACCACTACTACAGGGAAGCCATATCTGCTACAGCACAAATTGACACCTTGCATTGTCAGTGAAAAGAAATGGGATACAAAGGGGGTAAGTCCATGATGCATGTGTTGTACATACTGCAGTTGGCAAAAAGGCACATCTTAGGATGAAACAACATTAAACAGTGAAATAATCAAGCCCATACATAGCTTTATGTATTGTCGAGTTATGCTTGGCTAAAAGAATCAGTTAGTTAGTTAATTAGTAGACAATTCAGTATTTTTTGAATTCCATAGAAACTTGTTGGGAGTATTTACATGTAGGGTCACTCTGATTGCATTTTTGGGCTTGGTTTTATGCTTAACCAATACCGCTAAGCTGTTTTGAAGAAAACGTGAGGCTATTTTCAGGTGATTTTGAAGGGAAATAAAAGCCCAAAACTCCATGATGCCTAATATACAGTACTACCATACCGTATGGTATATTACAAAACAAAACTAATTTAATAATAATATACACAAACTAAATTTCACACGTGGTTGATTTATTCCCATATCTAGCAAGGGATAGTATAAAATGGTTGTACAGTAGTATAACATTAACTTGTTCCTTATCTACTTTTATACAAACGTGACCAGCCAAGCAAAGACATGACATGTTGCATGCTTCTAATATTTCTTTTCATAACTTCTTTGGGGTCTAAATTGAAAACAGCGTTTAAGTTTCAGCCTCTGTATATCTACCATCAAGAAGGCTATATTTGAGGTGTTTGATGATTTATTATTTATGGCATGAAAACACATTTTATACTCTCCATGAATGGGGATGTGGCCAGAACTTGGACTCAGATAGGAATGTTGTAAAAATCAATATCAAAGATATTCTAATAGAACAGTTATCCCAATACAGCAACCAACCAAATGTTAACAGTAAAGTTTAAAACCTTATAAAGCTTACTTTAGCTCAGCAGCCTCCTTGTTTAGTACCCGCTTACCCAATTAGTCAGTGTCTGAAATAGTTAGTTTCTTAGGTTATGATGTAATGCATTTAGGTGTTTTGAACAGCCAAGAATTTGGGAAGAGGAAGAACTGAAGGCATTAGTGAATTATTTGATGTTCAGAGGCCAAAGTAACTCATGGCCTGCAACAAAGAATACAGAATTTTGAAGCTCTGCAGCCACATTTATTGCAAATACAACACAGAGCACTATTCCACAATTGGACAGATAATATCACGCGTTCTGCTACTTTGTAAAATTAATATGGAACGCTTGTTGTAGCAAAGTTTTAAATACAGTAAGGAAAAGGTTTAAGTCCCCAAAGGTAGCTGAAGAATACTATTTTCCACAGAACGTTGCTGCTCCTGAGCTTTTGATACCTGTTGCTGATTCTGATGTGGCTGTTGGAGAAATATGTGCTGCTCCAGGCTTGCTGTCATCATTGTCAAATCATGACCAACAGCTTACTTTGATTTCTGAATTATTCAAGTTATCTATGTTGAGCAGTCTGATATAAGTCCACCTGATGACTTCTCAGAGCTTTCAATGTTAGCAATGAAGCATCTACAGTCAAGCGGCACATCAAATGTTCTTTACCATCTTCCTAAAGCTCTGGGCACAAAGTGGAATGGTGAAAATGAATCTCTTCTTCCAGCTAGGTGTATGATACTGATCGTGTATGGGACTGATTGAGCATTGTGTCAACTTTTATTTTGTTCCACATCAATACACCAGGTGCAAGATTGCTATGTGATTATTATGGTAAAAATGCATTTTCATTTTATATAGATTCATTGCCCAGATGACTGTCGTCAATGGTTAATATCAATGTTTTCTCTTTCTGGGACAAAGTTTGTAAAGTTTTTTAGCCTATGTGGAGTGTTGAAACTACATCACAAGACCAGCATGTAGCCTCAAGCAAGCTGCCAATTGAAGTACGTAGTGCAACAATTACACATGTGCAATGACTAATAGTCACAATTAACATTAACTAAACAACACAAATTTATTTATCTATGTAAGCACACATTCCGGGACTGTCTCAGAGTACACTGCAGCAATGTACAGCTGTATTGCTGATAGCAGCATAAGTCTAGGCACTGATATTCAGCTATCTACAAAAAATTCATGAATTTCATGTTAAGGGATTTACTTATTATAGATGTTGCTACTTGATTCTGCTGCCAAAAAGAATCCCAATGCTACTCGCTGTATCAAAGGTGACGGATGTGACATTGTTCCTGGGTTATGCAAATCTGTTAACATGGTTTGGTCTAGTGATGTGGACTTAAACGATGGGGAGTTACAAAAGGCCTACCAGCATTACAGGGCACACTTGGAATTTATTTTTGGGATAGGTTTAAAGGCACGGCAAACAAAAGATTCGATTAGACAAGATTTGGAAGTACTTTATGATTGACTGGTGTCTGATCGAAATAGTGCTATAAAGGTGTGTCTGTTAAACGTATGCACGGTAATCTTATTTTGCTGGTAAAGAATACTTAGTGGACTGTTTTACGTGGCTTATGGCTTATTAATGTTACTGTTCTAGGTATACGTAGTAAAATAAACATTAATTTTGTCAGCGTGTAATTTGCATTTTTAGAGTTGGATTGTGCTAACAACCGATTACTAATAGCTTCAGTTGTTGATGGTTGACAGAGTGATAAGGCAGACATTGAACAAAGAATAAGGCTTAACATTCCGCTGCTCACAACTGATCATCATGACAAAGATGTAAGTAGCTGACACTCCTTTATGATGTGACAGATCACAGATTAAACTGGTAGCTGTTTCACGAATGTTGCTCAGCTGACATTTGCTTCAATTGTGTCAATAACACCATCAGTAATCACTGAACTAACACTAGTCACAGAATGAATGGCTTTTTGAAAATGATCAACAAGCAGCTCTTCAACTTCCACCCAGCAGTAAACAAAGCATTTGGACTATTTTCATGGGCTTCTAGTTTTCACAGTACATTTTTTTGCTCTGAGAGGTTCTATTGTATGGCTATACTCAATACCGTAAACAATGAAAATTTAGCTAGAATAAAGTTGGCTGAAGTAGTTTGGGGCAGATGAAAGTTCGATGAATTTACCATGTGACCAAACATTTAACAAAATATGATAGCTAATGGTCCTGCCAAACTTTTGTCATTTACGGTAAATACAAATATGTCAATATATCTTAATTTATGTCAGTCTTAGACATCGTGGCCCTTTCTGAATCTTACTTTTGGCACTTTTAATGATTAATTAATTAACTGAATGTTTGTGCTTATTTAGCAGTAGAACCTTGACTGATGGCCAAGGATAAAAGGTAAGACAATAGCACAAGCATTGCATGTTTATCAATATACCAAAGGTTATTTCTTAAGCGAACTAGAAACGCTTCTGCGAAAGAATTAGGGCTGTAGCTGTAGCCAGTTTTCTGCTACGTTTATTATATTATTATTATTAGCACTTTACAGTGACCAGAACTGAAGGTCTGACAGCAACATGTTTGACTGAAGGTGTCGGCAGGCAGGCAGGCAGGCAGGCAGGCAGGCAGGCAGGCAGGCAGGCAGGCAGGCAGGCAGGCAGGCAGGCAGGCAGGCAGGCAGGCAGGCAGGCAGGCAGGCAGGCAGGCAGGCAGGCAGGCAGGCAGGCAGGCAGGCAGGCAGGCAGGCAGGCAGGCAGGCAGGCAGGCAGGCAGGCAGGCAGGCAGGCAGGCAGGCAGGCAGGCAGGCAGGCAGGCAGGCAGGCAGGCAGGCAGGCAGGCAGGCAGGCAGGCAGGCAGGCAGGCAGGCAGGCAGGCAGGCAGGCAGGCAGGCAGGCAGGCAGGCAGGCAGGCAGGCAGGCAGGCAGGCAGGCAGGCAGGCAGGCAGGCAGGCAGGCAGGCAGGCAGTAGAAAATTCCATTGACTAAATTTTAAAAAAAATTCTGTAGCAACTTGACGGAAACGTTTTGGGTCAATCTGAAGACACTTTTGGGCTTGGTTTTACCCAACCAATACTGTCATGTCGTTGTGAGGAAAAATCGTGGCAGGTTTTTGGGTTATATTATATCACGGATCGCCCCCACACCTTCGATGTCCCTACTATACAGCACTATCGTACTGTATGATTAGGGATGTCACAATAGTCGTGACATACGACATGTCATGAATTTTACTTTAAAGTAAGTCCAGTTTGCTTGGAGGAAAGTCTGTTTACATTTCAGAAACGGATAAATGGTGATTCGACTGCCTTACTACATATTGTGGAGCATTCGTACGGAAACCCTAACACTGAAATGCAATTAAAACTACGTATATAAAATGTATTGTAGAACTTTCACAGATCCTGCAGTGTACACAACTTTTGGTTTGATCAGATTTCACATTAAATAAAGTTGATGTGGTACTGACCAGCCATACAAAACAAATTCATTACAACCCATGATTTAATCAGCTATTGTAGGATGGCCCAAACCTTTGCTAGTGCAATCTATGCCTAAAAAGCTGTTGTGATGTGGCCTGTGGTACTTTAATATGTTAAATAACAAGCCTTCATTTCACTGTGTAATTTTGAAGTTTCGCTGATTTTTAAAATACCTTGCCCACTTTGGTTCCAACCATTTCTCACCTTGAAGAACAATTAATTATACACTTTCCTTTTTACTGATAACACTAAAGAAAGTAGTGAAAATGCATACCGCTAGACTACAACATTGGCTAGGATAAATCACAAAAATTAAAAGTGTAATAATGCCTACCCAATGCAGATACCAAATTTTGGAAGTTATTTAGCACAACAGAAAACTGTATGGCTACTCATGCACTCCGTATAACAGTAATCACTCAATGGCAGCTCCAGTGAATTAACCAGAGTTGTGACAAGCAAATTTATTATAAAACATAGTTTTATCAACAACAGCAGCTTGGAGGTCTATTCTGTCATATGTTTGTGCATGACCACTGACATACAGTCCAATTAAATTTGTATTGCTGCCCTTAATTGTTCAGCACTTACTTAAACTGTAAACTCCATAAAACATAATGTTAACAATTGTTATCAGTGCAGACATACCGGATGAATCTTACAGGTGTTAAGACCACCAGTTCTGGGTGTGACCCTTGAAGTACATCAATAATAAAACTGAAGATGGCCACTGTAAATTCAAGTCTGTAAAATACATCACTGTATTTAAAGAAATTCTGAATGCAATATTTTGTGCACTGCTATTGTACTGTCTGCTGTACAGATAGAAAACTCTGTGTACAGTATTGTAATTAGGCTCACCTATGCATTAATTTGCATTAGAATCATGGTATTATACAGCTCATATGATGTGAATAAGTAACACAACAAACACACAATTATGTATAGTACATACTTAAATAGAATGCCAATATACTCACACATTCCATTTATTCTGAAAGTAGTATAATGGACCAAGGGCAACCATCTTAACCATAGCTTCAATAATATAAACTATACAAATATTGGTACACAGATTACAAGTTGTTTAATTGATTAATCATGATTGCTTACTTATAACAAAAGCTATGTTGATACCAATCAGTTTCTGTGGCTTTTCCAGCCTCTCCTCAGGATCTACACAATTGGAATACATAACAGTTAGCAAATACACACAAATCACCTTACCTCCTTTGCCAACATATGAAGTAAATATGTAGAAATATAACACATTTATAAGCACTATGACATCTGTTGTAAAAGTTACAAATATAATTGGATTGCACCGCATGACATCTTACTCAGAGTGATTCTAAATGATGGGTGGATGACTATTTTAGTGAGCAAAGTAAATTTTGAAGCAATAGAAGGTGACAATCTTGAGTACCATCTAACAATTTCTCCTCTCTCATTAACCTACATGTATTACATAATGGACATTGTGGATGACTAACGGAATTATTGTTGATGTACATACACATAAATACACACTACATGAAATACATACTTACCCTCCTCCAACTCAGTCCCTCCACATCATAAAATGAATAAAACTCATCAATTCTGTCAGAGCAAGCATGAGTAATAGCAATGTGTACAAATGTAGACCACAAGTAGAAGTATGCACATCTGTATACAGGGGGTGCATGTTCAATTTTATGTACATATACAAAACAATCTTAGTGCGTCAAAGGCCACCAAAACGAGTATACCATACATTTTGAGATCAAGATATATACATACATGGTAGTGTGTTGTGTAGCCCAAGAAGATGACTCACCACGCCAGTATGTTATTGACAAGAAGTTCAGTACGTATAATCATCCCAGGCATTCCCAAGATAGGAGTCCCCTTTTACATTTTATTTACAAATAAACACATCATCTGTGAAAATTAAAAAGGGTTCAAAAGTACAGCTTAATATGACTGATTTGAACCCACAATGAATGGTTGTTGAGTTATTAATGATTACAAATAAACCAATAGTTATCATGCCTACAAGGTAAACTACTTAAGTGAATAAGCATTAAGCTTAGTAGCACTACCTTTTATGGTTTGATTGCAATTGGTGTAAAAGCGTGTAAAAGCCACGGAGTTATAACACCAAAACTAAACATTGGTAATAGTTGTGCAATGTAAATATATAAGGAGAGATTGGTCATTTGCCATAGTCTCGTGTGGCCAGACCCTACTTTTTCCATAGCATTTATCGATTGATAATTATAAGTGCCTAGCTGTGAGAGGGTCTGGCATAATTCGAATAGCAAAGTTGTTCTGATACCCTGGGCTTTTTCAGGGTGACAATGAAACACCTGGTTAACTTTCATCACGTACGCCACATCATATTGCGGATTGATGGTTTACTGTCAACAGAGAAAGGAATTCACTAACAACCCGCAACATGACATGGCATGATGAAAGTTAACCAGGTGCTTCATTATCACCTTGAAAAAGCTCTGGGTGGCAGAACAACTTTGCTATTCAAACTATACCAGACCATCTCGCAGCTAGGCGCTTATAACTATCAATCGATAAGTATCACATGAAGGGTAGGGTTTGGCCACGCGAGACTACATTTGCCATGCCTACAAGATAACCCCTTATTTGCTTTCAGAACAATTTCTAGTTGTACTACGGGCATGAGTGGTCCACCTGATATGTCCACTCAAAGCCTGAGGGCCACAGTCCCAAGGGCTGAGAGTGAATGTATCAGGTATACCACTTGTGCGCATGTTACAATTATGGAACATTTCTATGCTACAGTATAATTATGTAACACTTCCGTTGCAGGTGATTTACTACCCATGCCAATGTGCAACCACTGGATTCATTGTATATACATGCCTGAATGATTTGATTGTAGCTAGACAACTGGCAATGTTGCAGCTACCTTTGTTATAATAAACATACAAGTCCTAAAGGTATCATGGAAAAGTCAAGTTGGACAAAATCTCAGGGAATTCACAAGTATTTTAATGATATCAAGTCGTTTAAAGACTAATTACAATGTATACTAATGGTCTAAAGGGGTGAGCTTCACTGTAGCAAATTAATTCATTTTATGTGTGTTTGTAATGTGGGTGTGGCCCATCTTCGAAAACATGCGGAAATGCTTGTGAATGCATTTAGCTAACATTCCCTATCTGAGTGCCTCTTGTGATATGGTGGCTTCCTTTGATTTGTCCACACAAAGTGTTGTGTACTCTAAGACAAATAATGCCCAGTCTCAAAAAATAGGCCTGGGAAATTTTTGAATCTTATTGATAAAAGCTTTCATTCTTTTATTGTGTTTGAAATCACTACCACATAAGAAGTCTGCACAAGTACTTGTGCATGAAGATATGAAGAATATGATTGTGTATAGTTTAAATGCATTTGTGCTTTTACTCTTGTGATTTCTTTAGGACTGTTCTATTAGGGTGACTGCTTGCACTGGTATGTGGAATAATTTATTTTCCTACTATCAAACAAGGATGAGTGCAGTTATTGGCAGTGCAAATAGCAACATTCTGATTGCAATTGTTAACAGCCAGTCAGCAATTGGTAAAAGTACTTCTACTGTGAAACATCAATTTTCCCTATTTCCCCAATTTAAATTTTATTTACCTACATGAAATGCCACATGAAATGAAATGGCCAATTTGCTTTCAGTACGCAAGTCTTTATTGTACATTTTAATACATGTTTAGGTTACACTGATTGACTTGCAAAGGCTTGGTATGCACTCCTCGACTCATCATGGGCATAAGGCAAAAGTCTGAATGCCCCATGTTACATAACACTTCCAGTCCATAGTTAGCCTGCGCCAGGCAATCAATCATCCAAGCCAACATGAGTACAACCACTAGATGTATTATAATATGTATGAGTGAAAGATTCCATTATGGGTCAGCAGCTGGTACGTTCTGGCTACATTTGGCTATGATGAACGGACAGATCTTACAGTTATCATGGAGAATTTCAGTTACGAGAGTTTACTGTTTTAATCAGTGATACTGAAATGTTTATGGCATAACTACAAAGTTTACTAAATGGGTAAGTTTGCTTGTAGAGTGGTTATTTCATGTTGGGTGGTAATTTTGTGATACCAGTAATGTGAGTGTGGTCCATATTCGAAAAATATGGAAATGCTTGTTATAGCACTAGTTTTCAACGTATAGGATAGCAAGGATACCAAACCCTTCTGTCTAAGCAGTTTTCATGGCCAAATATACTAATCACATGAGTATTAAACTGATTCCCACAATCTATTTTGTTCTAGCCCAGACTACATTCAGATGTAGCCTGGGTGGCTCTTGTATGTTCTTGGCTTCTAGACCTGAAACTTGGGTTCACCATTCCTTTGGCTATCTGGAAAGAAAACATAATAAAATGGATTTTGAAAAATGCACTAACATGTGGGATTTTCGCAGATCTGGTTGCACAAAACAATCATCCAACTGTCATGTGACTGCTTTACTAGAATATCTTCATCATTAAAGGGTTTTATTTGTATGTATGCTAGTAATTACATTTTGAAAGTACATGTAACTTGTTCTATTTCATGATTTAGCACATGAAGCATTCTGGAATAATTTAGGATTACTGTATTTGAACCAGTCAATAGCCGTAGCTACTATAACTTTTGCCAAGGAAAACACTGTGGCTACTATCCAAGGGCAGCTACTATGGGCTTGTGTGGCAGCAACCCGCAACATTTATATGATTCACAAGTGACTGACCTTGTTTAATCATCCTTCAATACTATCATCATTCATTGTAACGTCTCTCAATAACGTTATTTCCTAGCTTAAAACAATTTCTTTGCCCGGTTTCTGCTTCAAACGTGTATCAACACTTGCATCAATATACTCAGATACAAGCCATGGTTCTTATGACAATAATTCTAGGCTGTGGAGCGGCTACTATCCGGGGGCAGCTATTAATCGGTCAAATACAGTAATAAAAGAATTTCCAGAAAGAATAAAAAAGCAATGTACTTAAGCCTACATATACATACAATTTCTGTATAAAAGTGTATATTATGTAGCTCACATACCCCAAGGATCCACTGTTCTGTGTCATTGCTTTGTAGAAACACAATGATTTCCAGACAGCTATAGTAAGATACATCATTTTATTATACGTCAGTGAAAACCTACCACTTCTGCAAAATTCTATTTTGCTATAAAAACACATTAATTTTAAACTATGTAAAACATTTTAATCGAATCACTGCACAGTGAAAGTAGGCTAATATCAATAAAGACTATATATCATCAGATACAGTATGTCTGCTTTTAGAGAGTTAGAAAATCTTTGCTCCTTGTTAGTACAGTAAAGGGCATGTGAGTATTGATGCTTATTTAAGATGCCATAGAAAATAGAAATAAAGTTTAACATTGCCATAATTTCTTTGTTGAACTCTTCTTATTTTTTGGAGAAATATAGGGAGAGTACTAAATACCATGATGTATTTGCCTGTGCACGGTGAACAGATTGAGACATGTCCTGAGTTTGTAGCTTTGTAGCCTGCTTCAGTTAAGAGTTATGGTTGATTGATTCAGCGCCCTTGTAATTTATTTGCTGTACAGATTGAATTTTTTACTTTTCCAACTGCCTAAAAGATTGTCTGGTATACGTATATTACTGTCTAGAGCTATAATTCCAACATGAAAGGCTCTATCCACTCCTTTGTTACTATAATACAGAGAAGTGATAAAAATAGAATTTGAGGAATTTGTGAAAAGAGCACGTTTTTGCTCACCCGGTCACATATCTGACCATCTCAGCAAAAAACCACCTACAGTAGTTTGCACAACTAGCAAATTTTTTTTTTTAATTTCTCATCATCTACAATACACAAAGAATGGGTTACCAAAGTTTCAGCCTATTGTGGTAAGTTGTTTTGGAATTATAATGCGACAGTTGGAAGAGCAAAGAAATTGTTTTGTACAGCAACTACAGTGGTACAGCAACTACAATGGTACAACAGGTTCTTACGGTACCGCTCAAAATGTAACATCATCTCGTGAGAGTGCAAGTGATTAAAAAATTTTGCTAATTAAAGGGCATGGAACCCGTTTCGCTTGCTAGTATTCATTCCATTTCATTTGGGATGAATACTTGTGAGCGAAATGGGTGCCACGCCATTTAATTAACGAGTTTTTAATCACTCAAACTTTCACGAGGCAACATTACATTTGAGCGGTACTGTAAATTTGCAGCCATAACTTCTGTTTACATTGATTTACAGTTTTTTTATTTATTAACATACGGTTCATGTATCAAGGAGTTTTATGAAGGAACGACAATGATCTTGTTTATGTCTAATATTAAACAACTGCAAGTGACATGCATACAATTGGGGCTACAGAAACAAAGCAAAGATTTTGAGCTTTCCATGAGCAGTAGTGCTGAAACGAATAGCAATTTTTACTATTCGAATAGTTGTGAACAAAACGACCAAATATTCTTTAAGCTTATACTTCTATTGAATAAGTACTGAAACCTTATTGTTAGGGAGCAAGGTAAAGCCTAAGAGCTATTTCTAATTTTCTAAAATAGAATTTTACAGCATAAATACATCACTTCATTCACAGTCATAAGTTTCAAGTCTGGCTTTTCCATCTGAATACAGTGTACAAAGTGCTAATGATTATTCAAATACTGTGCTAACGAATTGAATAGTGTTATGCCAACTGAATAGTCAAATAACTGAATAATTGTTTCAGCATTAATGAGCAGGCAAAAAAGATGGTGTATTTTGATTTGTGACTTGCTTTCCTGAGTAATGGTGTGATTGAAACTTTTGTACATTTTTCTTTGTAGCATGTGCAAATCACTATTTAACAAAAAAAATAATATATATATATATATCAAAACCCATCCTTGTACAAACTAGCCAGATTGTTGCTGAGACAGTTACTTAATACTACTACATGGCTACATACTAATTTAACCTTTAATGAGATAAACTATGTGCTAGCACCACTTAATATTGGAAAACTCTCAATAACTATTGATAATAAATTGTCAAGAATTTTTAAGCATGGGTTTATGCTATATTTGCAAGGAGTACAATGGCGTAGTTTAGTATAGTTATTACTGGTTGTACACTTTTCTCACAAGCACACTTCTATCAAATTGCTTTTACGTATACTGTGATTCATCAAACATTGTGGTAGTATTGTTTAGTAGGACTCACCCATAAAATGAACAACACTCGCCAAAACTGCCAATAAAAGCCACCCTAGAAATATTAGGCATAATTACTTAGAAAACAAGAAAACACTGAGAAGGTAAAAGATTGAATTTTATTATAAAATGTCTGTCTGCCTGGTAGCCTGACCACAGTTACAAGGCTAGAGGCCAAAAAGCAGTGTGAAGACACCACTTGACACCACAATAACAAACTCACTCGTGACATGTGCCTTTTCTGAATCTGCACTTTCAAAACCTTTCCTTTTACCTTCAATTACACGGTAATCTTCTTCATGCAAGGAAACCATAACACGGCATTAATTTTCTACATCAACACTTTACTTATAGAGGAGCATATTAGATGCCACAAACTACTTGAAGCACTTGCACTACTGTAAAAGGGCTAGCTATACTTATAAAACCACACCCTTAAACAATCATAACACTTCACTACACCCCCAACAGTCAAATCACGGTGACCACACCTCTTAACAACCTAGCTGCAATCATATGCAGTTTTGCTGCACAAAACTTGACATGTCAACCTTAATTCAAAACAAAGTTGGATCCAATGATAAAAAGTAGTGAAACAAGATATATGAATGATGGTAGCTATTACGTGGAAAAATCCTAATTATGGTATTGAACAGTTGGTGGTAACATGCTTATGTACAGCAAAGCCATGTTGTAATGTGTAATGGCTACCATCATCCATATCTTGTTTCACTACCTTTACTGCTTCATTTTTAATTTAATTGCATCATCATACAAATGTGACCAGATTTGCAAAAAGGTACTCTTTTCACACACAAAATTAGACACATATTTTGAACTTTGAAGCTTAGTAACTTTTTTATCATTACATTTAATTGTGTGAAATTTTCCATGCTAAGGTACCTGGCTGCATTCTGAAACTAAAAGCAAATTAACCAGTATAAGGAGTCAAGTGTTAGATCATTTTGTTTGCTGGCATGTAAAATGTGTGGAAAATACCTTTTCGCAAATTAGATCACAAATAATTTTAGTAAATAGTTTTAGTTGCAAGTAATAGTAATATGTGATGAGTTACTCAAAATTGTTTCAACACTGTCAGTCAGTCAGTAGAAAGGTCTGTTAATTTAAAAAAATGTATCAGAAGTGTTTTTGGCCACTCTAAACCTGACAGGTGCTTTTGGCATACTGCGATGTATGCATCACAGAGTTACCTTTGTTCTCCTTTGCGTCCCATTTCTTCTCACTGAAAGCACAGGTGCCAATTCATGGTAACTAGCACATAATGGCTTCTCTGCATTTGTAAGAAAATTGTCTGTAATTTCTGTAGTAAATGCAGAATCACTTATCATAATGTTCATCATTTGTAATGATTGTGTAATGGGCTGAACATAGCTGAGCATGAGTGCAATGGCTATACTTCACTTTTTCATAGTTGGGGTGTTTACTCAGACTAAACATTAAGTATGACACCACTCAATTCTTTTGGTATATGCTGGTTGATCTGTCATAATCATGTTATGTTACAAAAAAGTAAACAATGAAAAATTAGGAATTTTAAGTTCGATTAGGAATCATAGCCACAAAAAGTATTAAAACAAGGGACACCTGCAGATATTCTAGCAGATATTTAATGCCTACTTGAGTAATGCCATTGTAGAGATTAATTGTCCACTAGTATATCTACATGTGTAGGCAGCCTCCCTTCTACTTTTTGTGACTGTGATCCCTAATCAAACTTAAATTTCGTAATTTTTCTTTCTATACTTGTATAAATATGTTCTGGTGTAATTATCACACAGTCTGGTTAATATTAGCACACCATTTTATAACATGGACATGACTAATGTCTTTGCTCTTTACCACACATTATAAGATTTTACCCACAAAAATGTATTAATCAGCTGCAGAAACCAGCCACATATACAGCACCTTAAAAATTGGCAATATTGGTAAGGAATGATCAGGCCAAACACACCTTCAGTGAGGCCTGAAACATCTTTCGTGTTATTTACTACTAACTGACTGACCAACTAATTATAAGCAAATGTAACTTAACAAATGCTTGGCTTTCAATTAGATGTCTCATCAGCCCAACACATGCCTCTTGACAATAAGTACAATATACAAATCATGGTTTGTCCTCCTTTGTGTCCCATTTCCGCAGTGCAAAAGTGTTGATTTGCCGATAGCAAGTTAATGACTTTGTGTGTTTTCTATAATGTAAAAGTGAAATGGGGATAATTATAATTTGATTCCTACTTTAGCTCATAAGATAGATTAGGGATTAAAGTGCTTTCTCCCTATATAGCCTGCTATATTATGTTACAGTGTAATTGTAATGATCTACAAAACTTGTACTGTAATCTTTTACTTTACACACAGTACATACAAGGTACTTACAAGTTCTTGGAGCATACCAGAACATCAGTTGTATAAAGCTAGAAAATGATATGCTCTGAAAACAAATGGAACAACAATGTCAGCCAATGTTTTAATGGTCTCTATAATATTATATACATACATATATATATATATGCATGCATGCGTGCAAACGAGCGAGTGTACATGCGTGTATGCGTTCCACATACAACATATGTCATGTATCTATGCCACATGCTCTGTAGATATGTACAATGGTAAAAATGAGATAAAAGGCATGGAAATTTACATAATAATGTGTGACCGTCTCAGCAAAAATCTGCCTAGTTTGCAAAATTTCTTGTTATAGTCTCAGCATTGACTACAGTGTCCAAAGAATGAGATACCAAAGTTTCACCCTATACTATAAAGCAATTTTCACTATACCAAAGTATGCATTTGTGCTATCAATGCATATGATGAACAAAGATTGTAGTCCACAGCTCAGGCAGTATATATGTATGCAATACATATGTTTGTTGTCCATATTAATTTTAATGGTAGTGTATATAAATGTAATGGAATGTACATTTCCTCACATTCGCTTCATATATGCAAGCGCAAAAGTGATGGCTCACAAATGCTTTGTATATGTTTCAGCAGAAAACTACATTAAATTCAATCTTTTTTGCAGTGTTTGGAATTATAACGCTAAACAGTTGGCAGCAAGAGCAAAGAAATCCATATGAACAGTGACCAACTAAAAGTAAACTGCAGGTGCTTAGATTCATGGCCATACCTTCCACTTGCATTGGTCTATAGAGTTGTGATTTGGCTAAAAATCTTCACTATGAAATGGTAAATCAACCAAGGTATACTTTTAGCCATGTACTTTCACACATGTATGGATGCATTGGAAAAATGGCGATAATCTTATTTACCACATTGTAAACAAACACATGTGACACACATATCATTAGGGCTACAGAAAAAAAACAAATATATTCAAACCCTCCACGAGCAGGCAAATAAGATGGTGGATAGGTTTAATTGATACTTGTTTAGCGTGATTGTATAATTAGACTTTTCTTAATTTCGTTTTTTTGAAAGTATGCTTGCATGAACTACACAGGTTGTGTTTTTTTGCTGAGATGAACACACATAAGCAAGAATTTACCCCATTGGTCTGTAGCAAATCAAAGGCTCGACGGAGTGCATTTCTAATAACAAACACAATCATAAAAGTGCACACTGTGTTTAAATACTAACCTTCTGTGTATATAAAGAGATTTAAATTTATTCTTTTGTATTATCACAAAAGAGCTGGTGATAATAGCCAGTAGTACTACGGACAATGTTGCTACACACCAGAGAATAAACAACACCCCAAACACAGGGGAGTAGTCTACGTTGCGATATCTGTCCAGTAACAAGCCAGGAAAACTGTTACCAAAAACAAAATAGATTTATAAATAGTTATTATAGAAATAAAACAATACAATTAACCATAACTTGAAAAACAGTTTAACAGATAAACATTTACTAGATATATCAAGACACACGGTAGTGTGTCGTGCGGCCCAAGAAGCCGGCGCGCAACCCCGTGAGTATATTGACAGGAAGAAAGAAAACGCAATTTTCGCACCTCCGTAGCTCTGTGCTGCCTTGATGAAACAAGACAAATTTTGCTGTGTACATTCCCACCAACTTCAGTACTCCACATTCCAAATTTGAGCGAAATCGCTTCAGGCATTCCTGAGATATGCGACTTCAAAAATTGGCTTAGTTTCTTCGTTTTTTTTTTCTTCTTATTTTTCTTCCTCTTTTCGCACACTTACAAAAACTGCTATAAAACGCGAACGCGTTATCCGATTGCGTTGAAATTTGGCACACAGAAGGGGGGTATAAAGGCGCATCTCTGTACCAACTTTGGCTGGAATACCATAAACAAGCAAAGAGTTATGAGCAATTATGCACGAAAAATAACACCAATATGTTGTCACGCCTACAGGGTAAACCGCGTATGGGAAGAAGCTGAAAATCGGTGGGTGAATAGGTTAACTATTGAACCTCAAACCTTTTGTGGTTTGAAAGAAATCGAGCTAAAAACCAGGAAGATACAGCGAAAAAATCAACAGTGTGTAACAATTACGCAATCGAGATTAGCTAATTTTTATTATTATTATTATTATTATTATTATTATTATGCTTGCCAAGCCTACCAGATAAACCACTTGGGGTAATGCTTTGAAAATCGCTGTACAGATGGAGTTATCATCTTAGAAAGGCTCTTCAATGGTGTAGAAAAATCAGACTTAAAGCCACGGAGTTATAACACGAAATCCAACTTGGTGTAGCAAGTGCGAGATCGAGATACTCTAATAGAGCAGTCATCCTAATAGAGCAGTCACCCTGAACAGAATTCAAGAGATCAGTTAGAAATAAGTAACCTGTATAGAGATCAGCTACAAACAAATCACCCTGTAGAGAGTTCAGCTACAAACAATTCACCCTGTTCAGACATCAGTTAGAAGAAGTTTTCTTGTAGAGAGTTCAGTTACAAACAAATCACCCTGTTGAAAGATCAGCTAGAAGATGTCACCTTATAGATAGTTCAGTTACAAAGAAACCACCATGTAGAGAATTCAGCTACAAACTAGTGACCCTGTAGATACATCAGCTAGAAGAAGTTACCTTATAGAGAGTTCAGCTACAAAGAAACCATTCTGTAAAGAGCTCAGCTGCAAACAAATCACCTATACAGAATTCAGCTACAAACAAATCACCCTGTAGAGAGATCAGCTAGAAGAAGTTACCTTGTAGATAGTTCAGCTACAAACAAATCATCCTGTAGAGAGATCAGCTAGAAGAAGTTACCTTGTAGATAGTTCAGCTACAAACAATTCACCCTGTACAGAGCTCAGTTAAAAAGGTTTCCTTGTAGAGAGTTCAGCTACAGACAAATCACCCTGTAGAGAGATCAGTTAGAAGAAGTTACCTTGTAGATCAAACAATTCACCCTGTAAAGAGATCAGCTAGAAGAAGTTACCTTGTAGAGAGTTCAGCTACAAAGAAACCATCATGTAGAGAATTCAGCCGCAAACAAATCATGTATAGAGAGTTCAGCTACAAACAAATCTCCCTGTAGAGAGATCAGCTAGAAGAAGTTTCCTTGTAGAGAGTTCTGCTACAAACAAATCACCCTGTAGAAAGATCAGCTAGAAGAAATCACTTTGTAGAAAGTTCAGCTTCAAAGAAGCAATCATGTGGGAGTTCAGGTACAAACAAATTGTCCTGTAGAGAGATCAGCTAGAAGAAGTTACCTTGTAGAGAGTTCAGCTACAAAGAAACCATCATGTAGATAGTTCAGGTACAAACAAATCACCCTGTAGAAAGATCAGCTATAGAAGAAATCACCTTGTAGAGAGTTCAGCTACAAAGAAACTATCATGTAGAGAGTTCAGCTACAAACAAATCGGCCTGTAGAGAGATCAGCTAGAAGAAATTACCTTGTAGAGAGTTCAGCTACAAAGAAACCATCATGTAGAGAGTTCAACTGCAAACAAATCACCTGTAGAGAGTTAAGCTACAAACAAATCTCCCTGTAGAGAGATCAGCTAGAAGAAGTCACCTTGCAGGGAGTTCAGTTACAAAGAAATAAACCATGTAGAGAGTTCAGCTGCAAACAAATCACCTGTAGAGAGTTCAGCTAGAAACAAGTCACCCTGTAGAGAGATCAGCTAGAAACAAGTCACCTTGTAGAGAGTTCAGCTAGAAGAAGTCACATTGTAGAGCTACAAAGAAACTACCATGTAGAGTTCAGCTGCAAACAAATCACCCTGTAGAGAACTCAGCTACAAACAAATCGCCCTGTAGAAAGATTAGCTAGAAGAAGTTACCTTATAGGGAGTTCAGCTATGAACAGATCACCCTGTAGAGAGTTTCGGAATAGATCGCAAAATGGCATACATAAATAAAAAATACCATTCCGGTTTAATATGAATAGGAGTAACTAAAATGTCGGCCTCCTTAAAATTCTCGGCATCACCCAAATAATCCGGAAAAAATAAACAATAAAAACAAACAAAACAAAAAATAACATATTTCCCGATAAATCCTTTACCGTATAATAAGGATGAAACGGTATTTTCTCTACATCAGAAGGCAAACCCATAGGATTATTCGACCCCACTTTATGCAAAAAATGCAAATGAACTAACGCCAAGAAGGACAAAACAAAAGGAAACAAGTAATGTAAACTAAAAAACCTATTTAAAGTCGCATTACAAACCATCAGCCCACCTCAAATCAAAACAACAATATCCTGCCCCACATAAGGAACAACTGAAATAAAATTAGTGATAAACAAATCACCCTGTAGAGAGTTCAGCTACAAACAAATCACCCTGTAGAGAGTTCAGTTACAAAGAAACCACCATGTAGAGAGTTCAGCTGCAAAAAAAATCAATCACTCTGTTGAGAGTTCAGCTAGAAGAAGTCACCTTGTAGAGAGTTAAGCTGCAAATAAATCACCCTGTAGAGAATTCAGCTACAAACAAATCACCCTGTAGAAAGATCAGATAGAAGAAGTTACCTTGTAGAGAGTTCAGCTACAAAGAAACCACCATGTAGAGAGTTCAGCTGCAAACAAATCACCTGTAGAGAGTTCAGCTAGAAACAAGTCACCCTGTAGAGAGATCAGCTAAAAACAAGTCACCCTGTAGAGAGTTCAGCTAGAAGAAGTCACATTGTAGAGAGTTCAGCTACAAAGAAACTACCACGTAGAGAGTTCAGCTGCAAACAAATCATCCTGTAGTTCAGCTAGAAGAAGTCACCTTTTAGAGAGTTCAGCTACAAAGCAACCACCATGTAAAGAGTTCAGCTGCAAAAAACTCAATCACCTTGTAGAAAGATCGGCTAGAAGAAGTTACCTTGTAGAGAGTTCAGCTACAAAGAAACCACCATGTAGAGAGTTCAGCTGCAAACAAATCACCTATAGAGAGTTCAGCTATAAACAAGTCACCCTGTAGAGAGTTCAGCTAGAAGAAGTCACATTGTAGAGAGTTCAGCTACAATGAAACTCCCATGTAGAGAGTTCAGCTGCAAACAAATCACCCTGTAGAGAACTCAGCTACAAACAAATATGCAGTGTAAAAAGATCAGCTAGAAGAAGTTACCTTGTAGAGAGTTCAGCTACAACGAAACCACCATGTAGAGAGTTCAGCTACAAACAAATCACCTGTAGGGAGTTCAGCTAGAAACAAGTCACCCTGTAGAGAGATCAGCTAGAAACAAGTCACCTTGTAGAGAGTTCAGCTAGAAGAAGTCACGCTGTAGAGAGTTCAGCTACAAAGAAACCACCATTTAGAGAGTTCAGCTGCAAACAAATCACCCAGTAGAAAGTTCAGCTATGAACAGATCACCCTGTTGAGAGTTCAGTTAGATACAAGGAATCCTGTAGAGAGATCACCTAGAAGTATCGCCTTGTAGAGAGTTCAGCTACAAACAAATCACCTGTAGAGAGTTCAGCTACAAACAAATCACCCTGTAGAGAGATCAGCTAGAAGAAGTCACCTTGTAGAGAGTTCAGCTATAAAGAAACCACCATGTAGAGAATTCAGATGCAAACAAACACCCTGTAGAGAACTCAGCTACAAACAAATTGCCCTGTAGAAAGATCAGCTAGAAGAAGTTACCTTGTAGGGATTTCAGCTACAAACAAATCACCCTGTAGAGAGTTCAGCTACAAAGAAACCATTCTGTAAAGAGCTCAGCTGCAAACAAATCACTTGTACAGAATTCAGCTACAAACCGTAGAGAGATCAGCTAGAAGAAATTACTTGTAGATAGATCAGCTACAAACAAATCACCCTGTAGAAAGATCAGTTAGAAGAAGTTACCTTGGAGAAAGTTCAGCTACAAAGAAACCATTTTGTAAAGAGCTCAGCTGCAAACAAATCACCTGTACAGAATTCAACTACGAACAAATCACCCTGTAGAGAGATCAGCTATAAGAAGTTACCTTGTAGATAGTTCAGCTACAAACAAATCTCCCTGTAGAGAGATCAGCTAGAAGAAATTACCTTGTAGAGAGTTCAGCTACAAAGAAACCACCATGTAGAGAATTGAGCTGCAAAGAAATCACCCTTTAGAAAATTCTGCCAGAAACATATTGCCCTGTAGAAAGATCAGTTAGAAGAAGTTACCTTTTAGAGAGTTCAGCTACAAAGAAACCATTCTGTAAAGAGCTCAGCTGCAAACAAATCACCTATACAGAATTCAGCTACAAACACATCACCCTGTAGAGAGATCAGCTAGAAGAAGTTACCTTGTAGATCGTTCAGCTACAAACAATTCACCCTGTAGAGAGAGCAATTAGAAGAAGTCACCTTGTAGAGTGTTCAGTTACAAAGAAACTACCATGGAGATTTCTGTAATCAATATAATATTATGTGACCGGATTTGCGAAAAGGGGTCTTCCACACACATCCAATTCCGTAAACGTTGGAGACCATACCTCAGTGTTCAAGTAACATATTAACCTGAAAATGTCACCACTTATTCAGCTATAGTGGTGCTCACCACTGTCCAAACTTCAAGGCAATAGCTCTTTCCAATCTGAAGTTATCAATTGTCAAAGTTGGCAAATTGGATGTGTGTGGAAGACCCCTTTTCGCAAATCCGGTCACATATGTATTATACAGTATATATAATTTGTACATTTACTGATAAAATATGTAAAGTACATCTACTTCATCTTTTCTTAGGTTAAAAAAGTCCCAAAGCTGGCCATGGGCCGGCTTTGGGGTATACAAATGCAAAAAGAAATGAAATCTAATCCAAAACAGCCAAGCTGTAAAAAAAGTGTGCGGCCCTCAGAAAGGCTATGGTGAAAAAAGATGTGAAATCCAAGGTGGCGGCCAAGAAATGGCTGTGATGGTAGGTTAATGGTAAAAATTTTAATAACGACAACTCAGGTGAATTTTGTGCCAAGACCAAGCGGCACCAAATTCACCTGAATTGTTGTTATTAAAATTTTTACCATTAACCTACCATCACAGCCATTTCTTGGCCGCCACCTTGGATTTCACATCTTTTTTCACCATAGCCTTTCTGAGGGCCGCACACTTTTTTTACAGCTTGGCTGTTTTGGATTAGATACAATTTTGCTGCAATTTCTAAAAATGACCAAATAACAGAGCAAATAACTTACTTAGCATTAATCACTATGAAGAACAGGTTAATTATAGAGCGCCCTAATGTTTCAAATTGCTGCCATAAAAATAATTTAATGAGTAGTAATACACATGACCTTTCTCCTTACATAGAGCTCTGGTGTTGATCCAAATACATAGTATCCTATGACAAAAAGAAAACGTGTATGATCAAGCTGTCACTTGCCACGGACAATGTACAATTGTACCATCTACATGTATTGTTTCTTCCAGTTAATTACCATCTGCAATAGCAAATTTCAGGGAAGGTAGTTTCTGCGGAGTATTATTGTGTACGTATAGATGTTTATGGTCTTTTTTTATGTTTGTAATCACCTATTTTCACATGGGTTACCAGGAATATAATACATCTTGGATAAGAAGCACTTGCTTGATGGCATTTTTCATATACTCGTAAGTATAATTTACTATGATGAACACAGACGCATTTTGTGCATACTTGGTGTTTCCACATACATACAACTAACACATAGAGTACCTGATGCTCCCACTAGTGATATAATGAAGAAGATATAACACAACACATCAAAAATAGGTCCAAGACATTTTTGAATCTGATGCAATACTCTAAACATATACATACACAAAATAATAAATGTATTTGATTATAAATAATCATTGTGTGTGCGTGTGTGTGTGTCTGAGTGATACACGAACTACTGTATGTACAAGGGCTTAATCAATACTCTTATAAGTTAACATCAAAAACTGGCCAATTAGTATGCAATGTGTGTCTCTTCAAGCACAAATGATAACTATAGCTATGTATAGCACCACACAACCTGTGGAATGACAAAAGGATATAGCAAGTTAGTATAGTTGTGGAAGTAATCATGTTATGATTACTTTAATGATGTGACTACTATAACATAGACTTTGAAAACTTGTACAATTACTTGAAGTTATTATAATTTATTGCAATTTATCCTATGCCTGTGATGTGCTGTGCTTTATTTATGATATTGTAGATTTATTCATTATGAGTAGTTTAATGGAATAGGTGGTCCATACACAGAATAACAGGAGCCACAAGTGTTGAATGTCAAAATGCATTTTTCACGTAAAATAATTTTCGTTTTTAAGATCCAAAGCTACTATAATGGTGGTGCTCAGAGCCAGTGTTGGGGGTAACACGTTACTTCTGTAACGCATTATGTAATAATTATTACTTGTGTGGTAACAAAGTAATATACACTGTAATGAAATACGCTATAAAAACAGGTAATATAACTAACTCACTTGCAAATCTTAAGTAATGAAGTTACTGTAACGAGTCTAATATTGAGTAATATACTAATCTCGTTACTGATCCGCTGAGTATAAATAACGCCTAGCCACAACGAAGTAACGGAGCCTACTGAATGAAGCTTATTCACAGGCTTCTTACTTATAACCAACATTTACACAGCGTAATCATGTCACATGAGAAGGTTGTAGTTGCACACGTGACAGCTTAAGGCTATGGACACAAAGTAATATAATATGTAACAATATTATAGTTACTTTATTATTTGGGTAATATGTAACTGTAACTAAATAGTTCTGTTGTAAGTAATAGGTAATATGTAACTAGTTACCTTTAAAAAGTAATTGTCCCAACACTGCTCAGAGCCAAAGGGTTAAAACTTGATTGGCAATAAAGTATAGTAATACTCTACAATAGAACCCAACTGATACAGGTGTACATAGCTGCATTCTTAGTCACTATGATCAATTGAAAATTTCAGCTATCATGTAATAATGGTAAAAGCAAAATTGGCATACCACTTTGCAAATTCGGTCACACAATGCATTACCACACACACATACCGTTTCACATCAGTCATCACTTGTGTATCCAACAGGAATACAGGTCGCAGTGCTCTTGTGATGTTAAAACTTTGACTGTTCCGTCCAAGAATTACTATGGCTTCCACAAGTGACAGAAACAGTATAGCACACTATTGAATGAAGTGATACATTGCACTGTACTAATGGTATCCTCTCATATAACTCAGTCAATTAAAAATGCACACACACACACATCAGGACACATGATAGCGTGTTCTGTGGCCAAGGAAAGCTAGGGCATGCAACATACAAGTATGAAGAAAATGCTATTTCATGTCTTCTTATATACCTCAGTAATAGCTAAACGGAAATAGGCCGTTTTTCTGCGACAAAATCCTAGGAGTGGGACATCTTAAATTGAGCTAAATCGGTCCAGTGGTTATTGAAATGCATGCCTTCAAAGTTGGTCTTATTTTCTTCACATTCTGCACTTCTTCTGCCATTAATTTTATTACACTTACAAAAATTGCTATTACTTATGTAAACCTCATCGGATTATTCAAAATTAGAAAGTGTAAAAAGCACATTATAGTGCATTTATCTTCCACTTTGTGTACACATTGGTTGAAGTGTAGTAAAGGTACAAGCAATTTTTCTAAATTGTAAGTGTGATATTTTGTCACACCATAAACTACTCACAGAAGCAACTTAAGAATTGGTATGCAGATAGACTAACCACATAGTATAGACTTTTTGTGATTTGAAAGTACTGAGTGTATAAGCTATGGAGATATAAAACCAAACATGTGAAACAAGCATGATTAAGATACTCTAATAGAACAGACACTGATAAGTAAAAATATGTGTACCAAAAGTGTAAAAAAATGTTCAGGGTTTGAACCAAAGACCTCGTCGTCTAAAAGTATATGCCCTATCCCTTTACCTCTCTGCCACAGTTGTCAGTTGCTCAACTACTGCCATGCATGACATCATAACTCACCCATAGACTAAACTTTAGCCTTGGTATACACTGTAACTTGTAAAATGCATTTCATAGCAAGATGCACTAGTCCTGAAGTGGACCCACCCATAGATGTCCCATTTCTGGGATAACAGGATCCTACCTAGACTAGTGCACATTTGTTATGTAATAGCATACATTGATGAAGACAGGTAAAGTCGACAGTCGACTGTTTATACAAAGACATGACATGTTGGACACGAGTACATATATGCATGCACAACAACAATAATGGGACAAACTACAAAGAAACCAGCTGTAAAATGGATTGCACTGTCAGTAAACTTGTACAACATGCATTTGTAAATATGTATATAGTTAGTTGAGATTCTGTTGTTTGTTCAGGCTGGTTTTTACCAAAGTTTCATTCCAAGAGAAACTTGACATTGTAGCAGGTATCAACAAAGTAATTCTCTAATCACTTGGATACTTTGTTGTGATAACTTAATTGTGGTTACTGTTATGTAAACAAAAACATCATAATCAAAACCTCCTTAGTTTATAGTGAGTGTATTTTAGATGTATGGTTTCTAAGTAATTCTGTGTATTGGATGGTTAGTATAACATGATTCTGCAATTCAGTCAGTGATCCATGAGAATGTGGCTATCAATCAGCTCATTTCTATCTTATAAATGGAAGCTCTAGTTTACTACACCAGAATATAATTTCATAGATTCATCTATAGAAACTCTAGAACAGTAATTTGTGCGTTTGGAAGTGCTCAGAAAAAAAATGTGCACTCTATTAGAGTAGCTATGAAACATAATTTCTTAATTAGCCACCAAACATATACACGAGAGTCATGCAATTGAGATACTCTAATAGAGCAGTCAGTTTGCTGTGACTTGTTAGTTATCTCGCCTAACAGCTATATCGCCTATACCAACTAGTAGAATTTTCTTGCATGTGGCAATTAGATGGCTTCAGGTGACAACATTGTTGAAAGGCTCAAGCCAAAACAATTTAAAATGAAATTGAAAGGCTTTGTATGTCCATAATTGAGTGTCAGGTAATTATCAAGGTACAAACCTTCAGTAATGTAATGGGAATCTGTTTAATCATACAGTATGGTAGTATTGTATATTAGGGATCATGAAGATTTTGGTTTTCCTAGCCAAAAAAATCTCCCAAAAACCAGCTTCACAACTTCCCTTGGCAGTATTGGTTAGGTATAACCAAGCCCAAAAGTGCCTACAGTATGATCCTAAAGGCTTCCAATAAATTTTTTTTTAATTTATTCAATGGAATTTTCTACTGACTAACTGCCTGCCTGCCTGCCTGCCTGCCTGCCTGCCTGCCTGCCTGCCTGCCTGCCTGCCTGCCTGCCTGCCTGCCTGCCTGCCTGCCTGCCTGCCTGCCTGCCCGATGCCTTCAGGCAAGCGTAATTCGATAACGGCTAAGGCTATGGGCTTGATTTTTTCACTGTTCAATGTTGCTTTATCCTGAGATGTGCCGTTTGGCATACCGCAGTATGTACAATGCACACATCATGGACTCACCTTTGCCCTCCTTTGTGTCCCATTTCTTTTTGCTGACAGCCCAAGGTGTCAACTCGCGGTAGTGCAAGCATGGCTTCCCTACAGTACGTTTGTAAATGGGAATTGTCCGTATTTTTCATGGTGACTGGATTGATTACAGATATGATTCTAACACTGTTCTTCGTTTGTAACACTTTGTAACGGGCTGAACATAGCTGAAAGCGGAGCGTAATGGCCGCTGCACTTTTGAGGCAGCAATTGATAGTTGAAGGCGTGCGAATCGTATTTTCATGGTGACTGGATTGTTGCAGAGGCACTTTTGAAGTCTTCTTCTACTGTTTTTCGTCTGTAGTGCTGTGCAACGGGCTGAACATAGCTGAAAGGGAAGTGTAATGATTACTGCATTTTCGAAGCAGTATTTGATAGCTGGGGCACACGTTCAGACAAAAACATTAATTCTGGCGCCATCCTTTCTTTTGATGTGGTGGGTGCATGGGTTCACTAGTCAAAATAACGATTCAAAAAAGTAAACAAACAATTTAAGGAAAAATTAAGAATTTTAAGTTCGATTAGGGATCATAGAAAAAAAAAGTAAGAAAACAAGGGAGGTCGCCTACACCTGCAGATATACTAGTGAACATTTAATCCCTAATTCAGTCTTGGTCTTGGGGTATAAACTGAATTAGGGATTAAATGCTCACCAGTATATCTGCAGGTGTAGTCGACATCCCTTGTTTCCCTACTTTTTTTCAATGATCTCTAATCAAACTTAAAATTCCTAATTTTTCCTTAAATATGTTATCAATGAATATTAATGTAAAAACAAACCATACATGATGTACCAATGGCATTTTGAGATCTCTTTATGCATGCAATGTTTAGCATCTCTAACTAACGTGAAATAAACTATACAAATTTCAAAATACGGTACAAATGTCTTTTAAAGTCTAGTGCTTCTGTTTACTTGTAGGAAAATAAAAAAGACAAAAGCCAGCATAGGTAGCTATATAAAGTAAAATGATATCCAATCCAAAACAGCTGAGATGTGAAAAGCGTGCAGACTTCCAAATATAGGCCAGTATGAAAAAGATGTGATATCAAAGGTGATATTATACTGTCGCTTAAATTGTAATATCATTGCAGCTATAATTATGTGACCCGCTGAGCAAAAACCGGCCGTTTTTTGTACATTCCTTGAACTCAATTTTATTGCTTCTCTATTATCTATAGTTACAAAGGAGTGGACAGCCAAAGTTTCAGCTTATTGTGATAAATAATCTTGAAGTTATAGTGCTAGACAGTTGGAACAGGAATAAACTCGATTTGTACAGCAACAATACGGCAAATAAATTACAGGCACTTATTTAATCGATCATGACTGAAATAAGTTACGAATATGAGGTTTGGCTCAGTATGTCTGGCACATCGATCAAGGATAAGTGTTTTCCTTGAAGAGGACAGCTTCATACACGCGCATACAACTTCAAAAGAAACAATGACACTAGGCAAGCCTTAAAATTAATTTTGCATCTGAACACATGCCCCAACAATCAATTACTGAAATGTGCACAGTGGCCATTACACTTCATCTTCAGCTACGTATGTTCGGCCCATTACACAGCAACACAGTTAATGAAGAACAATACGAGAAGTGTCTCTGCAATCACTACGAAAGCATATAAGCTTATTAGCTACCACCACAGCTGCAGGGATGCCACATTGTGCTGCCACAAATTGACACCTCACAATGTCAGAAAAAAGAACTGGGACACAAAGGAGGACAAAGGTAGTCCAAGATGTATGTACTATTAGTAACCAGTAGCAACAGTACATTCTGTAGTTGGCAGAGAAGGCATATCTCAGGATGGAGTGACATCAAACAGTGAAAAAGTCAAGCCCATAGCCTCATGCCGTAGATCATAGAGGGGGATAGTAAACTATTATGCGATTCATTAAAATTTGTATTGTAAAAATTAGTCTTACTTCTTTAACACAAACTAGTGCCACAAAATGGTTTATACAGGGGGCAAAAATTTTAAAGCCCTTTGAAGTGTGGGTTTGTGACACGGCTTACTCCTCGATAGCAATGATTAGGCGGCCCTGCTTCAAGTGATTTATTCACTTCAATATTGCCTATAAATTTTCTGTTAACATGCGTTAAGTCTGTTGTACTCTTTGGTAAAGCTCACTCATGTATCTAGCTTTCCATCAACTATCTACTGCCTGGCCAAGTTTTATTCCCGTGACACTTCTCAGCTACACCAGCCCACGAGCTTGTCAGCGACAGGACAGGAAATGGATAATCCTTAACCCTGAATGCCATACACCCCAAAATACGTTAAAACATTGATGATAAAGTCCTCTGGTCATTATGACTGAAACGTGTTCAAATTCAAAATTTTAATTCCCTTTGAAGTGTGAGTTTGTGGCACGACTTACTCCTCGATAGCAATGATTAGGCGGCTCTGCTTCGAGTTACAAAGTCACCTTATGTTGCAATAAATAACCTTTCTCCACAAACAGAATATATTATACAAAGGGTGTCAATGGAACTGTAGGTCTGTAAGCATTAGTTTTCTATCCTGGGTCTTACGGCCTTCTATAATCTATGCATATGCATTGTCGAGCTATGCTTGGCTGAAGGAATCAGTTAGTAGAAACTTCAGTTCAATAGAAATATTTAAAATTACATACTGGAATGGTTTGGGGGTCACTCTGAAGGTACTTTTGTATTTGGTTATACTTAACCAATACTGTCAACCTGTTTTGAAGGAAAACTGAAGCTGCTTTTTGGGTGATTTTTGAAGAGAAAGAAACTCAAAACTCCATGGTCCCTAATATGCAGTGCTACCATACTGTATGATTATAATACTTCCACCTATTAATTTACAATTATAAAATCTCTTCTGCATTGCATACGTGCATAAAATTACTTCACTGACAAATGTCCACAAAGGGGTACAAAAGACTTTATTTATTATTTAAGAGCTTTACAGTGCTGCAAGAGCAGCCTTTAAACAAAAAGATGTGAACAATCTATTATTGGCCTCCATCATTGCCTTATAGAATCTGGACACACAGAGAACTTTAGATTGCTAAGTCAATCCAACCTCCTCATTTTGTTGATGGTGAATGAAGAGATGCTACTGGTTTTATTTATGCTTAGCTTTTAAGCACTAATAAAAACTTACACATTGCGCATTAAGGCCATCACAAATTAATTTTATGTTTCTCGGATGCGGCGAGCCAACAATTTCACTTTTCTGGAAAAAAATCCATGTGATCGGCTCCTGTGAACTTAGCATGGCAGATGAAGCTGACACCACGCTCCATGAATGGTTAAGTGTTGTTTTGAAACGAGGTGTAGTCATCGTTAAAAACAGAACAGAAATGAAGTGTTCCTGTGAAGAGACATTTGGGTCGCTGGTTAGAAAAGTTGCTGCAGAATTTCAAGAAGAAAGAGTCAAGAGGATAGTGATTTCAACAGACGAAAAGTTTATTGTCATTCACGAGGTGTCCGTTGATGCACCACCCATCGGTGTTTGTAAATTGTCTAACTGTAAACATTATTGTATATATTTTGAAAGTTCAGATTCTGCATCCAGTTCAGCAGCCCAAGTCCCATAGAAGAAAGTGTTTTCATTGTTAATGGAAACTGATGCAAGGAAACGTCACCTACCTCCTAAAACTCGTTCCCCTTGAAGGAAGAATGATAAGCACTTGGAGAATGATTTAATAGGTACAGTTCACCAAATAGGTGTATTTATAATCTCTGATACCGATGGTGCAGGTCTCTTTGAAACTTTGAATGTTAACTGATATATTCTCTGTATGTTAACTCATGTATTCATGTTAACTCATTAACTATAACATGTATTTTAAGATGCACACTGATATTTTATTGCAGCTGTACATGTTCTGCTGGGAGTCAATTGTTATGAATCTATGTATTTTAATATGCATGTGCCATTCTTCCCCCCCCCCCCGACCTGCTGAGTCACCTTTGAGGGTAAAATAATCCGAGAAACATATGATTTATTTGGTATGGCCTAAAATAAAATCAAAAACAAAAAAAAAAAACAGTATCAAAATATAAAAATACTTGCATGTCTGAACGTGTATCCTGAATGTCAATGGCTGAAAAATTGATGCATTACACAATTGGTTAATGTACTGTACAATCTACCCTAATTGTGTGCTTAAATGCAATTAGTTATTATGGGATTTAAAAAAATTATTTAACCAGGCTATTACTAACTAAACGGATGATTAACCTATATAATAAAGTAAGGTTAACACTTTGGGGGGTTTGATTTGTTCACTGTTCACTCTAATGTCCAAGACGTACCTTTTCACCTACCACAGCATGCAACTACGTATATGTACATGCATGCATACATCTACTTTGTGTCCCATTTCTGTCTACGGTAGTACACAATTGGTGATTCATGGATGGCATATCATGCCGGCCATCACATTTATAATACAAGAGAAAACTAATATAATAGGAGTACGTGAATCAGTATATGGTGTGTGTATACTGTTATATACTGCAGTGATCTTGGAAACATTTAAGTGGGCCATAGCAATACAGTAACCAGTAGCAACAGTGGTTACCATAGTAACAGAACACAAAGCCCAGGCCAGTAGGAAACTGTTTGCAGGATACACCACAAATTACTGTGATATAGGCCTAAAAGTACCCAGTACATACCCATTGTTCACCTACAGCAGTGTCCACCTACCATACAGTAAATACTGTGCAGCCTATTGAAATGTATGAATATTGATTGGCTTGCAGAAGGCTATTAACAGGAGTATTTTTTCTGAGGGAATGATCAGTTTTGCTCCAGTAAACAAAGTACGGCAACCATGTCTGTTATGATCTATAAGTCACCATAATTTGTCGCAGTTTAATGCTTACCATGCATGGTGTAACTTAACACATCCTCACCTAAATTGGTAAGCAAGTTTTTAATAACAAGTGACAGACTATTTTTATCTGGGCTATCAAGCCACATTGTTGATGAAATCTTGTCTCTTTCGTGTGGATAGCGAGATGCACCAATTCCATTTATATCACAGATATTTATTCTCTATAAAACTTTACCCCCCCCACTGGGATATAGCATATATTAGTTATATAAATTAATCAGGATATGACTGAAATATAGTGCACGTATACCACATTTGGACAATACTGTGCAAATATTCGGTCACATAAATGTAATTAGAACATATCTACACATACCTTTAATAGTGATAGTCTTTTTCTCAAATAACGTTTAGGTGTCTGCCACATCACTTTTAACACAACATCAATTAATAGCAATGATAACAAGAACAGTTCAATGAAAGGAGTCACCTGTTACAAGTCCATGTGTAATAATTTATCACACACACACACACACACACGTACGCACACATGCACACACACACACACACACACACACACACACACACACACACACACACACATACACACACACACACACACACACACACACACACACACACACACACACACACACACACTTTTGGTGAAATTTCAACAAATGTTGGTTCTTCAAAAAGAGTTAACAGCAGTAATGAAACAGCAACAAGTGGGAAAATGGTATAGTATAGTCGATGGTGCAGGATCAAGTACCCATAATATCTGTACATGGTTGATGGGTGTGTATTAAACTTCTCATTATAAATACCCTCATTCAAATATATTGCAGCCTCCTGAGTGTAAAAGACATTGAGAATATTATTATGCATGTACAGTAGGGGCCATTAAAAAGTTTATACTCTATTTGGTTTTAACAATAATTAGTGTAAAACAATATATATTGTTGCAAAAATGCATTTTAACAAACATTTGCATAATTTGTCATAACAGTTTGCATAGCTAAAATCAAACAAGAGTATGAACTTTTTAATGGCCCTACTGTATATTAGATTTCTTAATACAATGCTATTATGAAAGCATTTACAATACACTTACGTACAAAATGTTTGAAATAATTATGCATAACCAGTACTGAAGAATAATGAGTGTTCACTCTATATTAAAAAGTGGATCATAATATGATAACATGTGCTATATAGAAAATATTAATCAAGCTTTTATTGCTCTATTCCTCAGAAATCAAGTCTCAAACTTGATCTGTCCCTTCTTGTATGTGCAAGTAAATATATGGCAAAATATATCTTGGAGGATTTGATGAACAAGTGCTAACCAAGTCAATTCCCAACTCTCTATAGATCAATGTATATGCGATGTTATGGCTGTAGTGTTATCAGTATAACAGTCACTGCTGTACATGTATGAACCAATTTCTTTGTTTTTCTATATTGTCCAGTGCCATACTTTCAACAGAATAGTTTATAATATCAGGCCAGCTTATAACATTATTACCATAAAACATATGTACCTGATAATTACTGCAGACTAAAGATAATTTTCTGTAACTAGCGAAACTTCTGTCATCCCCATCCTGTTCCATGCCAACATCCATCGCTGGCTCCACTGTAACAACAAGAACTTTAACCTTTAGTCCACTATAAATGAGTTCCCTGTCTTCTTTTTTTACGATAGAAAAAAACAATGCGCACACATATATTGAGTCCCTTATCCCCCAGACTCAGTGAGCTCCTGTAGCAAATAGTCATCTAATTTTGTTTGACTTGTTTCCTTAATTTTTGAATTCTCATTTCAGCTGTAAGCTTGCTTCCTTACTTTTTATACGTACATGTAGCATGTGTATTCCTAAAATTTTTAACTACTTTGTTTACTTTATATGTAGCTATATTGCACACAATCACATCCTTTTAACACTAGTATAGAGCTCATGGCCTCCTAACTCTTCTTGATATTTTGCAGGGCTGGTGGAAGCTGTAATTTGCAGGTCAGGCAAAGTAATGGCTAGAGTCAGGTTACCACTATAATATTTGGGTCTGGATTGCCCCAATGTACTGTAGGACAAAGTTCAAATAGCCACTTTGAGATTGCATTTGTAAGTGTTTTCAGACAGAAATCAGCTTTTTAATTGATGACTGTTCTATTAGAGTATTTTATTGCCTGTCTTCTATTAGAGTATATCGATCTGTACTTTTAATCAGCAGAACCTGTACTAGAGTACTTACACCAGCCTTGAAATTTTCCTATTGTCTCAGCTATGTTCTCTTAGTTTTCCGTGTAGTGCTTTTGGTTGTAGCTTTTTCCTTCGTTCCATTCAAAGGCATGATTGCCTGTCCTCGCTCTAACCACTGTGTGTTTAAGCCAGTATATGTTCTTTGCCTGCACACTGCAGAATGAAAACGAGACGTGTATCCTATCCCAGACCAATCGATGAGTGTCACCGCTGTCTGGCTAAGACTACTCCAAATAAATTCTCATCTGTTTCCTGTCCCTGTTTACTGCCAGCTCTAAAAGTTCCATTATTCCATATTATCCTGTTTTTCTTGTATACTGCACAGGTTGAGTAAAATCGTTCTGTCAGCTCAAGTGTTACTGTGCTATCTATAATCATGTTTGTGCTATTTCTGCCTGAGATTCCCAGCTTTCAAGCCATTATTTTACCTGGGCACAGCCATTACAAACTGCCTAACAACATTTTCAGCTTGTAGCTTTTTATCCATAATACCTGCATGCAAATATGCTCGAGAGGACAGGAGGAGGCTGGCGAGACTAATTCTCTCCTCATTATCTAATCACTTCATTGTCACTGACCCGCCCATCTGTCTACGTACTTCGCGAGCTCAGTACCGTACGCGATGTACCAGACTATAGACGGTTTTTTTTTTTTTTTTTTTTTTTTTTTACCCGGGCTTGATGGACTGCCCTTGCCTACCACCCCCAGCACATAAATGGCCTGTGCTGGACAAACCGGGACTTTCTTAGTCCACGGCAAACTGAGACTCTGCCCGAATCAGCTCCACAATTGGGGGAGTCTTAACATAGTGACCGATGGATGAGCGGGCTCCGCGGATGCATTGTATGGAGGACCGCAAGAGAGAAAAAGATAGACAGCACCTTAACCACCCCATGACAACAGAGTAATCATCGCCCCACTTGTTTGAAAGTTGATGAGCCAAGCGTTGATAAAAAACAGAAGCCTCATGAGCCAGACCACCAGAGGCAGACATTACCAGGGGGGTAAAAGAGGCATGCTCCTCCTCACGAATTCTCTGAGCATACGCACGTTTCTTAATGTTCTCGTGCCTCCGATAACAGGAGGCCAGTGATGAGGACGCATTAGAAGCAGCCAGAGGGCAGACTATAGACGGGTTGCCTTTTTAAGGCGTGGTCGTTTTATCGTAAATTTTCCACATACTTTCCGAGTTCGCTAAGTCAAAAATGTATTACAGCTATTGGAGAAAATGAACGTTTCGGTTAACTTTAGCAAGCAAGAGTTAGCCAGCCTTCAGAACAGAAAGTATGTTATAGAGAAAGGTTTGAGCTATAACATATCCAGCGTGTAAGGTGAAGGCTGAACGAGAATATGATTTTCTCTCAATCTCGGGTTTTTGGAAAGCGATAAAACTCGCTGAAAACATTCTTTGTAAGACTTTGCTACTACTTAGAATGATAGACTGGATGATTTTAACTCATCTTGTACATTTGAAGAGCCAAAAACGTTTGTCAAACTATTTTAAAAATGGGTTTTTTGTTGACTTCTTGACCAACATTGTAATCATGCGTAAAACGGAAAGTCCCATTTTCTCGCGTTACACAAGGGACACGCCCTAAATAGGCAACCCGTCTATACACTCACCTCGTCCAATTGAAGGCTGCTCTGGCCCGAATGATTGCATATGCAGTACGGTATCTTCTAGCTGATCAGTCCTGTTCTCCAGTAGTGGAAGGGACAATGTTCCTGACGATATGTTAGATTCCATTTCTGAATGTAATAATCAAAGTGTAAGGATCACGTGCGCAAAACCAATTAAAAGCCCTCGCAGCCCCTTACACAAGTTTCTATTTTAATCGAATCAGGACCCTTTACTTGTGAGTGCTGGTTTCTTCCACACTAGATGAGATCACATCATTATTCATCCATAGATATTATATCTTTGGCGCGCCCGCCCTCCGCAAAAAGTAAGGGGCGGAGTATACCAGTATGTTCAAGGCGAGGTTCAAAGGCCTTAAAGCCTTTTCAGCACAATGTGCTGCTTTCCTAGTTATTATAACCTCAAACAGTGCTTGGTTGTTTATCATAGGGTTACAATTATAATGATCCTCAGCTTCCACACTAAGTCTCAATTATCTCACTATCCAGTCTAGGTAGGAATACATAGTCATACTTCACATCAATTCTAGATAGGTGGTTGCGTGAATATCAAGTCCTCAACACAGATGACCTCTTCTTTTGCACCATTGCATTATCACACAGACATGTGTGACTGCTGAATAAACACTACAACTAGCAATGGTTGGTGGGTGTGTACATTCAAAGCCAACACTCACAATCCCATATCTGCATAGTTTATCCCCATGTGATAATAATAATATAATACACATTATCTACAACGGTGGACAATGTATTTAACATACATAAATTAAAAAAAAAAGGAAAAAAAAAAAAACCATTTTAAGTCTCTCTTGAAGAAAGATTAGAGTACATAAATATTTCGTTCTCCTAATAGTAACTCTTTATTGCTCACTGGTACCTCTTACTTCACCTTTATCTCTTTGCTAAAGGAAAATGAACACCATGAAAAATTACAACAGTCCTTTTATTATTATTGATTTGATGGGTGAAGCTAGAGTGCGGCTTTTAGTTGGGCCACAGTGTTTATCATACAGTACAGTAGTATAGAGTAGTAGGGATCTTTCCCCTCACTTTGAAGCCAGCTTTGGGCCTAACCAATTCCATCACGCTGTTATGAAGGAAAAATGTGGCTGGTTTTTGGGTAACATTTTTTACCATAAATCCATCCAATAAGTTTCTATGGAATTTTAAAATTTTAGCTGAATTTTCTACTAATCAACTGCATTTGGTATTTGTTCCACTCAAATATAAAATTCCTAATTTTTCCTTGTACAGTAAATACAATCAGGCATGCATATTACACATTCAGTTGAGAACTACTAACCGCATCTAACTCTGCTTTAGTCTTCGCTTCAATAGCCCTAATATCATCAATAGTTAGTCCATACCAATTGTCCATCCAACAGAATATCTGACGATGGAAGTTAGTGAACACACGACGTTCTGTCTGTAACACAGTGAAAATGCAATAAAATACTTTTCATAGTTGGCAAGTGTATGTAATGTAAGTTGTACATGAGTGCATGTACACTTGTGCATGTGTGTGTGTGTGTGTGTGCACATGTAGAGGTGCAAGTGTGTGTATGCATCGTTGCGAGTACAATATGAAAAAAATAGCATGAGGGTGTGGGCGAGAGACTAATACAGCATGAGATAAAGCCAAGTGCTGTACTCGGTGAGAGCACGCCAGAGTGCTATTTTTTTTTTCACAAGTACACATTTTTTTTTGGAATTTTCAACTAGAGTAGGGACCATAGCACGTCGATAAAAAGTACTGATGCACGATATCAAATCACAGTAAAACAATAAGTGTTATATCCCTGCTGTGCTCAAGATTACACAATAAAAATGCACAGTAGGGATATAACACTTCTTATTGTTTTACTGTGATTTAATATTGTGCACTAATCCAGCTATGGTCCCTATTCTAGTTGGAAATTCCAATAAAAATTGTGCACTTTTCTGTTAACTTTTTTTGTAAATAATTATTATGATTGATGAACCCATGCATACCGCATCTGAAATGGAGCTGCGCGCCCCAGCTATATCAATTATCATCTGAAAAGTGAAGTAAGCATTACGCTTCATTGTCAGCTAGCTATGTCCAACCCATTACACAGCATTATAAACCAAGAATTGTTCAAAAAGCACCCCTGCAATCCACACATACCGAAAGAAAGAAATGGCATCGCGTGCCCCAGTTATATCAATTATCGTTTGAAGAGTAAAGTATCCATTATGCTTCATTATCGGCTATGTTCAACCCGTTTCACCGCAGTACGAACCAAGAACTGTTCGAAAAGCACTTCTGCAATCAAAATAGCCGCTATGAAAAATACGGACAATTTCCATTACAAAGCACTTGCTACCGCCTAATCAACACTTTTCACTGTCAACAAAGATGAATGGGACACAAAGGAGGACACTGGTAAGTGCACAAAGAATGAATTGTATGTACTGCGGTATGCCAAAAGGTACCTCTCGGGCTGAAGCGACATCGAACAGCGAAAAAATCAAGTCCGTAACCTTAGCCGTTATCGAGATACACTTGTCTGAAGATATCAGTCAGTTACTCAGTCAGTCACTGGAAAATTCCGTTAAATAAATTATTTTTAAAATCCCGTAGCAACTTGTTGAAAGCATTTCGGGTCGATCTGAAGTCATTTTTGGGCTTAGTTTTGCCTAACCAATAATGCTTACTTGTCATCAGGAAAAGTGAGGCTGGGTTTTGGGTGATGTTATTTTGTGGGCCACACCCCAACCTTTGTGGTCCCTACTACAAGTACACAGATGCACAGTAGGGATATAACACTTCTTATTGTTTTACTGTGATTTAATATTGTGCACTACTCCAGCTTGTTTCAGTACTTTTTATCGATGTGCTATGGTCCGTACTCTAGTTGAAAATTCCAAATTTTTCTGTGTACTTGTTTGTTAACTTTTTTTTTGTAAATAGTTATTATGACTCACCCATACCGCATCTGAAATGGGGCAGTACTCCCCAGCTATATCGTCTGAAAAGTGAAATATCTATTATGCTTCGTTACCAGCTATATTCAACCCGTTACACAACAGTACAAATCAAGACCTGTTTTGAAAAGCACCTCTGCAACCCACGCATACCAAAAGAAATGGTGCCACACGCCCCAGTTATATCAATTATCGTCTGAAAAGTGAAGTATCCATTACGCTTCGTTATCGGCTATGTTGAACCCGTTACACAGCAATATGAATAAAAAATTGTTCGAAAAGCACCACTGCAATCGAAGTAACCACTAACAAAAATACGGACGATTTCCGTTAAGAAGGGAAGCCATCACCAAACCAACACTTCTTGCTGTCAGCAAAGACGAATGGGACACAAAGGAGGACACTAGTAAGTCCATGAAGAATGCACTATACGTACTGTGGTATACCAAAAGGCACCTCTCGGGCTGAAGCGATGTCGAACAGTGAAATAATCAAGCCCGTAGCCTTAGCCATTTTCGAGTTACGCTTGTCTGAAGGCATGAGTCAGTCAGTCAGTCAGTCACTTATTTAGTCAGTAGAAAATTCCATAAAATAAAAAAAATTTTTTTTTTTTAAATTCCGTAGCAACTTGTTGAAAGCTTTTCAGGTCGATCTGAAAGCTTGCTTGGGCTTTTACCTAACCAATACTGCCTCATCATTGTCAGGGAAAATTGAGGCTGTTTTTGGGTGATTTTATTTTGTGGGCCACACCTACTCCTTTGTGGTCACTACTATACACAGTACTATCGTACTGTATGATACTGCATGAATGCGGTGGTGCTTTAACTGGTATAAAGTGCTTTCTGGTCGTCTTTGTTTGGAGCATTTACAAACTGCATCAGTTTTCAGCCCTCAGACGATTAGTAAGTGTCTATATAGTACAAGTTTGGTCATTAAACAAACAGATAGCATTGTTTTGGCAATTAAAAATATTACGCATGTATCAACAGTGCTGTATTTTCTGAACGCAGTGCTGTATGGAAATAACAGCAGTTTGATCTTTGCCCATGCAAGTGATGTAATTGCATGTACATGTGCAACATCAGTACTTACTTTTTGTATTAATTTCTCCACACGACCTTGTAGTCCCCACCAGACAAAGTCACATGTTACCAGCTTGTAACAACACATTATTGGCTTGCTGGTCTCCTAGCGAATAAAACACACAAATAAGTATTTTATGTTACCTAAATACTGTAGGATAATTGATAAATCAAACTAGGTTGATTGGTGGAGGTGAGACGCTCAGCATGCAGGTGAGCTTGCATTTAAGATAACTTGTGGTATTACGCATGCGTGCTGATCTACAGTGGCAGTGTGTTGAAGTGAAAGTGCCCCACCCACTCCTTCCAAACTTAATTAGGGAAAATGATGAAAATAAAATTTCAATGCAATTGCTGTCCAAGGTTTTCTTTATTCCTTTCTTTCCAGTTAAGTGAGTACCCCCGTCACTTTTCCATGAGGTGGCTGGGTGTAGTAGAAGGGGGCGTTTCTCACTGTCTCTCCCAAGCTGAAGAAAGTAAGCTATTGGCATACAAACACCACTAAGGGTAGGGAACATAAAGTTGCAGAAGACGGACCCCTCAACAGTTAGAGAATTAAATTTAAAAGGTTAAAGCTACACCAGCTGCCAAACCTCACCTAGATAGCATGTAGGTATCCTTAAAGCGTACATCATATTGAGGAGGACACTTATTAACAAAACCCTTAATGTCTTTGTCTCCAAATAATAAGTATACAACATTAGCCAAACTATTAATGAGATGTGTGAACACAGGACAGTCGCCATATTGACTAGTACATACAGAACACACTCAACTTGTTTCTTACCATCCAGTTAGGCTGTAGTGGACCACGACCACTTTTCTCTGAGTGGTACTTTGTTGGGTCCTCTGCTTCTTTGTAATCCTGTAATGAATATGAACTGTATGAATAATGTATGAGTTTTGTAACAAGTATTTAAAGTGTGCATACATGTGCATACACATATGTGACTGCCTCTGGGAGAACTAGTCTTATCACCTATTTAGCTAGTATCAAGAGATGCCAGGTTAAAGTATTCAGAGTGTTGTAGCTCAGCAATGGTTGAAGCTACGAGCACCAAATTTTCATACTTTACACCTATTCCTTACCTTCCAGGCCATCCACTGTACAAAAGCTACATTTCCAGTAGGGATCAAATGATTAGCCGAACGTTCGAATTGATATTTATTTGCATTGTAGCCGAATAATAAATTAAATATTTGCACGTGATTAGCTGTCAGCATTTAACGAAGCGGAAGACAATGCTAATAAACCTTTTCCATAATGACGTCACATCGATTTTCTATTTGGGGTACTCTTATACAGTATTTTCGAGTATTACTTGCTATGACGACAAGTTGTCATACGCCATTTAGTTGTTAATAAAGATGATATTGAAGCCAAGTACCAGGTATGGTTACAACATATATAAAGCTAATTCTAAACAATAATGCTAATTCTAAGCAACCTTCAAAACCAGCCGAAATTTTCAAACCTCACATAAATGATTTAATTCTGCTGCGTTATACCCATACCTGTTAGTTTTAGCTCGATATCTTCTTCCTGAATCACACAAACAATCAATCTTCATTTGTCACCCAATATCACTTGTACTTGAAAACAGTAGAGTACCCCAAATAGAGGTCGCCATTTTTTGCTCTGACGTCATTATGGAAAAGGTTTATGACAGTAACAAAAAGGAAAGGACTATGGTGATAAAGGGAAGGGTAGCGCAAGACTATGGTGATAAAGGGAAGGGTAGCGCAAGACTATGGTGATAAAGGGAAGGGTATACTGTGAATAGCATTAGGCAGCCACTAATTGGTAAAGATTTACTAATTCCATGTAAGCGCAAGACTTCGTACAGATTTGTGGCTTACTTCTACTTTGTTATAAATACTTTCTATCACAGTATTGCTGTGATAATCCTTTCAGAAAGGGCACTGTGGTGTCTCTTTCTTCTCAGTAAGTTATTCCTGTTTGTGGTTATTTGTAGGCTTCTTGGTAGTGGCTGCCTTCATTACTGAATTGCATTCATAGCAATGAAACCTTACACCAATTATTCAACTAATTTTGTAAGAGCTGTGCGAATATTTGAATACAGTAAACCACTATATATTCGTTTGAGCCAGCCATTTAACATTTTCTGAAGTTTGGCTGTATCACATATTCACACAAGCCAACACACACATGACTACACAGTACACACAAATGTATATGCACACACATGCACGCAAGCAAGCACAGGCGCACGCGCCACACACACACACACGTACTCTTGGTTCCACGTGATCATTAACGATATCAATAACAACCACTTCACGCTTGGCTAACAATTCAGGTGGTAGATTATGAATGTTGTCAATTTTACCAGTGTCATCCTCTCGATGTATTGTTTCTATAGTGATATGAAACTTCTCCTTCATATAGCCAGGGTTACTGATGACAGTCTTGCAGTGAGGGTAGCAGTTCCATGCCTCTTCAGTCACCTCTAGTGAGCCCTTTGGTGCAATAGCTCTAACAAACCTCGGTACTTTGCTGTGAATGAGTATATGAATCGTTGTTAATAATATTACCTTTCATTCATTCTTATAAGGTTCCCACACACATTAAGACTACCTCACAGAGGAGGTTGGACATGATATAAGCGCTACCAAAAATTATTACCGTTAATTGCATAGTTCTGATGTCGCGATAGCAGATTATATGATAAAAGTGCTTAACAACAGCCACACTACTTTACCTTGTGTGTATAAACCCTTCTTGAGATGAATGAAAGTTTCTTTATAAAAGATGGGTGGCCAAGCAGTCTCTCATTCGCTGTGAGGCCAGGCTAGCAGCACCCATCTCAACTGCCTGTGAGGAAGTGGAAGCATTCATATCACTGCATATTGATTTCTTGGACGATTATTAGCCTTAATTAACTCCAGTGTGCAAGTTGTTTCGTGGTACTGCACATCGATTCCATCCGTGAACATCTTACACATGTGAATGATTTATGCGCCTGGAGTAGTGGAGTTGAATGGGGTAGACCGGCTGAATATACTAAAATTGAAGTGCACTTTCAACTGGTACCTGTTTAAACTTTGCTAAAGGTTTGCTTAAACTTTCCATACAAATGTATGCACTCACATGTGCGTGTCCAACCCCCTCTGGCTACTTTATATCATAAACTACATGAACAGTCATACAGTCACAGGAATGTATGGGAGATGCAGTTTAATATTGTACATCAGGTTAGGTACAAACAAATCAGGAACACCCACTGATCAATATAGCACAGTATACTATATGCCACAGTAACACAATAATAGTGTGACACTATGGAGGAACTGTGCTGTAACAGTATGACTACATAGCAACTTGAATATTGGGTATGTTAAGTTTTAAACCAGTATATGTGATCAGGAACAACTAGCTAGTAGACTGACCTCATAAAAACAAGAAAACAATGCTTGTGCAAATAATAAGGTGGCATCAATACAACTTGGCTTAGTTAATGGTCCTGCACCAAAGTATTAGGACGATATACGTAAACAAGTCAAAAGCTTGCATGTCATGTGCACCCTATTAAGAGCTATAGTTTAATCTCATACTACATGAGCTGTCGGTCTCCTGACTGATGAATAAAATTCTGTCAATCAGGCTCTAGGAACAGAACATGTAGTGGACACTTAACAGTGCCTATGTATTTGATACATTACTATTGATACAAGATAACTTGTGATCGAGTTTGCAAAAAGGAGCCCTTAACATAATAGACATTAGGGATGCAACCATATTACAATATATCGATATATTGCAATATTTTCTACCACAATACAACAATTTCATTGCTGTATTGTAATACACAGCAGGGCTGTGGTTCGTGGACAATTACCCAGCATGAAAGGAACCAGAAAGTAATAATTGATGATTTATTGGTGACCAGAAGCTATACCCTGAACCTATAGCACAGTAGTACTAGCCTAGCTACTTGTAAATGCGTTTGATGATGGTTGCTTGACCTGTGGGTATACTGTCTGCTGTATCTCAGCATACAGATATGGGCTATTTAAACAATTGCAACATTCACTTTAGCACATTTCAACATTGTATTCAAATATTACAATATAACAACATATTGCAATATTTTTGAAAACAATACGCAATATGGAGTTTATCCATATTGTTGCATCCATAACTGTAAATTTCCATGATAATATTAAATGGACAGTTCTCTATTTATGGGCAATTTAAGTAATAAAGGATTTGAGATTTTGTATGTTAACAAATGGGTGAAAATGATGCGTGAAATAAATGTACCTTTTCATAAACCAATCACAGCATTGCTAGGCTACAGAAATGCTTGATTCTGATGAAGTTCTTTATGTTAACCATTGTTGGATTACAGCAGAGAAGTTATACTACCAAACACAATCACATACCTTGCTAAGTGAAATATCTTGTATGTATATTGTCCACTGCCCATCTTGTCATGGTTACATGGTTCATTCTTCACCACCTCTACCCCATCACCACCACCAGTCTCATTCTTACTAGCTTCAGCCACTGAGTACAACTGAGCTATGTGGTACTGTTTAGAGCAATGGTATGTAATAGTACACACATGCACATGCAAATGCAAACATAAACACACACACACACACACACACACACACACACACACACACACACACACACAAATCTATGACGTATGGATGCAGCTACGCACAGACAGATATGCACATTGTTTCACAAAACACAAAATCATGTGCAAACCCAATCGTTTGGACAATTGCTGTATGAAACATGGCTAAATATATACTACACACATGGAATGTGGATTCGTGTACACTATTTATCACTAAACTGTATCAATAACATCTCTGTAGTAAATACACCAATACTACATTGTAAGGAATTTGACAAAAAATAAGCTATATATTATCAGTTTATAAGGGAAATCATACATAGCCTTGCCAACTTCCTATAACTTCATACAATGATCATCAATCAATTTAAATGTTTTGGGCTTTCACCAACAGAAACCCCACACCAATTAACACATCATACTATCAACCACCACTCTTACCAACTGGCACAACAAAGCTCACTACAGACCTTTACATAAATTGTTTAAAGGATCTAACATATAAAACATGACTTACCTCTTCAAGACTCAAGGGCATAATCACCCGGCTATATGAATAATAAATTATAACATAATAACAAACCAAACTTGATAAACAATCGCTAGGGGCACTCAGCTGCCAGCTCCGTAGTGCAATATTGTTTATACGCGCTTTATTTAGAATAGTGCTAAAACCTTGGGTTTATTATTATCATAGAAACAGCCTATAGGACCACACATATTGTAATACTAAATATACACATACCACATCACCAATGTGCCATAAGTGAAATCAAATTCAAAACGCAAACGCAGGTTGCCCAAGCCCTCGGCCCAAGCCAATTCCTTCAACCATTTAGAAACAAAACAAAAAAAATGCCGGTCACTTACAACTCTTTTATCAACATGACTGGTGCTACTTCAACAACACAAGAAAGCCACTAACAACTAGGGAAATGACAAGTCTGGCCTCTCCCTGGTTTAGTAAAAATTCGTGGTTGACGTCACATCCGCTCGCGTGTTGATTTGGTGTGTGCCAACACGCGCTGCGTTGAGAACTATTGTTAAGAATATGACTGAAGGATATCTGCACTAATGTGGTATAGCGAAACTCTTCCCACTTCTTAAGTTCTGAGCATCCTGGGCGAGTACTGCCCTGCCCCCCTTTGGGGTGTGCCTGTCATATGATGTGGTTTAGGGAGAGTCTATAATAGTAAATATGTATCAACGTGCACATGTATAGTTGTACAGTGAAACCTGTGTGGGCCATATAGATTTATAACCCCAGGTACCTGGGCCGGGTTTATAAATCTATGGTGGGACCGACCAAAAGTGTCCTGATTGATTATCACTGAGGTGTCCTGACCTTGACATTTTTACCAAGTAGCAATTCAGATGTTTTCATTTTCAATTGTCCTGATTAACAGGTTCCACTGTATTTGTACTTGTCACTAGTCTGGTACATCTCGACTGAACCTCATGGCTGGCTTTCTGCTGGAGCTTATTGAGAGATTATAAGTACCTGCACCCTGGCAAGGGTCTGTGATGTACCAGACTAGTATTCGCCTTCTCATTCCACAAGATCCTGCTCAAGTTCACAGACCACCACCGCTAGGATATTTCCAACAATCTTGCCCAACCAAACCTGCTGCTGGGACAGGGTTACTATCTGTAGCTATACAAGTAACCAATGCCTCCACAGCCAGTTTACCGAGCCCCACCTCCACTGCAGCAGCAGACTAGTAAAACAGTAGTGGTATGGTGATCAGTATATTGGGAATAACCAACAATGTTGTAGTGAGGAGACAATATTGACAAATTTAATTACATTAATGTAAATAAATTGTAACTTTTGCAGTTAGCCGGTGTAAAATAATAATCATGTTTTATACAACTGAGCTATATATCTTTTGTGTTTGTGCAATTTAATAAATTTATACACATATGCTTGACTCAACAACTGTGAACTGGGTGATGGCAGAGCCGCGGCAGGGTGCGCGGAGCGGACACAAACTGTGCTTGGCTGGATTATTGATATGTTTGAAAACTTAGCAGCTTCAAAATGGTGATCTATTGATAATCCCATGTATATGTACGTGGGCTTACCTGTAATGTGGCATGTGCACAGTTAGCATTATGATTTGTTAGACTAGCTAGCTATGCCCAGACTATTAAACACACCAGAAAGTTCGGCTTATTCAAGGAAATAACAGCAACTGGCCTTGGACACTACTAACAGCATTTAGCTTGGAGTCTGTGATTGACGTCTCTCACATTTGCCTGTCAGAAAACAGAATACACACACACACACATTAGACACACTTGCATACACGTGATCTTAGGCTTGTGCCGTAATAATAAAATAACACCGAATTCTAGACATAATTTGGTTAACTTCGTCACATCCCGTTACGTGCGCTTAGACTGATCCGAGTGAGTAAACTAGGAACAGCATGACGGAGGTTAAAGCAGGGTATCTACACAAATGTGGTACGTCAAAGAAAGTTGTTACTGAGTTGTTTTATGTCTGAATACAATTTAAAGCCCAAACGTCAAGGACACACCTGTTGGGGCGAGAGACTACACGCCCGGTAGATAATCGGCGAAATATATAATAAAAAAAATATCCGCTGGTAGTCTCATTAGGTGTCTGCATCGTACGCACAAATGGTGGGAATGAGCAATGACCCGTGGGTGTGTACATGCGCTGGTGCAGAGTGAATGTGATCACATGAGCCAGGAGGTGATAGTAAAATGGTACATCTCATACAGAGGAATCTATACAATCTGGTAACCTTGTTTGATTGCTGGTATTTCCAGCTGTCCAGCACTGTAACTCCTAGTGCTGGGCATGGTGGCAAGGGCAGTCCATGTTCAACTAGCCTGGGAAAATATTTTTTTATGAGGCTTCATCAACAATCTTTGTTATGTATGTCATGTGCTTAATGCTTGTGGGCTCAACTAGAGATCTAGGCCCAATATTATTCATTGATGAACTCCTAAGGTGCTTGATCAGAAATACGAAATGCCTCAACTTTAATTAGATGTTACAGTTGCAGCTCATTTACTGCTTGATTGGAGTGGTTAACAGTACAGAATGTGTCTACATTGATAGTATCTCCACTATGATGTGTCTAACATATACTTGTAAATTCCATTCATACTGCTATCAATATATTGACGCTATCACTATAACATTATGATGAATATGCAAAATTCACTTTCATCTAAAGCTATTGTCTAGTCTTTATAGCTCTGTAGTGTCATGTTTATTGAATATGTCGACATCTCTGTAGAGTGTTTACTATGCCTTTATGTATACCACAATATTAATTGTACCTGCATTGGTTTATATATGTAGGAGGAAAAGTTAAGAGTTGGAAGAAGCGTTGGGTGATCCTTAGGACCAACGGTTTCCTGATATATTATGAGAAGAAGGGGGGTACAGAGAAGGGAAGTATTGACTTGGTAAATAGCGGTCGTGTTGGTCTTGCCAAAGACATTGATTCATCAGAGCAATTACCGTCTGGTTTTGATGATGCTAAGGCATTCTCCATTGTCACTAAGGAGAGGACTTATACATTACATGCAGAGAGTCCTGCTGAGTGCAAGTGAGTTGACATAACCTAGGCATGAAGTCTTTTAAGCTAGATATGCATAGACACACACATGCATGCATGCACGTACACACAGAGAAAGAGTTTAGACCGTAACTCAACGTAAGTCTACTGGTAACTCAACGTAGTCACCAACTTAAATCAATAAGAATTTAATTATTGTTAATCACCAAGGACATGTGCTCCATAAAGAAATATTTACTGTTATAAAACCATGCCCATATAGTGGAATTTGATTGTAGCAGTTTAACCGATTATCGTCCATTGTTGGTGACCTATAAATGTAAACAAGTGATTAAAATTTTGTAGGTGAAGAGCTCTAGATAACAGTGATTCCAACCATTGAACAACTAAAGCCCGTAAGCAATGAAAAAGCACTTATGGACTCCTTATGTAGCTCATTCAAAATGTTTAGCCAAACTTAGCCATGGAAGTGATGGAACACTGCAAATTACCTGTGAAAATTATTGAGAAAGGTAAAAATAATAGGTCTAAACCATGGACAAATTCATATTTTACTCATGTCACATGTAGCATAATGTAAACAACTAGTGTATGGTGTGATTCAATTAGAGTGTAACATATTAATTACACAGTGAATGGATAGCAAGTTTGATGCAAGTAAAGGGTGACAGTGATAGTACACAATACCAAGGTTATCCTGCTCCTACTAATCCTACCCAGCCAGCTCAACCTGCTTATCAACAAGTACAAGTTGCCCAGTCACAACAAGCCCCACCTCTTCCTCCAAAGGATGTTCCACCTCCATACACACCCTATCCAGTGGGTGCCGCTGCTGCTGCAACTTCAGGTTATCATGGAGGCCTGCCCCCTCGATCAGCATCCATGCCACCACAGCAACCTCCTTACGGAGGACCACCCCCAGCCATGCCACAACCTCAGCAGGCTACATACAGGGGTCCACCCATGCCACAACCCTATGGATACACACCACCACCACCTACTCAAGCATACAGGCCTCCTCCGCCAGCTCAAGGATACCGACCACCCCCTCAGCCAGGCTACTACCAACAGCCATACCAGACCAAACCTGCTGGACAGGGTTACTACCAACCGCCTCCTGTGTACAAGCAACCAATGCCTCCACGACCAGTTTACAGAGCCCCACCACCACACCGTCCAGTGCAGCAGCAGCAATCTAATAACACAGTAGTGGTAGCAGGAGGTATGGTGATCAGTATTGGGAATAATCAGCAACAAGGTGGAATAGGGGGACAACAACAATCAAGTAACATTGTAGTGAAGAGGTGAACTGCATTTGAACAATTTATAATATATTATGTATTAAGCTGCTGTGCTTGTTTGTCTGCATGTGTATGTTGTTGTTGTTGTAAGGATGTACAGTTTTTGTATCAAATATTTTAACATTAATGCCTAATGGTTTGCAATTAAAAAGTCAACATGGACGTATACAAAATATTAAATGACTGAAGACACAAACTTACAAAACACAAACACTGTGTTTCCATTTACACAGATAGAGATCTATTACAACTCAAAACACTAGTTATCTATCTGGAGTCCCTTCCTAGACGAAGCACATCAGCACACATCTCACACAGCCTCACTGGCTTCATCAACTCAAACTTCAAAATCGGCATCTGTTGGCCAGTACATTTGGCGCACAGCAATCGGCCACAATGACGACTACAGTAAGGAACACATGTAACAGTATATAGTACTATATGTACTCACCAGTGGTGTTTCCTAGTAGAGATGTTGAACTTTGTCTGACAGTTCTGACAATGAGTACCCTCCACCCACTGAGGCTCCACTGTGATCTGACCTAGTTGTGATGATGTAGGGTTTTATGTTAAGATGTGTATAGAACAAATAGTTAGGATGCTGACTTAAGTTTTTGTACATGCGACCTAGAACCATGTTTTACTTTCAATACAACTCACTGGATATTAAAATAGAGTTACAGTTGCATCTGATAATTATTTTAAGTCACACAGATAAATAAACTTACTCAATATTCTGAAGAGAAGTTGTTTGGTGGCCACAGGAGCATTAAAGATGGTTATTCCTTGTCTGTTCATTGTATTGGGATGTGCTCTATTTCTAACCAGAGCATCACACAAAGCAGCATTGCCACTGAAGTAGGCATGCATAACAGCTGGAGTAATATCAAGTACTAAACACCTTACTAGATAAGCACACACATTACCAGTATTCCCATCAGCGTCAGATAAATTTATTGGGAACTGAGGGGCAGCCACAATGAGATAGTTAAAGATGGCAGTAGCACTGTCTTGAGGATGAGACGACAGTACATGCAAACAATTCTGACCCCTGAAATTAAACACACCTATATTTCAATAATGTACTAAATAAGAATAAATTATTTAGAGTATTATATACATGAACTACAAGAATTTACATTTCTTACTTGTTATTTAAGGCAGCCAAGTTGATGTTTGACTCTTGTATCAACACCTTCACACAGTGCACCTGTCCTAACTGCATGGCCACATGCATGGCAGTGTTCCCCTCCTCATCAGCCAGGTCAGCATCAGCACCATGTTCTAGTAGTACACTGAGTATGGTGGGGGAGTTAGCACCTACTGCCATGTGTAGTACACCCTTGTTGTGATTGTCTACTGCATTGACTTGTGCTCCGGCTAATAACTGGTATACAAAATACATGGAAAATTATTATTCACATATATATGTGACTGGGCCTGCGAAAATAGGGCATGTGGGCACATAAAAATTACCTATACTTTTTGAAACTTTGATGTGTCATAACTTCGTATTCCATTATTGCTTGGCCATGACAATTTCAGCACTTAAAATTCAAGTTACAGAATGAAAATATTCTATTCCAGTACTGAGATATGAGATGTTATGTGGTAGGGTGTGGTTTGTGCCCACATGCCCTATTTTCTCAGGCCTGGTCACACTACAGTATATTACACTTTGCGTGGGAGGGATCAAAGTGCCGATGTGTACTGTATCTCCATCCATATAACTGTACTGTATTTCCCATACGATACAGTTATGCGGAAATACAATACACTACAGTATAGTTATGTAAGGAATGTTAACCCAGCACAATTTATTGATCACATGTATGACATTGGATGGCATCATTTTATCTACTTCTGGTGATTTAAAATGTTACACACGTGATCAATAGTGCTGTATTTTCCTTTCTGTATGGCATATATCTTTATTTTTGCATCATGCCTCCAACAGTGAAGGTATAAGCAGATTCATTCTACTTCACGTTTTAGGTTGTCAAATGGACAGAACAGTTAAACAATAGGCAAAATGCAGCATCGCTTACTAGTAATTTTTGTTACATGTATGTAATTAGTGTCACATATACGTGGCATCATTCCTTAGATTCAGTGTTGTAGAAGCTCAATAATGTTACAAAACAGTTAACAAATTTTTGTGTATGCTCCATTCTATGCTGTATCATCTACACCTACAGTTATTTAAAGCACTTGCGTGGGTGAAGATCAAATGAATAATAGTGGCATTATTTCCATGTTTGTTTTATGACCAAACCTGTATTATATAGACACTTACCAATTGTCTGATGGCTGAAAACTAATGTGGTTCAAGTTTGCAAAATGAACGCTCCGAATAAAGGTGACCAGAAAGCACTGTAAACCAGTTAAAGCACCTTGTACAATATGGTGTGTAATACAGCGCTCAACTTTGTTTTGTACTATATTAGTCTCTTGCCCATACCCTCACGCTATTTTTTCCATATTGTACTTGCAGCAATGCTTTAACTAGTATTTAAAGAAGTGTCATGTAGTTTATATATCAGGAGTGCATCAAATCCTATGGACAAGGGAGCATGTAACTCCGTAAACAGCGAAATTCAAACATGGCTGCCCTAATTAGGATATTATGTGGAGGCGCATGCTCAAGTACATCACGATTCCGCTGCAACGAAGCGAAGCTATGGAAACAAAGTTCAATGGCACAATGGAGGAATAGTAGCACAGGCTTAGCAGGACAGTCTTTCTACAGTCACTAATCACGTGAAATCATGCAAAATTACTTCACTTGACTATACCAAGCTCTACCTTCGACTCGACAATCTTCCTATCAAAGCAGCTTTACATAAGACGATAGAGTAGCAGTTCATTCAGTGTATCCCTGTTGTACGTAAGAATGATATAACTAATTATATACATAGTAACACTGGACACCATGTTTGAATTTCGCCAGTAGCATTGGTAGTGTACGGAGTTACACGCTCCCTTGTCCATAGGATTTGATGAGTTCCTGATTTCAAGCAGGGACTATCTATGTATTCAGAATATACCCCATAGAGCATAAGAATCCGACAAGGAAAATTTTTGATGAAATGATTCACTGTCAAATACTGCCAAATGTGTATATGCAGTATATGCAGTATATGCATGATACACAACTCATAAAATCACTGATATGCTAACCACAAATCAATATCTTCGCACTGCAAGAAAAAGGAATAGGCCACAAAGAAGAACAAAGTAAGTCCACGATGTGTGTATTTTAAGGCACGTCAGACATCTAATAGTGTAGCAATATATCTTCTGTTCAGTTACAATATAATACACTTGTTTGAAGGTGTTTTAGAGCTACAGTAAGATTCCTACTCCCAATATTCTCAGACTTTAGCCATTTTGCAGGTCTTTAGTGTGATAGCAATTTCAATCTAAAATTTTGATGTATCAAACTCAATGTGTCTATAAGGTTGAGCGAAAAGCGGGTTAGACAATATAAAACTCCACTGAAATACATACATTTCATAGCAAGTGCACTGGTTTGTTACAGCTCAAAAACCCAAGAACACAGCATTGTCAGTGATCTACAAGTGTATGTAGTCACTGACTCAGAAGGTGTCCTAAGCATGTATAGTTTCATCATCACTGTAACAAAGGATCCACCAGTGACTGTGTATTTATAGAATCACTTTTGACAACTGATTGTGGTGTTCAGTTTTGAAGTAGAAACTTTGAATTACACAACCACACAAATTACCTGGGGATGTACCAGAAGTATTGATAATATGAAATGCAAACGTTTCCTCCCTTGGATGCTGGGGACTTTGTAAAACACAGAATACAGAATAACGGAATAAGCAAAAGCAGATTATGCAAATAGTTATATACTCTATAGTAATTATACTTTAGTTACCTTGCAACAGCTTTACATGACACGCCACGGTGATGGATAAGTGGCATCTGAGCGAGCATTAGATGAGCACACAACCAATCCTCCTAGAACGATCTACCTTCACTAAATGTACTTACCTACTACACTCCTTAATTGATATTGCTACAAAACTAAGGCCTAGTTCTATTCTTAGGATAAACTAGTTGGCCGAATTTATTAGAGTCACACTATCGAGTAAGTGGAGTCCAGTGGTTGTGTTTGTCCTTAAGGTAGAAGTGCTAGAATGCTAAACTTTTGAAATTTGTTTTGTATGAAGATAATTTAAGAACATGTACTTGAACAATTAGTTACATGTATGCATAAATATATTGTGGGTGGGGGCTCCATAGTGCAGATACACTCATCGGAATGTTGTATTTCTACTATCTTCAGCTTAAAATTCTGTCACAATGATAAAACATATACTACTACCATTGTTTTAGTGAACAGCCACAGGTCTTTGCACCATTGTCACACTCGCATAAAACCTTACTCCCCAACCACCCTGAGACATTATCTCAACACCTGATAGTTAGGGATACTGCAAACTGGCCATGGTAGAAGTAGCATTGCTTCTATTGAACTTTTATCCTTCTAAAAACTTCTCACACTTCTCAGTTGTGGACTCACACACACAACACACACACACACAATTAAAACACACACTTACCAGATGTCGCACAATGATTTCAGATCCCTTCTTGATTGCCAGATGTAGTGGTATATTGAGGGATGGATTCTGCACCTTAGAGTTGACATCAGCCCTAACACTCATCAGAAACACAACAGCCTCCACATCTTCATTGATCACTGCCTTGTGCATGAAGTTGTGACCATGACTATCAAACTGTGATAAGAAATGGAGTAGTTTACCACACAACAGTACACACACAAATACATATTATATGATATGTTGTGGAACGTACAACATGGTACCAAGAGTATATACTCTTGATGGCACAATAGTACAAATGTATTAAAGCATCCATAATAAAACAAATATCCTCAAGCACAATTTTATCCGTACCTGTTCAGCTGACTTAGGATCACGTTGTACAATAGATTGTCCAGTGTCACTATCCTTAGCAGCTAGGGCAGCAGCAAATGGAGTGTTTCCCTTCTTATCTTTCACTGCTAGATCAAGAGCAGGATGTGCCATCAGCAGGGCTGAACATCGTGGATGTTTGGATGAGATAGCAACATGTATTGGAGTACGTCCCAGGGAGTCCTAGAGTGACAGAAAACAAATATCAGTAAATTTGTAAATTAAATTGAATTTGAAAGTCACAATAGAAACAGTGACAGGTCTAAATTTAGTGTACAATAAATTAAGGCTGAAACGAATAGTACAAATATTCGTTATTCGTTCGTTAAGAAATATTTGTATCCGTTAAGAAATATTCGTTATTCATTAAATATTTGTTAATCAGATAATGTACACATTAGAGCTGAAACAGATATCCGTATGATCCGGATAATAATTTACTATCCGGATAGTACTTTGAAGCCAAGCGGATAATACTTTGAAGCCAAGCGGATAGTAATAACTTAAAGCCATTTATCTGTCCAACTTTCTCATCACTAGATGAATCAATTTTCATCATGGAGAGTTAGCTAAGCTAGATTATGTGAAGTTAACAGCAGCCTGGTAAGTTAATCAGCTTGCTCGCGACCACGCCCATCGCTAAATTACGAAGGGAGGCTGTGAATGTTGCTGAAGAAGTTGTAACAGAATAGTTATTGCCTTATAAAGAGTTCTTTACGACTAGTTGTACCTGGAAAAGGTCTTGTAGCAACTGCTACATCTTGTATTCATGTTTTCTCCAACTGCCAATCTTGTTACAGACGGTGCAAAGTAACACTGTAACATTACCACAAACCTTTTGCTATCATGTTAATGTTTGTTTGCTTCTAGTACTAGTAAAACAAGGATGTTTACAATAAACTATTAAAAGTTTCTATAGCAAGTGATGATGTCACTATCCGTAGGATATCCGGATAGGTTTTGTTCAGGATATCCGGATAGTAAAAGTTGCTATCCGTTTCAGCCCTAGTACACATTTAACCTTGAAAACATTTTGACAACTGAAAGTTGTCATTTTAAATTATAATTTTTCATCTTAATAATACATGTAAAGGACTTTTCTTTTTTAACATCTAAAGTTTTATTAGCAATCAAAGTGATTTTGTCCGTTTCAAGCACCTAATTATACAGAAAATTCCTAAAGAATAATTCGTTAATTTGAATAATATTCGAATACCTAAAATTTAATATTCGTTTCATCCCTACAATAAATACATGGAGATGCACTGTACACTAAAAACTATATCATATAAAACGAAACCAAGTCAGACATACTGTACCTTTTGGTTCACATCAGCATGATGTTCTACTAAACACTGCACCACTGCATCTAGTCCAATGGAACATGCCATGTGTAGAGGACTGGCAAAGTTGGCCTCGATGCTGTCCTTCCATTCAGCACCTGGTCTGAATGGACTATTTATATCAGCCCCATTCTTGATCAGGAAGGTGCTGGTCAGTGTGTCACGTAGTTTGATTGCCTTGTGCAGCAGTGAGTAGACACAACCACCTGGACCTGGCGACCATGCATTAGCATCACAGCCATGAAGAACCTGTGAAATATAACTCTGTATTTAACTGCTACATGCATACGCACATACACACACATACATACATACATAACACACACACACGCATACATATATAACATACATACGTACACACACACATACCAACATGGAGGCAATATTCTCCTGCTTACTACGCAGAGCTACCCATAGTGGTACACTTCCGGTCCTGTCCACTGTTCCCAGGTCAACACCTTTCTCACACAAACTCTTAACCAATGGCTGAAGCTGATGCTTAATGGCTAACACTAAATAACTCTCATCATCGATTATCCTACAAGTAGTGTGTAGCATGTGGACACTGTAAGATGTGTACATGACATATACACTGTAATGTGTTTGAAAAGTAGATGATTATGTGGTTTTAGTTATTTTGGTACAGGAAAATTATGGTGTAGATTTTCATCTATAGGGCAACTACTGAATTATACATCTCCATCTCTAAAGTACTATACTGACATATGGATAACCAACAGGTGGCTACAGTAATTTGAAGAAAATAAATGTAAGCATATCAAACAAATGTGCAAATGCAGCTATCAGCATGGACTAACTTCTTTCTGTAATCAGCTCCACTTTCAATAAGGAACAGACAAGCCTTGGGCTGCTCCCTAACAACAGCCAGGTACAGTAGTGTCTGGTCCTGTGAATTGGGAGCCTCAATGTCAGCACCTACAGCATCACATTCAAATAGTGAAGATGTGACTTCAAATGTGCTAATGACAAAGTGTAGGTGTATTACCTGCTTCTAATAATTCCCTAGCAACATCAAATTGTCCAGTCCAAAGAGCCAACCCTATTGCAGTCTCCCCAACACCATCTCTTAGGTCAAGGTTGAGTGCTATCTGTAGTCTACCTGATCCTGAACTAGTTGCTATAGTAACAGATTATTATGTTACAACGTACAGCATTTGTGGCACATGTACGCACAAGCATGTATATCACACACAAACTACACACCTCTATGCTTCAGCAGCACATCTACCACTCGTACATGTTGACATGATATAGCCACATGTAATGGAGACCTCTGGCCAGGATCAGACTCGATATCAAATGATTGTGAAGGCTCAATAAACTCCTCTGCTCCATACGCATCACTCCACTCACTCATACTACTGGAACGACTTGACTTTCTAATAGACTCCTCTTGCTGTAACTCAGCAACACGACGTGGTAACATTGATGGGCTACTTTGTAATCCATCCAGTGAGCCATGCAAGCCATGTAAGCTAGGGTTCTTTACTTCAAGATCTTCTTCTGACCCAAATGGATTTGTACTTTGCGGTTTAGAGATAGTATACCCAGTAGCAGTTTCTGTGCTGGTCATTCCCATACCAGTTAAAGCTGATAGGGTACTGGAAACATTCTCAAAACCAGGTGGGAGAGCTAGCGGACGAGGCAAACTACTGTAACCAGTTTCACTAGTGCTCTCCTGAGCTAACGAACGTGGTTCCAAACTCGCTTCTGGAGTGGTCACAGGTTCAGAAGCAATTGATGCAGATCTGGGACACACTTTTAGATTGGTTTGAGAATTCGGGTCTGCGCCGTGTAATAATAATTCCTCTGCAAACTGTGGCAAATCATTAAGTGATGCAAGATGAAGAGGTGCCTCCCCATTCACATTAGTAAGGTTGGGAGAAGCTTCATGACGCACAAGAAACACACCAACCTCTTCTCGGGACATGGCAGCAGCTTTGTGCAGCAAACAGTTACCATCCATGGGATCTGTGGCATCCACACTACTGCCTCGCTTGATAAGTCGAGCAGCAAAACTCGACTCATAGTTCTGCAGATCTTCATCACCAGCTGATAGGTAGTCTTGCTTTAGCTGGAGTAGTGCTAGCCACAGGATAGTCTCACGAGTATTGTTCCTTAGCTCAAGGTTGAGTCTACAATAACAATACCATAGTGAACAATGTACACATATTACACACAGACACAGACACACAAACACTGTACCTGCTATGATTCAGTAGAACATTGAACACTTCTTCATTTTTAGACTGCACAGCTCTGTGTAACGCAGTGTTCCCAAAACAGTCCTGAGCATCAGGGTTGCTGCCGTACTCCAACAAAAGGCTGGCAATGTGTGCCATATGCTCACTTGGCCATGATGTCTGTCCTCCTGTAGGCATACTGGATAAAGCCAGGGATGGAGAATATGATGAAATGAGATGTAACGCTGTCTCGTTGGTTGTGTTGATGGTTTGGTTGGTGTTTGCTCCATTCTTGACAAGGAATGACGCAGCAAAGCTGTCACCTCTAATGATGGCCAGGTGTAACATCGTCTTTCCCTTGCTGTCCGCAACATTGAGATCACATTTGTGAGAGATCAGTGTGTTACATATACCCTCATGACGCTGCATCAGTGCCAAGTTGAGTGGTAGTTGACCATCCTGATCTCTCTCACTTAACTTGCCTGGTATCTGGATGACAACATCAGAGTCAATGTGTGTTGAGACTGTGCGTGCATGCATGGTGTACATATTGTGCATTTGTATGTTAAGTAACACATACTTGCAGGTTATACTCTATGAGAAACAGAAAGACTACATCCTCCCTCTTGTGCTGGATGGCAAGGTGTAGGGGGAACTTTGAGTGTGCCTTGAACATCTCATAGAGCAGCGGAGCTGTCAGCTGGGCAAAATCTTCAGTGTTCAAATCTGCCTATTGATGCATGAGAAAGAAGGGAGTACAATACTACACACATGGTAGCCTATAAAGAAGGTGTGTACTCTACACTGTACGTATGTACAGTAGATACGTACTCATAAGCATAAACAAGCACACATATGCACAGTCACACAAATGTAATAACATCAACACCTATTGAAGGAATCATGTTAAAAGGAAAATTATTAATAAGACTGGGACATGTATGTATTAGCTAACCAAACAAAGACCAAAATTACTACAAAAGGATTCAGTACATTAACAAGTGTGGTGTAGGGTTGGGTGGTACTGGTATTTTCTACTTGCGATTGTTGCACTGTGATCATGCAATAATTGCGAGTATTGCCATGTCCACTATAAGATACTATGTGTCATAAATAAGACATTATTGTGGGCCTACAGTATTCAACTCTTGATATGTAATGGCAGCACAGGTTGCTGTCAGACCTTCAGTGCTTCTAGGTACAGCTCTCTAATGTTTGTGTCAGTCTTGTAGTGATTGCAAAGCACTAATAACACAATTTCTCTCTTAGTAATTAGGCAGAAAATGGTATTGCAGCAGTTTCAAAAAAGCTGCGGTACTCAGTATTGCACATCATAATATTGCATACAGGTGATGATATTGAAATATTGCCCAACCCTAGTGTGGTAAAGGCCTAAATTAATGATTATTGAAAAACTACCGTGTTTCTATAATTATAAACCGTTAAAAATATTTCGTCCAAGGTAGCATCTGACGAAAATTAATTACGCGAAAAATTTTTACCAACGTAATATTTGAGAAGTTGAATGAATTCGGTAAACTACTTTCTGGCCACCTGGATCGAGGCTTGGCCATTGGCGTGTCAAGCATATGTCTTTGCTGCAGTCTTTTAAAAACAAAGTTCTCCCTGATCCTAGGAGAGAGGGGTTCATCTCGCTTCGTCTATTTTGCTGCACATTGGTAATGATACCATTCTGTGATAGACAGCTACTACAGGACACATTAAATAAAGTATATATGTACAAATGTGCAAGTTGCATGGAATGAGCTTCTACCACTCCAGTCCATTGCTTGATTTGTGACGGACAACTTCTAAATCTGGGGCGCAGCCTCCATGGAACGGAGATGCCACACTTCAGTTTCGCTGCTTGTCGTTCTGGTTCTCAAAAAATGGCCGTATAGAATTAATAAAGTTATGTGATTCATTGTTAAAAAATTTTCGTCGCTTGAGGACACCATTGAAAAATTTTTAACACGAAAATTTATCTCGTGAAAATTTCTCGCAGCTTATATTTATAGAAATACGGTATGATGCATATCTGCATGCATTCAGGCTCATGGACCACTCACGTGTGATTACTCGTAGCACTAACTTATTGTTAACAAGGTTGAAGAAACAATCGCAGCAAAGGAAAGCAATAAAGTCACCGAATAGTAGACTCTATTAACAGTTGGGTCCCTGGTCTCTATTTGAGACCAGTTCATCCAGTTTGTAATCAAGACAGCCATTTACTCGAATGTGGCTTTTATATGGTACATATGTATACGTAGTTGCAGCATTTATGTTCTATAATCTGTTACCATGTTGAAATATTATATATACAAGTACAAGGAAAGTTAGGAATTTCAAGATGGAAAGAAAAAAAGCAGTGAAACAAGTTGTCTATACTAGCAGATACGTGATTATACAGGTACCAGTGGACATCAGATATACTAACGGATATTCATTTCCTATACTTCCCATAGGGTTAATGTCCATTAGTATAGCTGCAGGTACAGACAATCTCTCTTGTTTTACGACTTTTCCTTGCATCACACCTTTTTTTATTTTCCTAAAATTCCTAATTTCCTTCTACTTGTCCTTTTTATAACATATTATGACTACTGAACAAATCTAAAGAAAGAATAGCACCAGGCATGCTATAAAATTAATTTTGCAATTGAATGCATGCCCCAACAATCAGCAACTGAAAGTGAAGTAGCCATTACACTTCATTTTCAACTATGTTCCCATTACATACACTGTAGTGTTACACAATGAAGAACAAGTGTCTCTGCAATTACACTACGAAAATACAGGTGAAAAGCATGATAGGGAAGCCATAACTACTGTACCATGCTATCACAAATCGACATCTTGCACTGCAGTCCGTAAAATGAACTGGGAGGACACAAAGGAGGACAGGAAAAATCCATGATGCGTGCATTGTATGTATTGCAGTTGGCAAGTATTGGGAAGAAGTGTTGCTGAACAGTGAAGAAATCAAGCCTGTAGTCTTATCCATTGTCAAGTTATACGTGGCTGGAGACATCAGTTAGTTTCAGCATAAATTTTTCAATAGAAAATTAAAATATGTATAGGGTCACTCTTATGGGCTTGGCTATACCTAACCAATACTGCCAAGCTGTTACAAAGGAAAAGCACAGCTGCTTTTTGATTGGCAAATAAACCCAAATCCTACCACATATCAGGCACATAAAAATTGTAACAACAGCATGATAATATTTGTGCTATATAAACACAAGAAAATATTTTGATACCCTTGACCATGTTTGAATATCACCTGCAACCACATAGTTCTAATTATCCACATAAGTGATATAATAATTATTTACAGAAACAAAAAAACTAATAACCACGCCTACATTACACTCAGTGGCAAAATCTATTTCAATAGAGTTTGTCTGAGGATAAGGATACCCATTAGCAAGTATAAATATCACAGCACTGTGCTGAATTGTCTATGTAAAAGTAATATCCAGCAGCATACAACACATCAAATAACAAAGTGACTTTAAAGGCACAGTAAGCTAAGAGAAACAAACCCCTGTAACATACCACACACATAGACACATATAGGGCTTGTACAGGGTACAAGCACAGCAAAACACATGTACATACATAAACACATAAGCATTCAGACAAACTACATACATACCCAATGATTGGAGATCATTTGCAGACAATAGTTCTTCAGTTGTTCAGCATGCTGTTCCTCTGATATCTGATATAACTTGAGACAATTCCTCACTGACACACAAGCAGTCAACACTTGCTCACATCTACAATAACACATGGGAGGAATCACCACACTTTGTGTACTGGACAAGATTATAGTCCTCAAAAATTAAACAAACTCGACTTAAAAGGTGGATGTATTCATTTACTGAACTACAGTAATACTGTATACTACTCACTTCTCCTTCAATTCAGTCAACTTGTACCTCTCAGCGCCGACAAGTGTTTCAATGACAAACATCTCATCTTGAGGCAGGTACACCTGGTTGGTATACACCCATTTGATGATGGTAGTGGCAACGTTAGGAGTGAGGCTGGAGAAGTCAATCTCCTTAGTAGATGACATCCGATCATCTTGACTATCCCAGTGTGAACTACGAGTAGCTAGGATCAACCTGTGCCCAGGTAGCTGACGATCTGATAATTTTATCACAACATCACTGTTAAGAAGATTATGAACATGTTGAGTGGCATTGCATCCATGTACACTAGCTAGTACTACTACAGTAACTACATACATACACATGTACCACACTACACACACACACCTATACAAAGGCTTATCATAAAGATCATTGGCCATGGCAATCAGACGTGACACATATCCATCCCCCTTCCCCACTCCTCCACCCTGAGATGCCAACACCTTGTTGTGTTTCTGTTCTAGCTCATTGTACTTTCCTTGTAGTCTCACATACTGCTCTCTTAATAGGTCTAGATTCTGCTGCACCTTGCTAACTTCACCTGTGTATAGTAAGTAACACATGGCTTATGTGTACAGCTGCAAAAAAACCATCTGAATGGTATAATAGATCGACACTGGTTTTAACCATCAACACAATAAACAATTAATAACAATTATGCTGGGCCAAAAAGCTCTGACTATTTTCCATTAAATCAAACACACAATTTACGATTGTTAACGTGCTCGTTTCAAGATGGCATTTTGTGTCTGCTGCAGCAACAGAAACAAAACAGTTCTAGCCCGCCTTACACTGTAACACACCGACTTACTGCCTCATAACAAACAGTAACCTAATCACCACGAGGCACAAATAACCACACTTACTGTGCAACGCCATTAATCCAGCGAATCTTTCTATTCCATCGAACACGAATCGGAACACCACCCACTGGATCGTTTTAATGCGCACCGTGTTTGGCACTTAGCGCCAGCGCCATAAAATACAGCGCGCCTCTGTAGGACCACAGATTGTAAGTATAGTATCTGTGGTAGGACAAGCCTCAGCAGATGCACCATAGATGCACCGTAATCACGATGAAGCTGATGTTATGTAAATGGATTTGCTTTGTATTATTATACACTGTTAACAGTGCTGTAACGAAGCAAGTCATTTCTATATCGAAGACAGGAGTGGGTAGGAACGAATACGTTCTAAACCATGGAGAAGTAAATGACTCAATAGTGTGGGGAAGCTTTGATGACCAAATCGCTAGCACAGGGTAATCATTGTACTTGTAAGTTGTATGGTACTACCGCAAGTAGAATAACTTATTTACTGATTTGAACTGTGACATTATTCAAATATTCTTTGTTTAATAGCTATTTTCTGCTGGCTATAGGCTTGGCAGGTGTGGCTGCGTGGTTCATATTGTACTGATTTATATACTTTCTCAACTACTGCCACCAGGGGGCATCAGTTCAAGTTGTTTAAGGAACGGTCAAGATTATTGTGTAGATTAAATTACTTTATTACCAATGATTGGAATAGCTTACCTACTTATGTTGTTAATAGTATCTCCACTAATACTTTTAAATCGTTGTGAGGCAGTTGTTTACTCGCCTCGTGTTTACTAGATTCAAGATTTATTTTTGTATAAGACATTGCAGTGATCGGGTATACAGGCTGTGACTTTACCCGTATTTAATCATAACCATATAGTTTGGCTTCATTGTTTATACAGGTGGTCACACTTGGAGATTCATGGCAATAAGACTGCTACTTCCCATGACGTGGCCTACTATGCTGGCCTATTGGAGGGTACTCTAACAGCAGAGTTGATTGATAAACAATATCGAAACACTTTGATTGGCTATTGCTCTAATGAGACTGACTACTGCGGAAAATTGTCTGTGTTTTTGGAACGTAATCTTCAGTTCATGAGTAGGACAATAGGCCAAATGGAAGATGATCCTTTTTGGTTTCAGGTACGATAAGGCACATGGCCAGAGTCAGGGTGACGTACAGATCAAGTCACAATGAGTTGGCTTTTTTCAGTCCCTTCTCTAGGTACTTGTCCTGTTTCAGTTTACAAGCTTATGCTCCTAGGCTAGTGGTCAACACTCAGTACAGGCTCTGCCTTCTGTATTCACCCTTCAGTACTCGACTGTAAAGAAAATAATACAGTGTGATGTAGCATCACTGTTTGTTTTTGTACTTTACTGTGTGTACGTCATATGTTCAATATTCATTGCAGCTTATTAACTGTAGCTTTCCTTGGTAGAAACATATGCAGCTACATACCTGTAAACCTGTTATTAAACCACTATAATATCTACCTGGTATACTGGTCTGTTACTCAACAAATATCCAATTCTTGGGTACTAATACCATGAAATTTTCAATGTTGCAGAAACAATTATCTAATTGTTCACAGTAGTGTTTTGCAGATGAAGTAATTACACAATCTCTAACATAAGTAACTTATATATGTGCACTACTGCTGCACTATAGAGGCTGTTGGTATCATGGTGTTTTCTTGCTCTGTGTATCGTTTAGGTGAGCTTGTATCTAGATCAGCTTGATGGCCTAAGAGATGGATATAAACTTTCAAAGTTTCCCAGCATTCCTGATGTTGGGTTTTGGTTAGTGTACGTGTAGCATGCACAACACACAGAGGCTACTGGTGGTATTTTTTGCTGAAATTGTTGTTGGGGTATGTATGCATATTCAAAGAAATAATTGCCCTGTTTCTCTCTTTGTAGGTATTTTCAAATCACAGGTGATTTAGAAGATCTTGAGGCAGCTTTAGGAAATGGAAATGTGAAACAACCTGCTGTGAAATCTGACTCATGCTCTGCACTGATAAAAGTGCTACCGAACAACGAAGATCTCTATGTTGGTCATGATACTTGGGGAGAGTATCAAGCTATGCTGAGGATATATAAACTTTATGATTTACCCTATGCTACATCAGCAAGTAATTGTAAGTTACGCTGGTCATAAGCACTAGGTACATGATAGGCTGAAAAATTGGACAGCTCAGAACATGGCTAAGTTAAGTTCCTGACTGAACTACTGCACCGTGTTCTATAGCAAACATAATGGCCGCTGGTCAATCAGCTTCACTGCGACTACGTAGTTCTATCCAGCAACATCAGTGGAGTAACAGAGAAATGTAGCGTCAACTGGTAGAAACAAGCCCACTACTCCACCAGTAACTGTTGTTAGAGTTTAAATTAGTTTTCAGGTGGCAATGTATTGCCAGCGTTACCAGTGTTGGTGCACGTAATAAACATTAAAAGGGTCTAAGTAAACATGAGAAGGGTCTAAGTAACTATATAATTAGACTCCTCAAAAATCCACGACAAGAGGATCTAACAGGCAATATTTATAGGAATGAAATGATACTTGAATCAGACCACTTATTTAATTTTATGTTTCAGATCAGGAAAGTTAGCCTAATTAATGCAGGCAGCCTATTTTTCATAACAATCCTGATGTTTTATTAGAGTTAACTGAATGCTCTATTAGAGTATTTCAATTGTTGGTAATCACTATTATTCACTACCCCACTGTCTTAAGCTGAGGAAGCACTAAAGCTGCCTCCCCCTGATGTGAAGTAGGTCTTCAGCCCGTCTACAGTTTACTTTCCTCTTTGTATTATGCGATAGGATGGATGACTGATACAGCCATCCATCCTATTACAAAGTAATCTAACAACTGTTACTAAGCAGCAAAATTCAAAAAAAAGTTGCAAAAGACCAATCACACTTAGCAAATGTTTCCTAGCAACCATTGTGTATGGTCCCAAAGTGATGTTTACATTAGCAATGGTTACCCAGCAACCATTGCTAAGCAACCATATTGTTGCTATGTTATGGGGCATCTATCCTATGGTAACGCTAGTGGACATGTACTTCCAATAGAACACAGCACACTATTTTAGCCAATCAGATCAGTATTGCAGATTTTGTAAAGGGACGGACAAACAAGTAATGCTAATTCTATTGGCTGATAGCTTGATGTATTTCAAAATAATATGTCAAGTTGCTATTGAGAGTATTATATTGTAACACATTCATTTGTCGGATTATGTAAGCAAGTTAGTTTATTGCTTTAAGCATTGAGATGATGGAACAACGGTGAAAACTTGCATGACATCATAATGACCAAATTTAGCCAGTGAGACAACATTGCAGGTGCAGCATCTAAAATAAGTGGCCACATCCAAGTTTTGGTGAAGCGATAAAATTTCAATGTCAATGCATTTGGTGCACAGAGTGGCTGTTTTTTTTCTTCCCCTACAATATAAACAAGAGTTAATAATAGTAGGGAGGGTTATTAACTCTTGATATAAAGGATATTGATCCAGTGATCATAACACATAATGCCATTAACTAATGGGGTTGCAGATCTGCATGGCATTACTTCAAGTGTAATAAATTATCTGCTAAACGATAGTTTAGTAATTATTATTATTATTAGCACTTTACAGTGGCCAGCACTGAAGGTCTGACAGCAACTTGTGCTGCAGCTTTTTAAAGTGTATTATACTGTAATATGTTTAATATCATCCAACCTATCTTGGGTTGAGTGCATCATGTGTGTTGCTAGACATGATGCACATGTCCTATCTCTCCACTGTTGTGTTTTAATCCCATTTGTTGATTTGGGTCACATTAACTTAATCATTTGTTGTCGTATCTTCCATATTGCTGTTTCCTTGCTGCATCAATGACTGTACAATTCGTAGCTGTCAGTAGCTAATTAAAAAAGTTGCATGTGTGTTGTATAATTCAAGTACAATATCTAGTTAATAAAACCTGCTCACCCACTGTACTGTAAATATTGGTGGCTAATAATAAGTTTATGTAATAATAATAGATGTACAGGTGTAATGTATATATCTGTAAGTATGTACAATTGTGGTCACTTAATATTAAGAAGTTAAAATCTTCATATTGTTGTTTTTAATGCACTGTAGCGGAATCAGTTGTTGGCTCTATTCAGGCATTTTCATCATATCCTGGCCAGTTATACAGTGGTGATGATTTTTATGAAATCTCTTCTGGTTTGGTCACATTAGAAACAACAAACGGCAACTACAATGATGAACTCTTTCAGTATATTAATCCACATCATGTGCTTGAGGGCATACGGACCATGGTTGCTAATCGAATAGCATCAAATGGGTCAGAATGGTGTAGTCAATTTTCCCAATATAATTCTGGTACTTACAATAACCAATGGATGGTGGTTGATTACAAGCAGATAAAACCAGGTGAAGAGCTTGGTAGTGATACATTGTGGGCACTGGAGCAACTACCTGATAGTATTCATCACAAAGATGTCACTGATGTGTTGAAGTCACAGGGCTACTGGGCCAGCTATAATATTCCGTAAGAATATGTGTGCAGTAGTAGCAGTATCTGTACGGTAATTATCTTACTTTAGAGCTGCTGGTATATTGCACCAGTGGCTCTGTTTTATGCTTTCCTGACCAAGTTTTTGCCTTGTGTGTGAGATTATTGTTATTTGCATCTTCAGTTGACAATTGTAATGCATAATAACAAGTTAGGGCTGGAACAAAATTCAGATTTTAACCTCCGCTGATTATGTAATGTCATAACTGATGTGTGCGTTGTGTGTGTTGTGTGGTCATTAATGGTACCAGTGAACCAGCTCTGGGATACTGTGTGCTACTCAGGTGCTAGGAGTCAGTGCAGGAAAATCCTCCTGGGGTAGGACTAGTAACCTGCAGAAGGCTGTACCATATCCCACAGGTTGAGGTGTGGGCACCTAAAGTCCTACCTGTGCCTTCACCTAGACCTTCACCCGCTGTGTGACATGGACAGTTGACATATGCTTCCACAGGTACCCATTGATGTTACTGTTACCTAGGCCACCAGGTCCCCTTTTAAACAACTGGGTTGACTGGAGCAATGTGAGTAAAGTTTCTTGCTCATGGAAAACAGAACACCAACCGAGCATCGAACCGGGAACCTTTTGATTACTAGTGCAATTGGCTATGCTGCATGCACACACATACGCATGCACGTGCGCACACATACGCATGCACGTGCGCACACATACACAGTCAGTACAATTATGTTGTCTAGTCTAGGCTTGTGAGGTATCCGATATTTCACGGTATCCTGGAATTCAACTAATATTAAACACTCTTTTAATCAACCTGGTATTGCTTTATGTGTAATTAAAAAGTCAAGTGTTAATCTGTAGTTACTATCTAATCCAAAACAGCCAAGCTGTAAAAAAAGAGTGCGGCCCTCAGAAAGGCTATGGTGAAAAAAGATGTGAAATCTAAGGTGGCGGCCAAGAAATGGCTGTGATGGTAGGTTAACGGTAAAAATTTTAATAACGACAATTCAGGTGAATTTGGTGCCGCACAAAATTCACCCGAATTGTCGTTATTAAAATCATTAACCTACCATCACAGCCATTTCTTGATGTTCAAATACTGTAAAACAATAAGAAGTGAATATCCCTACTGTACATTGAGTGTAGTACAGTAGGGATATTCAATTCTTATTGTTATACAGTATTTGGACATTACGTACTACTCCGATCCAGCTTGTTTCAATACTTTTTATTGCAGCACTAACTCTAATTTAAAATTACTAATTTTTTCTTATACTTGTTTGTGAAGTTTTTTTTTGCAAGCTTATGACCACAAAATAGCCTGCTTTTCACAAAACCAGTCACAATACTTTAAGAGTTAATCACAGCACTATTATACTAGATTATGACTCATACAATAGCAACTGGTCAGTGGGCATGGCTCTACATATTAAGCCTGCAGACAATAATGGACATGGATTCGTGCATACCTACAGACTGATGAATGGGCGTGGCTACCATATGTCTACAGACAGTAATTTACATAAGTGGGCGTGGCTCACGAAAGAAGCAGGGCTACACTATGACGTGTAGTAACACGTCCACATCTAGTTTAGCAAGTGGGGTCAGACCCGAATAATCTGTAAAGCGGGACCTGGATGATCCGACTCAGTTTAACATTGTAAACTAATTATTGACTTACACATTGCTATATAGCTTGCCACGAGTTGCTCTCACTGATCAATATCAACAGTTAGTCATGTACATGTGTGTTCAAAATAGTTTGGTGCAACTGGTGACCACATGTATTCGAATAATTTGATGCAACTGGTAGATGGAAGCCGTACTGTAGTCTATTAACACTCAGCGGTAGAACCTTGACTGATGGCCATGGTAAAGAAGGATAAAAGGTAAGACAATAGTGCAAGTATTGTATGTTTATCAATATACCAAAGGTTTTTTCTTAAGCGATCTAGAAACGTTTCTGCGAAAGAATTAGGGCTGTAGCCAGTTTTCTGCTATGCTTGACTGAAAGTGTCAGGCAGGCAGGCAGGCAGGCAGGCAGGCAGGCAGGCAGGCAGGCAGGCAGGCAGGCAGGCAGGCAGGCAGGCAGGCAGGCAGGCAGGCAGGCAGGCAGGCAGGCAGGCAGGCAGGCAGGCAGGCAGGCAGGCAGGCAGGCAGGCAGGCAGGCAGGCAGGCAGGCAGGCAGGCAGGCAGGCAGGCAGGCAGGCAGGCAGGCAGGCAGGCAGGCAGGCAGGCAGGCAGGCAGGCAGGCAGGCATGCAGTAGAAAATTCCATTGACTTAATTAAAAAAAAAAAAAATTCTGTAGCAACTGGACGGAAATGTTTCAGGTTGATCTGAAGACACTTTTGGGCTTGGTTTTACCCAACCAATACTGTCATGTCATTGTGAGGAATAATCGTGGCAGGTTTTTGGGTTATGTTATATCACGGATTGCCCCCACACCTTTGATGTCCCTACTATACAGTACTATCGTACTGCATGATACCCCAAAGGGCTTTTTAACCTATCTTTTTTTCTTTACCACAGGAAGAAGAAAACAATGAAGCAGACTTTAAATACTTTAACTAATTCAGATTTTATCAGTAAATGTACAAATTATATACATAATACAAATACATACATTTATTACATGTCAATTATTCCCTATACATAACTTGTTTGCAGCTGATCTCTCTACTGGGTGACTTGAAAGGTAGCTGATCTCTCTACAAGATGATTTGTTTCTTATACTGATCTCTCTACAGGGTTACTTTGTCTGGCTTATCTCTCTAAGAGGTGATTTGTTTTTGTAGCTGAACTCTCTACAGGGTGATCCTTCTAGCTGATCTCTCTACAGGATGACTTGTTTGTAGCTGAACTATCTGTAGGGTGATTTCTTTGTAGCTGAATTCTCCACAAGGTGATCCTTCTAGCTGATCTCTCTACAAGGTAACATCTTCTAGCTGATCTTTCTACAGGGCGATTTGTTTGTGGCTGAATTCTTTACAGGATGATTTGTTTGCAGCTGAACTCTCTACATGGTAGATTCTTTGTAGCTTAACTTTCTACAGTGTGAGCTGAACTCTCTACAGGGTGACTTGTTTCTAGCTGATCTCTCTACAGGGTGACTTGTTTCTATCTGAATTCCCTACAGAATAACTTGTAATGTAATATACTTCTATAATGGAGTAAATTATAAACGTAGCTGAATGCTCTATTAGGGTGACTGTTCTATTAGAGTACCTTGATCTCACATTTGCTACACGTAGTTGCCTTTTGAATCATAACTCAGTGGTTTGTAATCCGATTCTTCTGTTCTACTGCAAGGACTTTCTATGCTGATTATTCCAGCTACATACTGAGTTTCAGCTCATTGCTCTAAGCAGTTTTCCTTACTGGTAGACATGAAAGCTAATAGTTTTTTTATTCATAAAATCGGTCGCATAATTTTGACATAGATTGGGTTTTGTGTCATATCTCCATGGTCTTTATCCCGATTCCTTCAAACCACAAAAAGGCACTCCTACGATGGTTACTCCATCTACATATCAATTTTCAACTCATTCCTCCAAGGGGTTTACCCTATAGGCGTGACAGACCTTCGACCTTATTTTACGCAAATAATTGGTCATAACTCCGTGAATGTTCATTGGATTCCTACCAAAGTTGGTACTGCGATCCGCCTTAATGAGCCCTTTAAGTGAGCCAAATTTCAGCCCAATCCGAGCACGCATTCGTGTTTTATGGCGGATTTTGCGAAGTGTGCGAAATGAATATGAAAATGATGTGATCCTGATCCTGACAGAGCTACATAGGTGTGAAAATTGCGTTTTCTTTCTTCCCGTTAATATACTCACGGTGTGGCGCACCGGCTTCTTGGGCCACACGACACACTACCGTGTGTCTTTATCCAAAGTTGGGTATATATCACAAGTAAAAGTTACTCATGGCTAACAGGTTGTAAATGCATTTTACTAACATCTTTTTAGTTATTTAATTAGTAGGCTGGCACTAGGTTGTAACCTGAAACCTCACAGTTTACTGTTTGGCTGGCCTTGTGGTCACATCCAAATCATCAACATATAACTTAAGTAAATGCCAAGACCTGATGTCTGGCTTCCCTCATAGCACAATACACTTATTCCGATATTCAACATGACAAAGTGAAGCTGTTATCTAAAAAAACAATAATTTTTAGTAGAACATAGCTATACAGGAAAATCCCTACTTTGGCATTAAATGGAATTATTTGTGCATGTAGTAACATACCAATGTAGGGATTTCCCTAAATATAACTTACTGTAGACCTGGAGTTGTGCATATTCATAACACTGTGCATGTGTATTGTAATCATCATGTGAGTAAAAGTACTGTTTCATTATATCATTGCAGCTATTTTGATGATATATTTGAAAAGAGCGGGTTTGCCAAACTTGCTGATCAGTTCGGCTCATTTTTCACCCATGCTGGTTCTCCTCGTGCAAAGATATTTGCCAGAGACCAAGATAAAATTACTGACCTTAAGTCTATGATACACTTGATGAGGTAAGCACACAGAAATGTATGAACAATTTTATAGTACAGTTTGTCCCTATATAATGTGTGCATTATGTAGCTATGTACTTTTATGCATTAATGTGGTCATTGCAATACGTGTCTAAAATAATTTGCTATTATGTATACATGTAGGTACAATGACTTTAAGCATGACCCACTGTCCGCATGTAACTGTACACCTCCTTACTCTGCTGAGAATGCAGTATGTGCACGTAGTGATCTAAATGATGTCAATGGAACATATCCCTTCTTTTTTCTGTCTCATCGCTTCCATGGAGGAATTGATACAAAGGTAAATTCTATTACATATATTAGTTGTTCCTTGTATCTAGTTTATCTGATCTATCAATTACTACTGTATGTACATTATGTACACGCTAAAGCATTGCTGTAAATGCTGCATAGATTATATAGCATGAGGCCAACCAATAACAGGCCATGTCTTAAATGTTGCAAATGTACCATACATTTTACATGTAGCCTACATGATCTCCTAAGCATCTTAGTACGGTGTTCACATGCATGAATTTTAAACACTTTAAATCCCAACATGTTTTGAAAATGCATGTTTGTGTTGACATTAGAGCTGAGCGATAGTAGAAAATTCACTATCACAATAGATATTGAAGTATTATTCACGATATGATAATATCACGATAATGACACTTTTCAGTCAAGTTCCAAGTATTCAATGCATGTTAAGCATAATTAACACCACCATAGATTATTATTTGCTTGGTTTTCTTTTAAGTGCATCAATTAGGTAATTAATTGCATGGGTGGCCAATATTTCTACAATTTTTGTTACAACCTTGCAGCCAAACTTTTCCATGATAAAGCAAGCCAAGTAGTTATAAAACAGCTAAGACAGCTTCTCAAGCAGCATTTTTAGTGGAATTCTAGACCCTTCGCAAAGCAATCAACTAATTGCGTGGGTGGCGATAAATATACACAGCTTGTTATAGCCTTGCAACCAAACATTTTGCGAATAAGCAAACCTAAAGAGTTACAAAGCAGTTAAATAAACTTGGTAGCAGTGTTTCTAGTAATCTTACAGCAATATCGCAATAGTAAGCTGTAATTATTCTATCGCGATAATGATTTTTTTGATCGCGAGTATCGAACTATCAATATTATCGCTCAGCACTAGTTGACATGCATACAATAGTCAATGCATATTGTTACTATGGTTATTGCAGTATCTAATGGCTACCACCATGCTACATGAAGGTTTTCAGACTAATTGGGAACACTTACAGCATGTGGGACAGTACCAAACTACGTACTTCTATTAAGTTTCATTTGTATTTGTAGTCTACAAAAACACGCATGTACTACACATGGTGCATCATGTGACATACATGGCACTGGAACATAGTCAATACATTCGTTTTACATGTACAGACATACATGTACTATATACAAGTATATTCGATTAGGGATCATAGAAAAAAATAGGGAAAAGGAGGCTGCCTACACCTGCAGATATACTTCAGTCATGGGGCAGGGATTAAATGTTCACTAGTATATCTGCAGGTGTAGGAGACCTCCCTTGTTTCCATACTTTTTTCTATAATCCTTAAAATTGTTTGTTTACTTTGTCACATTATTATGACTAGTGAACCCACACAAAGAAAGGATGGCACCAGAGTTAATGTTTTCATCTGAACGCATGCCCCAGCTATCAATTATTGACTCGAAAGGGAAATGGCCATTCCATTTTTCTTACAGCTATGCTCTGCCCGTTACACAGCACTACAAAGGAGAAGCACCTCTCTGTAGTCAATCCAGCCACCATGAAAAATACAAATGATTCACACGCCCCAACTATCAATTACTGACTTGTGAAAGTGAAGTCAATGAAGTAACCTTTAAGCTCCACTTTCACCTATTTTCAGCAAGTTACACAGCGTTACAAATGAACATGCCTCTGCAATCAATCTAGTCTCCACGGAAAATACAAATGACTCCTGTTTACAAACAGGACACCATGCATTTCCCTACCGTGAATTGACACAGGAGCACAAATGAGGACAAAGATAAGTCCATGATGCGTGCATTTTATATACTGCAGTATGCCTAAAGTCACATCTATGGATGAAGTGATGTTGAACAGTGATAAAATCAAGCCCATAGCTATAGCCATTATTGGGTTACACTTGTCTAAAGGAATCAGACAGACAGGCAGGCAGTTAGTCAGTAGAGAATTTCATAGAGTAACTTTTTAAAAGAATTGTAGCTACCTATCGGAAGCATTTAGCGTTATACAGAAGGCACTATTGGGCTTGGTTATACCTAACCAATACTACCAAGGCACCAGAATGCTGGGTTTTGGCTGATATTTTTGGTCAGAAAAACCCAAACTGCCATGATCCCTAATATACAGTACTGCCATACTATATGATTCATTGCAAAATGGCATGTTGTGCGATACAGCTGTACATGCACCTCACATACATGTAACACTTATGTTACACTAAATGTGCATTCCAGTTGCACAATGTACAGTATTTCAAGCTGGAATCATAGATAATACACGTAATAAAGGATTGGCAATGCACATATTAAACTGTAATTACATCACGTACAATCTTTGTTACGGCCTGCCCACTAATTGACCTTCCCTCTATTCGTTGCTATACACATTTTGTTTCTTTTGCCAACATACGCTCAGACAGTAGTACCACTATGTTGGCGAGCAACGTACTAAAGAAGATGAACCGTGACCAAGGTGAGCAGGAAACAGCTAAACACACTGAAATTTTCGACCCAGCATGATAGGAAGTGAGTATTCTCAGTTTTGGTGTTTTCACAACAAAACAAAAGTTGTTTGCCAAAAATAATTTTTAATGTAGCTACTTGTAACCACCTATTAGGTGTAATGCTTTAGTTTTTTGCAAACAAACTGTTTTTCTGTAGCTCAGTTTTACCCTGTTTTACTGTGCTGGGTTTTGGAGTTTTACCGTGGCCATACATATAGTGACATAATGGTGGTATCCAGTATGGTGGCATCCTATTAAGCCCTGTCATTAAAAATTTTGTTATATGCCCATGTTATAATTTTACATGCATAAAAATGTTCCATTGAGACAATTATGTTTGCTTATAAATGTGAGAAAACCGGCTTATCGCCTATTTAAAAGTATCAAGAAACACCGGTTTTAAGTATTTAGTGTGTTGTAGCTCGCCAATGGTTGAAGCTATGTCAACCTAATTTTCACACGTTTTACACCAATTCCTTACCTTCCAGAGTATCCACTGTGCAAGTAGCCAACAACTAAGTATCCCGCCATTTTAGATGGTTTTTAAACCAAGGTTGACGTATCAGGCGAGCTGCAAATTGGGTGGGAGGCAGGGGCCCTGGAAGGCGGGCAAGATGGTGTTCAAAAATTGAAAAGGATAGCCAAGGGATGAATTAGACCAACTTTTGGGCCATTGAGGTCTCAAAACTGGCTAAAATGAAAGGAAATTCACAGTAGAGGTGCTTATTTAACACCATAGAGCTGTACAGCCACATACAGTCATCCCCAGGCTGACCAGAGCTCCATTAAGGCCCCACACCACACGTACGGATCGCCACTAGGCTTGGGAAAAGCAGCCAGCAAAACCAGACCACTAAAGTCTAGCTGATTTTGATTGTGGAATTAGATAGCTTATTCATGTAGCTTTGTGTCCTGGGTGAAAAATCGAATCTGCTGACATGGGTGATAAGACCGGTTTTCTCAGACTGGGTCACAAATATACTTTAAATGATGAATGTGCATACATGCATGCATGGCTATTGCCCATATGCAGAATGTATACAGTAATCAATGTAATAGTAGTTGCATGCATACTGTTGTGCTGATGTGTATTTCAACTATAATCCTGATGTTTGGTTCCAGCAAATAGTTTCATTAAATTCCGCAGGCACCAACAGTTCTTCTGTCCCAGATATCTATGCCAACATCTATACTGCCTATGTCTCCTATTTCACCACCAATATCTAAGGCAAGAACATATTCAGTCACCATTCTCATCACCAGGATCAATATCTATGACATCTATTTCATTGTTGTCATCTCCTCTTCCTCCAATTCCATTACCAATAACTGGCACAACATCATCAATTCAATCAACTTCCCCACAATTATAAACACTATCACCTAACTCATTGGAATCTCCACCATTACCTGAATACAAAGTTGCCATCACATCCCTGGAGTTGCAACAGTCTGAATGCAATTCACAATTATTGATCTATAAAATTCAAGAGGAACCATTATCTAGTAGTCAGCCCTTAAAACTTTCACACTCTGTAACAATAAGGTCTGATTTATCTGTGAGAATAGTTATACATGGCCATGAACTGAATAGCGTATAGTTTGTCAATTCCAAAGCAAATCAATGTACAAACCTTAATAAGACTTCTGTAGAGATCAAGAAGCTGAATGTCTATCCAGGGCACCCTGACAAGCAATTTGTGCATATGGTAAATGAAAAAAAAGGGAAGATTGCTATATTCATCTGGCTAAATTCCTGCATATATATACAGGGAGCATGCTGTGTACTGTAGTGGTGAGAGGTATTCAGAAACAGTGAGAACGTCTAATTGCCAGCTATAGCTACTTACAGACAAACACCATTGTAGCAACTGTGTTCTCTACCATGATACAATAAGATGTATCACAGATGGTCTAAGCAGCAGGATGAGCCCAATGTTGTCAGCCATGTTAATGAGAGGTGGCTAAATACCACTGAAATAAAACAGATAACCAAACAGCTACAGGTCTTGATTGAGAACAACCAAAAAAAAATGTTTATACTTAGAACAAAAGATCAAGGAAGCCATCAACAAGAAGAGCACTGAAGTAGATAAAGAACTCGGTAATGGACCAACTGACATCATGAATGAGTACTCTAACCAGTTGATGGCAGTTCTGGAGTCTGGTCATCTACTTCCATTCTGTCCAAACATTCCACAAATCTGGCTGCTTTTAAGCTTCCTATACTTATGGTGTAGCTTCATGCCTATGTACTCACATGCATACCATAATATTTTCTTCATCTTCATTGAGGGTAACGTCAGGCTCTTGGATGCTTGGCTCTCCTCTATCCTTGAAAGTTGTACATAAAAGATGCTGAAATATGTATTCATTAACCAGCTTCATAAACAGTGACTCGTTGTTGAAATGTTCACGATGTATCTAATGGTGGTTAACGCATAGTTCTGGCACCAACATAATTCATCCAAATTCGCTCCTTAATTTTAGTAACAATTGCTGGTATTGGAATGCATAGTACGGTTTGCAATGCTGTCAACAAGTCAGAAGAAAACATAAATTTGACCTTATTGCAGGCAACTAGTAGCTCGCTGTGGTACTGCTTTGCAGTAGCAATTCTAGCACGGTTAGTCTGAAACTCTGCTTTATTTTCCAAAAGAAACAATGACACCTAGAAAGACGGACTGTGCCATTTGTGGGGTATCTATGATGATAGGCATGAGCAGTTTACGTAATCAAATGCATGAGTGTAACAAGTATTGTATAGCAGTTGCTATTTGAGTTGTCAATCCTTTATTACGTGTATTATCTATGCTGGGATGCTATCATACAGTTACCATAGTACTGTATAGTAGGGATTCTCCCAAAACAAATGTAATATCATACAGTACGATAGTTACTGTATAGTAGGGACCACAAAGGAGTAGGCGTGGCCCATGAAATAATATCACCCAAAAAACAGCCTCAATTTTCCCAGACGAAATGAGGTAGTATTCATTAGGTAAAACTAAGCTCAAACATGCTTTCAGATCGACCCGAAACGCTTTCAACAAGTTGCTACGGAATTTTAAAAATAACTATTTAACAGAATTTTTTACTGACTGACTGAGTAAGTAAGTAAATGACTGACTGATGCCTTCAGACAAGCATAACTTGATAACGGCTAAGGCTACGGGCTTGAATTTTTCACTGTTCGATGTTGCTTCGTCCTGAGAGGTGCCTTTTGGCATACCGTAGTACGTACAATGCATTCTTCATGGACTTACCAGTGTCCTCCTTTGTGTCCCATTCATCTTTGCTGACAGCAAAAGGTGTCGATTTGGCGGTAGCATGTGATGGCTTCCCTTCAAAATGGAAATCGTCCGTATTTTTCATAGTGGCTTTCGAACAGTTCTTGATTCGTACTGCTGTGTTACGCGTTGAACATAGCCGACAGTAAAGCGTAATGGATACTTCACTTTTCAGACGATAATTAATATGATTGGGGCGAGCAGCATGATTTCTTTCTTTTGGTATGTGTGAATCGCAGCGGTGCTTTACGAGCAGTTCTTGGTTCGAAATGCTGTGCAATGGGTCAGGGTAGGAGCCCACGGTCCGGCCAATCACTTTTCAGCTACTTGATTTTAGTGAAAAGATCAAGATACTCTAATAGAGCAGTCATGGTGATACTTGGTATACTGCATTGAGCTAATTGATCATGCATGTCATGTATTAGCATGTAGCTACAATCTAAAACTAAATTTTCATGTTGAGAAATTTTTGTATGCATCATGAAAATAAAATTAGCTATAATAGTCAGTTATGAAACTCAATATAGCACAAAATTACCATGGATGTTAACAAAAAGAAGAGACTTTGCATGTAAAATAGCTTTCAGATGACATTCCAGAGCATCTATTTTCGAAAGTTTAAAGCATGCCCACTGACCCTTCTAGCTTAGCATACTGTGTATGCTTATAGCACACATGCAGTTAAGTAACACACCAAAGCAGACAATCTCTGATTTACAGATCATATTAGATCAATAAAAACTGAGTAGTGTACATGACTATGACCTTCATTGCAGTCCATGTCTGGTCGGACCACTCAAAATCTCTGGGCCCCAGCCCTGCAATGGGTTGAACATAGCTGACAATGAAGCATAATGGATAGTTCACCTTTCAAACGATAAGGGTTAGAGCACGCTGCACCATTTCAGATGCGGTATGCATGTAATGGGTTCACCAGCCATAATAAAATTATTTACAAAAAAAGTTAACAAACAAGTACACGAAATGAATTTTCAACTACAAGGTGCTGAAGTTGAAAATTCATAGTAAAGAAGTGTTCAGGTGTCGGAACACACAAACAGATGCTTGTTTCTATGTTTTAATTGAAGAACAACACTAGAACAAGCATTTGGACAGTTTACTGGTGTGCTAAACTTCGTATTTTCTTGTCAGCACATCTGTTTTATGGTGTCCATATTTCATAGAAATAATCTATTATCAAGCTTTGCCAATCAGTTCTGAGTGGTTTTCAAGTAGAAACTGTACCCATGGAAAGCACTAGGGACCCGCCGATTATGCTGGCATAATAATGAGCATAATAGGTGCCTGAAAGCATTGAGCATAATGCTAGCATAATAGGAAGAAAACTTGTGCAATGCTATAAATTCTTGCTTATCAAAATACATATCCAACAAAAAGATCGATATACTCTAATAGAACAGTCAGTAACTCTTAATAAAATTATTAGGTAGCTGACTGTTCTATTAGAGTATATCGATCTTTTCTGTGACATGCATTTTGACAAGCAAGGATTTACAGTCTGTGCTTCAACCACTTACTGCTTTTCCATAAAGTGCAAAGTTATTAGAAAAACATGGGAACTGAGGTAAAAATATTGAGCATAATTTAAGCATAATAGGTAAATATTGAGCATTAATTTAAGCATAATAGGTAAATTTTTGAGCAGTGCAGCATAGCATAATAGGTAAAATAATGAGCATAATCGGCGGGTCCCTAGAAAGCACTGTTTTGCAATACCTTGAATTTACAGCTGATCAAATTAATAGGAGACAACCACAAAAGTAAAGGGAAATTGATGTAGTTTTTATCTATGTACAGAAAATTAGAACATACTGTATACTTTGTATGTAATGGATCGCAAGTATTATCAGTTATAATCATTTTCCCAATGGTTTCAATACATTTTCATAGGCATCCAGTGGTTGTGCAATATGCAATTAATGCTAATTGCATTTCCAGGTACTTATACTAACTAATCTCCACTGTTAGTGAAGCAAGTGTACAAATTGTTTGTTTTGGCATGGAATGTAAGTACCTATTTATAGTAGCTATGTCTATTTGTGACCGTCTCAGCAAAATCAGAATTGTTCGCACAATTTCGGATTTTTTTGTTTTCTCAGCATTATCTACAGTGTCCAAGAATTGGATCACCAAAGTTTCAGCCTTCTGTGGTGAGCAGTTTTGGAATTATAATGCTAGATAGTGGGAAGAGCAAGCTAATCGATTTCTACAGCAATTATACTGAAAATAAACTACAGGTGCTTACATTCACAGCGTTTGGATTAGTCTACTGCATTGCAATTTGGCTTAAAATGTTCATCATGGATTATCACATCAGCCAAGGTACAATGTTAGCCCTGTAGTCACTTGCACATACGGATATGAAGGTGGTGTGGTAGAATAAATGACGATCTTGTTTACGTTTATTGCATTGTAAACAAATGCACATGACACACATACCATTAGAGCTACAGAAACGAAACAAAGATTTTCAAACCCCATGAGCAGGTGAATAAGATGGTATACAGTTTTGAGTCTTCCTTCTTGAGTAATTGCCTGCATACTTTTTGTTCGTAGCATGCGTAATTTTATGAATTATTTTTAAATTTTGTTTTTCTCAATCCGCATGTTTGTGCGAACAAGTTGAATTTTTGCTGAGATAGTCAAATTTAAGTAAAGTTACAGTAAGAAGATAAGTTCATCTTCACTTGTTTTAAATATTCTCTTCTCTTCATCAGGTGACATCCTATGAAATGTTCCACAATAAGCTCGGGTGTATTGCTATCAGCGGGCCAACACATCAGCAACAGCCTCCATTTCAGTGGAGCACTTCAGGATATTCTAACATTCCAGATGGGCATCCTGATCTGTGGCAATTTGAACCAATCAAAATTTCATGGAATTTGTAATATGGCTATATATACAGCTTATTATGTGCACTTAACTGTATGTAAACTTTTTGCATACCATATATACATATTCTTGTCAAATTTGAACCAAAATTTGTTATGTATCTGGGAAAGTGTTCAGCATTCATTACTGTGAAACATGTCAAATCAGCAAAATAGAGTGATGCGAGTATTATAAACTATAACACTTTTTACCTACCGTCTTTGATATCATATAATTTGTACTGGCCATGCAAAAATTGGGCATGTTGGCACATAAATTTGATTTTCAAACTTTATCGCCCATAAAATTTTGTGCCATCATGCCATAACATTCAAACTTTGTGCAGGTATTCTGCAATCAATTGGCTTTATGATACAAGTTACAGAATGCAAACAGTTTTTTATTCCAATACTGAGGTATTTCCTATTCTGTAACAGAGTGCCCACATGCCTTATTTTCACAGGCCTTTGTGAAATAAAACCTTTATACATCACTGAGCTCATGCCTCTGTAGTACATGTATATAGCTATCTTTCTTGAGCGCAAGTATGCAGTTTTCTCTGTCATGGTCACATGATGTTCATGAAATCTGTGCAATGGTTACTCCACAGTTATCTTTTTTACCCACATACAATGATTGGGTAAGAAACGACAGTCAGCAACCTGTGTATACATCCTGGTTATCAGCTTATTGAGGGCGAAATGTAAGGATGTAGTGTTTGTTTCTAAAGGATTTGCTAACTGGAAAGATGCTACCGATTGCTTTCATCAACATGAGCATAGCAAATGATATTTAGAACCTCTTCAAGTAATGGTGGAACTTCCAAAAACTGTAGGCGACATCGGAGAAATTTTATGTAGTGTGCATGCTCAAAACAAAGCAGTTAATCAAAAATGCTTTTTGGAAGTCTTGCAAAATGTGAAATTTTTATGAAGTCAAGGCATAGCACTATGAGGTCATCACGACGAGGAGAGTAGTTTTATTTAGCTTTGTAAGTTTCAGGCACACAACATCCAAGAAATGAGAAGATGGTGACAAAAAGGGTGACAAGTATTTGAGCCCTGACATTCAGAATGACATGATAACTAATGTGAAGACATGTGTCTTCACATAGTCCAGATCCTCTATATGTGCTTCTGGACTATGTGAAGACACGAGGTATGTGGTCCCTCTTCTTAAAAAGTGAGTAAGCCTTGTGGTCCTGATCAGATATGTGGTCTCTTAGGGAGCTGCTGAATTATCTACCTCATTGACTGCCCTTTTAACAAATCCTTACAGAATGCCATTTTGTTTGGGTGAGTGCTAATATTTGTCCCATTTACAAGAAAGGTGACAAACTAAATGCTTCTAATAATTATTATCACCCCATCAGTTTTGCTTATTAGCTAAGGTTCTGGGAGAATTATTATATACTTTACAGTGACCAGCACTGAAGGTCAGACAGCAACGTGTGCTGCAGCCTTAGAATTACCTAACCTAATTTCAAGGACTTAGACTTAATGACTTATAGCTTATTATTCATTCCAGGTATATAGTATGCTTGAACAGAAACATATTTTGTGTAACCCACTAATTCAATATGGCTATCCAGTTTGGTTACCTCATTACAATAAGGAAATCAGTCATCTTGAAGCTACTCAGAATCAAGCTACTCGCTCGATTTGTGACAGCCATTTTATTTAACCCTTCTTCCACTGTCATCAGGATTGTGCCTTTCTGAACTTCATAGGCCTTCCATTTACAGTCAACTCACCACTATACCATTGCTTATTTTTGTATGACCTGATTCATCACTGAACCACAATTTCTTTTGATGATAACTTTCCATCAATTTTAATTTTAACTCTTAACAATACCCTATCTCATTCTAAAACACTCATGACTAAACGCTCTGCAATTAATGCAATCATATTTTCTTTTTTTTTGTAAATATAGTCTTCTTGTGGAATGAGTCACCATTCTCTGTATGTAATTTAAGTTCACGTAAAGTTTTTCATTCTGCTACTTAATTATCTTGCATGAATATAATTTATTTTTGGTGTGTATGTGTTTGTTTTTGTAGTTTGTGCTTTGTGTGATGTAATGTTGCATATATTTATTGGGGGTGTTCTTGTAGCAACCTACAGATTTTTCACAAATTAATCAAAATCAAATCAAAAATAGGTCATGGAGATGAACAAAGACATAGGAAGGAAAGCTGTGTAGTTTTTATCACAAAAAAGTGGACAGATTTCTTGTAGATCAGTGAAACAAATAATAACTAGTGTAAAAACAATTTTAACATGGGAATGGAGATCACAGAAAAAGTAAAGAAACAAGAGTCGAACAAGCCGGCATGTAAAACACAAAGAGATCTCTATTTGGACTCAATGGATATAGTGACTATAATAGTTTCCATAAATCAGGGGCAGGTAAGTACTGAGAATGCTTCTGTATAAATGTTTGAGTTCAAAGAAATCTCTTTGTGTTTAACATGCTAGCTTATTTGACTGGAGTTTCTTTGTTTTGTTTTTTTCAACAATCTTTTTAAAAATTATTTTACACTAGTTTGTTTACTTTTACAAATCCATTTATGGATAGCTAACATGATATTGCTGGTGATGCTTGGTATTACACAGTACTAAATTAAACATGTACATCAAGTCAGTCATCATGTACAATACCTGTTAAGTAGTCAGCTAATATTATCAGGTTAACAGAGACCAGTGTATTGTTTCTGTACAATTAAATTTTCAAGATTGTGTTGTTGAATTACCCATACCAGAATCTTCCACGCATGCAGTGTTATACTTGCATGCTACCTATTAGTGGCAGGAGAATATTTAGTGGGGTTTCCTGGGGTTCCAGAAACCCATTTGAAATTTGAACTTGTAGGCTTGCAGCAGGAGCAACAAACCATCATAGTTTGGCTGCACAAATATACAAATGGGAAGAGAGCAGTATAGCCACAGTGCATTAGGAAACCTACAAAGAGTATGAATTTAACTACAAGGGAACATCAATGAAGATTGAGATACTCTAATAGAGCAGTCAGATGTATTCTAATAGAGCAGTCAAAACCACATAATAGAACATTCATAATGGATTATAATCTAAATGGGTGTAACACAAACTAGCTTGAAACTTAAAACTATTGCACATTAACAGTAAGTACCAGAATAAGTTCATATATCCATTGATGATTATGTTCTATGCAAAGTTATCAAGATCACGACATAGACTTGAATACTTTAGTAGAATGGACTAAACAGTGGCAAGTGATATTGAGCCCTGCCATACACGTTACTGTAAACTGTACTTGACTTTTACATTCAGTGGAACAACATAATATTATTACAGAACTTCATATCATGGTCTAAACACATCAAGAAGTAATCAATAAGGCAAGCAAGATATTAAATTTTATGAAACAAACATTATACCAGTGATGACCATCTGTTAAAACTACTACATTACTGAGACTGATACTGTATATGCAAATGATGTATGGGATCCACACCAACAGTACTTGATCGATAACTAACAAGCAAAGTGTGGGACATGATGAATGATCTCTAGTGGTCTATTCAGAAAGTTTAGCAGATTAATTATTATAACCTTTTACATCAAGACTCGCCTGACATCAGTATCCCAGAACATTACTTACCTCACTGATGGCTCTTGTCTCGCTTTACACGTTTATCACATCAGTGATTAATAACACTTGTAACATCATCCAACTACTACCAGTAAAGCTTCTTCCCTCACACTATTATTAACTGGAATAGTTTACTGAATAAAATAATTGAATGCTCTACCTTTCTTGTTCTGCCTGAAAGTTATTGATCATGTATGACTAGCAGCTGGAACCGAATAATGAGATAACAAGCAATTATACAATGTACTGCATGTGTCTATTGTTTATTGTGCAGTTGCACCCCCTGTGTTATATATATATATATCAAGACACACGGTAGTGTGTCGTGCGGCCCAAGAAGCCGGCGCGCCACACCGTGAGTATATTGACAGGAAGAACGAAAACGTCATTTTCACACCTTTGTATCTCGGTGATCACTTATCTGATTGGAACCAAATTTGCTACACAGTTGCCTGCCAGCCAAGGGAGTCTACATTCCAAATTTGAAGGAAATCGCTCCAGCCATTTCCGAAATACGAGCTGCCAAAGTTTCGTTTTTTTTTCTTCTTCGTCTTTTCGCACGCTTGCAAAAATTGCTATAACAAGCAAACGCGTACTCCGATTGCCTTGAAATTTGGCACACAGAAAGGGAGTCCATAGGCGAATCCTAGCATCAAATTTGGTACAAATCCGATGAATGGTTCAGGAGTTATGACCGATTATTCGCGTAAAACAAGATCGATTTGTTGTCACGCCTACAGGGTAAACCGCTTCATGGAATGAGTTGAAAATTGCTATGTAGATGGAGTAACCATCGTAGGAGTGCCTTTTGGTGGTTTGAAAGGAATCGAGATAAAGACCACGGAGATATGACACAAAACCCAACCTGTGTCACAATTACGCGATCGATTTTTATCAATAAAAAGGTATTAGTTTTCACGCCTACTAGGCAAACCGCTTAGAGCAATGAGCTGAAAATCGGTGTATAGCTGGAATAATCTTCATAGAAAGTCCTTGCAGTAGTACAGAAGAATCGGATTACAAACCACTGAGTTATGATTCGAAAGCCAACTCCGTGTAGCAAATGTGAGATCGAGATACTCTAATAGAACAGTCACCCTAATAGAGCATTCGGCTAATTTATTTACTCCATTATAGAATTTTATTACATCACAAGTTATTCTGTAGGGAGTTCAGCTGCAAACAGTTAATCTTATAGACAGTTCAGCAAGAAGACAGTCACCATGAGGAGAGTTAAGCAAATATATCACTATAGAGATTCAGAACATTACAAGTCACACTGAAGAAAGTTCAGCTATAAACAAGTCATGCACTGTGTAGAGAATTCAGCTACAATTAAGTCACTCTCTAGAGAATTCAGTTACACAGAATTCAGCTACACACAAGTCACTGTGGAGAGAGTTCAGCTACAAACAAATTACCCTTTAGAGTGATCAGCTACAAATAAAACACTTTGCAGGGTGTTCAACTGCAACAAATCAACCTTTAGAGCGATCAGCAATGAACAAATCAACACAAATCTACCTGTAGAGAGATCAGCTAGAAACAAATCACCCTGAAGAGAGTTCAGCTACAAAAAATCACCCTGTAGAGACATCAGCTAGAAACTAGACACAATGTAAGGAGTTCAGCTACAAGCAATCACCCTGTAGAGAGTTCAGCTAAAACAAATCAACCTGCAGAGAGATCAGCTACAAACAAATCACCTTATAGAGAGTTCAGCTACAAACAGATTACCTGTAAAGAGATCGGCTACGAACAAATCAACCTGCAGAGAGATCAGCTACACACAAATCAACTTGTAGAGAGATCAGCTACAAACAAATCACCCTGTAGAGAGTTCAGCTAAAACAAATCAACCTGCAGCGAGATCAGCTACAAATAAATCACCTTTTAGACAGTTCAGCTCCAAATAAATTACCTTGTAGAGAGATGGCTACAAACAAATCAACCTGCAGAGAGATCAGCTACACACAATTCAACTTGTAGAGAGATCAGCTACAAACAAATCACCCTGTAGAGAGATCAGCTAGAAACTAGATACAATGTAAGGAGTTCAGCTACAAGCAAATCACCCTGAAGAGAGGTCAGCTACAAAAATCACCCTGTAGAGATATCAGCTAGAAACAAATCACCCTGAAGAGAGGTCAGCTACAAAAAATCACCTTGTAAAGAGATCAACTACAAACAAAACATTTTGCAGAGAGTTCAGCTACAAACAAATCAACCTTTAGAGCATCAGCAACAAACAAATCAACCTGCAGAGAGATCATCTAGAAACAAATCAACCTGCAGAGTGATCAGCTACAAACAAATCAGCTTGTAGAGAGATCAGTTACACACAAATCAACCTGTACAGAGATAAGCTAAAAACAAATCAGAGTTCAGCTAAAACAAATCAATCTGCAGAGAGATTAGCTACATACAAATCATCTTATAGATAGTTCAGCTACAAACAAATTACCTTGTAGAGAGATCGGCTACAAACAAATCACCCTGCAGAGAGATCAGCTACATACAATCAACTTGTATAGAGATCAGCTACAAACAAATCACCCTGTAGAGAGATCAGCTAGAAACTACACACAATGTAAGCAGTTCAGCTACAAACAAATCACCCTGTAGAGAGATCAGCTACAAACTAGACACAAAGTAAGGAGTTCAGCTACAAGCAAGTTACCCTGTAGAGTGTTCATCTACAAGCAAATCAACCTGCAGAGCAATCAGCTAGAAACAAATCACCCTGAAGAGAGGTCAGCTACAAATAAATCACCCTGTAGAGCTACAAACAAATTGCCCTGTAGAGAGATTGGCTACAAACAAATCAACCTGCAGAGAGATCAGCTACACACAAATCAACTTGTAGAGAGTTCAGCTACAAACAAATTACCCTGCAAGAGATCGGCTACAAACAAATCAGCCTGTAGAGAGTTCAGCTAAAACAAATCAACCTGCAGAGAGATCAACTACAAACAAATTACCTTATAGAGAGATCGGCTACAAACAAATCAACCTGCAGAGAGATCAGCTACACACAAATCAACTTGTAGAGAGATCAATTACAAACAAATCACCCTGTAGAGAGATCAGCTAGAAACTACACACAATGTAAGGAGTTCAGCTACAAATAAATCACCCTGTAGAGAGTTCAGCTAAAACAAATCAACCTGCAGAGAGATCAGCTACAAACAAATCACCTTTTAGACAGTTCAGCTACAAATAAATTACCTTGTAGAGAGATTGGCTACAAACAAATCAACCTGCAGAGAGATCAGCTACACACAATTCAACTTGTAGAGAGATCAGCTACAAACAAATCACCCTGTAGAGAGATCAGCTAGAAACTAGATACAATGTAAGGAGTTCAGCTACAAGCAAATCACCGTGTAGAGAGTTCAGCTACAAACAAACCAACCTGTAGAGCGATTAGCTAGAAACAAATCACCCTGAAGAGAGGTCAGCTACAAAAAATCACCCTGTAGAGATATCAGCTAGAAACAAATCATCCTGAAGAGAGGTCAGCTACAAAAAAATCACCCTGTAGAGATCAACTATAAACAAAACATTTTGCAGAGAGTTCAGCTACAAACAAATCAACCTTTAGAGCGATCAGCAACAAACAAATCAACCTGTAGAGAGATCATTTAGAAACAAATCAACCTGCAGAGTGATCAGCTACAAACAAATCAGCTTGTAGAGAGATCAGTTACACACAAATCAACCTGTACAGAGATAAGCTAAAAACAAATCAGAGTTCAGCTAAAACAAATCAATCTGCAGAGAGATTAGCTACATACAAATCACCTTATAGATAGTTCAGCTACAAACAAATTACCTTGTAGAGAGATCGGCTACAAACAAATCACCCTGCAGAGAGATCAGCTACACACAATCAACTTGTATAGAGATCAGCTACAAACAAATCACCCTGTAGAGAGATCAGCTACAAACTAGACACAAAGTAAGGAGTTCAGCTACAAGCAAGTTACCCTGTAGAGAGTTCATCTACAAGCAAATCAACCTGCAGAGTAATCAGCTAGAAACAAATAACCCTGAAGAGAGGTCAGCTACAAAAAATCACCCTGTAGAGAGATCAGCTAGAAACAAATCACCCTGAAGAGAGGTCAGCTACAAAAAAATCACCCTGTAGAGAGATCAACTATAAACAATCACCCTGAAGAGAGGTCAGCTACAAACAAAACACTTTGCAGAGAATTCAGCTACAAACAAATCAGCTTGTAGAGAGATCAGTTACACACAAATCAACCTGTAGAGAGATAAGCTAGAAACAAATCACCCTGCAGAGAGTTCAGCTACAAGCAAAACACCCTGTAGAGAGTTCAGCAACAAAGAAACCACCATGTAGAGAGTTCAGCTGCAAACAAATCACCTTATAGAGAGTTCAGCAACAAACAAATCACTCTGTAGAGAGATCAGCTAGAAACTGGACACAATGTAAGGAGTTCAGCTACAAGCAAATCACCCTTTAGTAAGTTCAGCTACAAACAAATCAACCTGCAGTGAGATCACCTACAAAAAAACACCTTGTACAGAGTTCAGCTACAAATAAATTACCCTGTAGAGAGATCGGCTACAAACAAATCAATCAGTTGAAAGATCAGCTACACACAAATCAACTTGTAGAGAGATCAGCTACAAACAAATCACGCTGTAGAGAGATCAGCTAGAAACTAGACACAATGTAAGGAGTTCAGCTACAAGTATATCACCCTGTAGAGAGTTCAGCTAAAACAAATCAACCTGCAGAGAGATCAGCTACAAATAAATCACTTTATAGACAGTTCAGCTACAAACAAATTACCTTGTAGAGAGATCTGCTGCAAATTAATCAACCTGCAGAGAGATCAGCTACATACAAATCAACTTGTAGAGAGATCAGCTACAAACAAATCATCCTGTAGAGAGATCAGCTAGAAACTAGATACAATGCAAGGAGTTCAGCTACAAGCAAAATCACCCTTTAGTGAGTTCAGCTACAAACAAATCAACCTGCAGTGAGATCACCCACAAAAACGCACTTGTACAGAGTTCAGTTACAAACAAATCACCCTGTAGAGAGATCAGCAACAAAGAAACCACCATGTAGAGAGTTCAGCTGCAAACAAATCACCCAGTAGAAAGATCAGCTAGAAGAAGTTACCTTGTAGAGAGTTCAGTTACAAAGAAACCATCATATAGAGAGTTCAGCTACAAAGAAATTACCCCGTAGAGAGTTCAGCTAGAAGAAGTCACCTTGTAAAGAGTTTAGCTACAAAGAAACCACCTGTACAGAATTCAACTACAAACAAATCACCCTGTATAGAGATCAGCTATAAGAAGTTACCTTGTAGATAGTTCAGCTACAACAATTCACCCTGTAGAAAGATCAGCTAGAAGAAGTCACCTTGTAGAGTGTTCAGTTACAAAGAAACCATCATGTAGAGAGTTCAGCTGCACCCTGCAGAGAGTTCAGCTACAAAAAAAATCACCCTGTAGAGAGTTCAGCTAGACGAAGTCACCTTATAGAGAGTTCAGCTACAAAGAAACCATCATGTAGAGAGTTCGGCTACAAAGACACCACCATGTAGAGAGTTTAGCTGCAAACAAATCACCTGTAGAGAGTTCAGCTAGAAACAAAATACCCTGTAGAGAGATCAGCAATAAGAGGTTACCTTGTAGAGAGTTCAGCTACAAAGAAACCATCCTGTATATAGTTCAGCTACATTTCAAGTCACCCAGTAGAGAGATCAGCTGCAAAAAAAATCCTGTGGGGAATAATGGGCATGTAATAAATATATGTATATAATTTGTATAATTACTAATAAAATCAAAAATAATTGAAGTACTAAAATTCTTCTTTAAGTTCTTTTCTTCTTCCTGTGTTAAAGAAAAAACACATGGGTTAAAAAAGCCCCAAAGCCAGCCATAGGCCGGCTTTGCAGTATACAAATACAAAAAGAAGTGATATCTAATCAAAAACAGCCAAGCTGTAAAAAAAGGTGCGGCCCCCAAAAAGGCCATGGTGAAAAAAGATGTGAAATCCAAGGTGGCGGCCAAGAAATGGCTGTGATGGTAGGTTAATGGTTACATTTTAATAACAACAATTCAGGTGAATTTGGTGCCAAGACCAAGCGGCACAAAATTCACCTGAATTGTCGTTATTAAAATGTAACCATTAACCTACCATCACAGCCATTTCTTGGCCGCCACCTTGGATTTCACATCTTTTTTCACCATGGCCTTTTTGGGGCCCGCACCTTTTTTTACAGCTTGGCTGTTTTTGATTAGGTATATATATATATACAAGTACATGAAAAAATTTGGAATTTTCAACTAGAGTAGGGACCATAGCACATCGATAAAAAGTACTGAAACAAGTTGGAGTAGTCCATGATATTAAATCACTGTAAAACAATAAGTGTTATATCCCTACTGTGCTCAAGATACCATAACAGAAATGCACAGTAGGGATATAACACTTCTTATTGCTTTACAGTGATTTAATATCATGGACTACTCCAACTTGTTTCAGTACTTTTTATCGATGTGCTATGGTCCCTACTCTAGTTGAAAATTCCAAATTTTTTCGTGTACTTGTTTGTTAACTTTTTTTGTAAATAATTTTATTATGACTGGTGAGCCCAAGCATACCGCATCTGAAGAGGCACCGCACGCCCCAGCTATATCAATTATCGTCTGAAAAGTGAAGTATCCGTTACGCTTCGTTGTCAGCTATGTTCAACCCGTTACACAGCATTTCGAATCAAGAACTGTTCGAAAGCACCTCTACAATCCACGCATACCAAAAGAAAGAAATCGTGCCGCGCGCCCCAATCATATTAATTATCATCTGAAAAGTAAAGTATCCATTACGCTTCGTTGTAGGCTATGTTCAACCCCGTTACACAGCAGTACGAATCAAGAACTGTTTGAAAAGCACCTCTGCAATCGAAATAGCTACGATGAAAAATACGGACGATCCAAATCGACACCTTTCCCTGTCAGCAAAGATGAATGGGACACAAAGGAGGACACTGGTAAGTCCATGAAGAATGCATTGCGCGTACTACGGTATGCCAAAAGGCACCTGTCGGGCCGAAGCGACGTTGAACAGTGAAAAAATCAACACAGCGGCTATTTATATGGGCCCGTAAATTGTAGGCTATCGTTTTGTTCACCCATAGATAGGGTCCGCAATCCGAAAAATCAACTTCTACAAATCAATCCCCCTACCATTGTGGGATGTTCATTGTAGTATCCCATTGCTTGATCCACCATGAAACCGGAGGTACGATTGTTGTCTTCACAGAAATATCATTTTCAGTATCTCACAAGATGCAAGATTTATTTTTAAAATTTCGTGCTCCACACAAAGGACTGGATGAAACTTGCCACTTAGCCAAATCGTATCCAGAGTTGTTGTAGTTGAAAACTACGTACAGAAGTAAGTAAATGATTAGCTGGGTGTCTGGCACAGGGTTGCTTTTTTTGAAAAAACAGACAAAGAAATATGAAGTTTCGAATTCAAACTGCCCTACCACCCAGGGCAAGAGAAGCCAACTATTCCTCATAGTGTTTTGATACGGTTGGGTGCATAGTCTGTCTATGCTGTTAGTTTGGAAAAGATCTGAGACTTCTCACCATCTGGGTGACAAGCGTCAAAATTTTCTGCACTATCAAAGAATTGTGTTGCGCTTTCTAATCATTTCCAGCGCTTCTGCAGCGACAACAATCATCAATTATAGACTAAAACTATGGCAGAAGATGTCCCTGAATGTTTGGTAATAGCGGTTGTCAATTATTGTTTCATCTACAGCTTCCACGCCTCGCTCTAAGCTATGCATCAAGGGAGGCAGCAAAATCGTCCAAATTTGACTTCACCTCTCACGCTCCACAGCAGCTTCAAATCTTCACTAGATCACCCTACATCACTATTAAGCTTCAAAACACCCCAAAACAAACCGAAAAATGCACAAAATCTTTCATTTTTGATTCGAGCTGGGTGGAGCTCCTGGTGAGCTGCTGGTATACTGCATCATATGAAATCACAGAAACACCAAGTACCACTACTACCAAACGTTTTGATCCATCATTTATCATCATTCTAAACAAAATTAAGTGACCAGTGTGGCATCAGAAGTACTGGAAAGCACTTTGGTACCATTGAGAGAATCCCTTGAAACGACGCACGAAAATTTTGACGTTCTTCACCCAGATGGTGAGAAGTCTCAGATCTTTTCCAGACTAACAGTATAGACAGACAATGCATCCAACCTTATCACATTACTATGAGGAAGAGTTGGCTTTTCTTATCTTGGCTGGTAGGGCAGTTTGAATTTGAAAATTTGTGTTTTGTTTTCTGCTTTTTGAGAGAAAGCAATCCTGTGCTGGGAACCCAGTGAATCATTTGCTTATTACTGTGCGTACTTTTTAACTACATTAACTCTAGATAATACCTAGCTAAGCAGCAAGTTCTATCTTGCTCTTTGTGTGGAGCACGAAATTTTAAAAATAATTTTTGCATCTCACGAAATACTAAAATCGATAGTTCTGTGAAGACAACAATCGTGCCTCCGGTTTCATGGTGGATCTAGCAATGGGATACTACAATGAACATCCCACAATGGTAGGGGGATTGATTTGTGAAAGTTGATTTTTTGGATTGCGGACCCTACCATAGATAATATACGCGCTATGGATAGGAAACTTTTCACGTGAGCCTATAGCAACCTGTACTGAGGTTTTCACCAGCGTTCGAATCTGCGTGACGTCGTGCGTTAGAGCGCACCGGTTAACGTGATGACAAAAGGCTTAGTGTGCAATCACGCTAACCGCTACGCACTTACGCACGGCGTCACACAGATTCGAACGCTGGTGAAAACCTCAGTAGAAAAGACGTGGCACGCACCTCATTTCGCGCGTCTTAGTGAAAACAATTCGGTCTCGCTATAAGACGTTGTGGTAAGCACCTTAAAATGTTAGATATTGAATACATTTGTAACTTTATATTTTTGTCGCTTAAAGCGGGTCCATTGTATGTCAGCATGCCAATACTAGTAAAAACGATTTTTCATCTTTTACGAGCGAGCGAGGGGTCCGCAACTCTCTAGACATATCCAGAAATTGAGTGACTTCTAAAAAAAAATTTTTAATTCACGAGATGTACGCGCCTATATGGGAGCAAGCCTTTTAGCGCTTTGGCATGCAGCGTCAGATAATCTTTAGCCACTTCCCCGGTTATAGCAGCAATATCGAACATGAACCTTAATTGGCCCACCTTAGCCAGATGCAGGAATGAACAGAAGGCTACAATGTTATTTAAAATTATATCTCACCAAATTGATATTAATGCTGATGATTTCCTTTTTCCTAATCCTAACCTAGGTCTGCACAACAATCAATAATAATAATAATAATAATGAAATCTATCTACCATTAAAAGATGAAAGCTATATACGGCGGTTTTCATAGTACAAAATACGCTTATGGAAAATACACAGAAGACGATTGGTAACTGCATTATCGACTCACACTAACAATCCAGGCATGAAGTTTTCTGTGTTTCCCGGTTCCCTTGTGATAGAACAGTCTTTTGTTAAAACATTTAACCAACCACTAAGTCTAAATTCGACGATTTTCATAGTACAAATAATTTTTAAAAAAGCTGCCATATCCAATCTTTGTAAACTACAATAAATTACTAGAATAAGCGGAGTTTATTGAAAAGCGCCTCTATCATAATTTTGCTAATAGCTTTGACAGACCATAGATAGCGCGTATATTATCTATGGACAGACCTGGCCAAGCATCTACTCATCAGCGGGTGTTTTCCGAGGTGTCTTCTCCATCTCTACAGGTTAGCAGTAGCGTACTGTGATTAATATTTGTGTGTCAAAATGTTTTTCGACTAGTTTTCGCGCATTTAGTCGTACTTGCCTTTCTGTGGGTCCGGATGTATTAAACTCTGCCCGCAGCTATATGTTTTATGTTCATGTCCACCGTTTGTTACTAAAGTTTAAGTGACGAGTGAGGCAAGGGATATGCCGCATTCCATCCACAAGTAGGGCCTAGTCTCGCGTAGCCAGACCCTTTTCTTTCTTTTGTGTGGGGGCGGGAAAGAAAAAGGGTCTGGTGAACATAGTATAGCATCGTCGTTGGGCTATCCCGAGATTGTGGGGATTCTACTGCGCAGTTTCCGGATTGTTGATTGGCACGAATGACGTGATTTGCTAATATTTGCATCCTGTTACCATAGCTACTACTGAAATATCTATGGTAACAGGACACAAATGCAGCAGATCACGTCATTTTCACCAAACAACAATCCGGAAGCTGCGCAGTAGAATCCCCACAATCTCGGGATAGCCCAATGACGATGCTATACTATGTTCACCAGACCCTTTTCTTTCCCCGGCCCCACACAAAAGAAAGAAAAGGGCCTGGCCACGCGAGACTAAGTAGGGCTGGCGTTTTTTGTTAGCTTATTGTTGACGCTTTACAGTGCCCAGTGAGGTGGCCAGCACTGAAGGTCTGACAGCCAGTGTTGGGCAAGTTACTTTGTAAAAGTAACTAGTTACATATTACATATTACTTGCAGCTGAACTATTTAGTTACAGTTACATATTACCCATAAAATAAAGTAACTGTAATAATATTACATATTATATTACTTTGTGTCCATAGCCTTAAGCTGTCACGTGTGAAACTACCACCTTATCACATGACACGATTGCGTTGTTGGACAATGTGCAAGTCTTGATATAAGTAAGTAGCTGGTGAATAAGCCTCACTTAGTAGGCTTCATTACTTCGTTGTGGCAAGGCGTTACTCAGTGGGTTACTAACGAGATTAGTAACTTCGTTACTTTTAGTAATAATATTACGTAATATTAGATTCGTTACAGTAACTATATTACTTAGGTAACGTGTTACATTTGTAAGTAAAGTAACTTGAGTTATATTACCTGTTTTTATAGCGTATTTCGTTATATTACTTTGTTACCACAAAAGTAATAATATTACGTAACGCGTTACATAAGTAGCGCGTTACTCCCAACACTGCTGACAGCAACATGTGAAGTACCTCACTTGGTGTAGCGATTCCCCCCCAAGTCATTCTTTAATTGTGTAAAATTGCAAAAAGTTTCACTTGGTCCCATTGATTTTTGCCTCAAAAAAACATGGTGTCTAGTAACCGTTACTAACTGAAAATAACAAAAACGGATAACCTCTATTGGTAATATAACCTAAGGCCAACTTTTCTTCTTAATGCATTTTTCCTGTCACCTGCCCACGTCCAGTTTTAAATTTTGTCGCCCGCATTGGTAATTATTGGGATTTATAAATAATTAGAAATATGGAAATTATTTGTAATTTGTGTGCCTCCAGCGTTGGTCCCAGCATACGTATATCTCGGCACACAAATATGATTGTTTATTGGAGTTTTGCAGGTTGTTTGACCCTACAGATGGTTAATTTTACTTCACTGAGGCAGCCAGCTGGCTATCTGATGCTTGTTTTTGCAGTATTTTGATGAAAAAAACTTTATTAATAATAATAACTGCCTGCCCGCACTAGTTGAATGTTCTTTTGGGGACAGGAAACAAGTACTTAATAAATGTTGGCCTAAATATTTCTAAGGGGGAGAGGGGTTTCAAGGTGTTGTAATAATTTGAAAAAATTCTATTACATAACATGGAGGTCTAAATTACAATGCTAACATAATACCTGTCAAAAAAAAATTTCCTAATTGAAATATTTATGCTATACGGTACATTGTGAGTGGTAACATGTAAAGGTGGTAAAGTGCTTGGTGAGTAGTAACGTGAAGTGCTAGGAGAGAGCAGCCTACTTTGCAGTTTGAGAAAATGCCAAAAACAAATTTACATAGCTGGGGCTTCTGCAAAATGAGTATGTAAGAGTATGTGTACCTGACAGAACATTACACTGATCCATTGAGTTGTGGTCCAGTAGAGACTAATAGCATTCTGTTTACTTTCCTGCTGACAGTAGCAAACTGCTTGAGGATTAAGCATGGATGGTCATGTAAGATGCAACATTTAATCTACCTGCTTTAACCGGCCTTGCAGTCCCAAACAAGCATACTTCATGGCCTCTCTATAGTGACAATGTTAAGTACAGTGGAACCTCTCTTATCCTGGTGGTCTGGTACATACTACTGTGTGTATTGCAGAAATGTATAGAGTAACATACTACATGTATTATGCTATACAAGTACAATGCTTAGTTCCCAATATATTAATCATTGTTGTATTAGTTGTCCTGCATGTAAAGCAGGTACCAATGCTTTTGTTTGTTCTTTACAGCATGTTGAAGTCACTGGTAGGGAAGGCTCAGTCAATAATTGATCTATATTCCTGTCAAAACCACAACAAACAAACAACTTTGGTTTTTGCATCAACATGATGGCACAAGAAAACTTCATGCTCTTTTAAAAAGTGACATCATCATGCATACTACATAGCTACATGAACAGTGCTGGTGTTTAATGCTTGGTCTGGCTTTAAAATGTGGAGATGGTCCTGCACGTAGGGCAAGTACCAATGCTAGTACAAGTACAATGGAACCTCTCTATTTTTTTAGCTTCGTCTTGTTGAAGGTTGTCACCTCTGATATGTTGGGTTTGTCAGCCATTTTTCTCCTTTCACAATTCTTCTGAGAATGATGCAACCAAAACTTAACGACAATTACGGATATTTTGGAAATGTATTAACCAGACTTGTTGTGACCAAATTTTTGTCCTTATTATGGAGGTTTCTTCTATTGTGTCCTTAATTTGTTCCACTGTAATGTTATCATTGCTATCAGTTAGTGTTATGTGGTTTAATGGGTAGAGGGGAAGTCACTACAGAACATTCATAGTCACTTCCCTGGACTGTAAAATTCCATTATCACCTAGCAAACAAGTGGTAGCTATTATTAGTAGAATACACAAGCCACCTGACAGATAAATAGCAACCTTTAGGTGTGCTTTCATATAAACTGAATTTCATTATGGTCAGTCAATAAACTACAAGCTGTATGGACAATGGAGGTGCCTGAGGTCTGTATAAGAGAAGTTCCACTATAGGTCCCAAACACAGCTAAGACTATGTCAACTTGTTTAGTTGTTTCACAGGATAAACAGACCCACCATTTGCATAGATGAAAAATTAAAATTGAGAAATCAAGCTAAAATCTCTGTGCACAAGCCTCGTATTCTTTGAATGTTGTTCACCTGCAAGTAGTTTCTCAAATCCTACAGATTAATATCTACAACTCGAGCTACAAACGAGCCTTTGTTTCATCATTCATGACCACATTTTTATGCTACTTTTGTGCTGGTATCTGTTAATTTTATATGCTGACCTATACTCTAGAGATCATTGTTTTAGACCTATACTCTTGAGATCATTTATTAGCATCATTGTTTTTTTTCCCCTTCTTTTTGTAAATTAAGCACAGTAATTAATATAAAATCTACTATATGCATTAATTTCACAACAGTATCGTTAAGTAACTAATCAGTTTTATGTCTCTTCGCTCTGTTTGTAAGAATGCCACCATTCTGCCACCATGATGCTTTGCGTTGCCTGCATATAGAATCATGTGCATAGTAAAACAACAATTTAAATAGGGTTGTAGGAATTATGTTCAAATTTTTACTGTTACTCTATTCCAGTCAAGTTGTCTATTATTCCCTAAATTATATTCTATTTTCATAGCCATTTCTTTTGTAACCAAAATGTTGAGAAAATTGCTTTGCAAGGGAGTTATCAGAATGCTTAGTGACTAATGTAGTAAAGAGTACTTAGTATTTTCCTCTGATCATTCTATTAGAGTAAATGACTGCTCTATTATAGTATCTTGATCTAATACAAATGGTGTGAGAAAACTGTTTCAGATACCTGAGTAACTTAACTATTACTAAAATAATTTGTTCATAATTCCCACATCCTTAACTATAAACATATAACATACGTGTATTTTCTCTTTCATATACAGCCAATTTACTGAGTTTCTGTTGGTGCTTTATGATATCTGTGGTAGGATTCCATTTATCTGACGATTTGAAATAGATGGACTTGCAGACGTCATTCTTGTTCTCCACAGCTGCAAATTTAAAAATATCGGTGAGTAGCATGCATGTGATTCACCTTACCAACTGAATTGTTTAATTTCCATATTTTTTTAATAAAGAATCCCACATGGTATGATAAAATGTGCATATAAGGAGTGACGTACTTAGGACGGTAGTTCATATGTAATTCCTAGGAGTCGGTATATGATTTAACCCACACTTTCAACTGTAAGTATAACACATATTACTATGCTTAAAATCAAATAGTATACATCTTAGGTCTTAGGGATGTAAACATTGATTTTGTATGCATGGGCAGAAAATGCAATAATTATTATTCCTATGTTATAATAACAGATACGCTATTACAGGGGTAATAACAATTAATTTTCTACTGGATACTCTAATAGAGCAGTCATTACTCTAATAGAACAACCATAAAAAAGTTTAATTCTCAGTCGCTAACCATTTTTCCATGTAACTAAATTATCTATCCTGCCTTAATTGATTAATCTAGAATTATCCTTGCTTCAAAGCCCCATCAACAATTTGTTGAAAAAGCATAAATTCTGAGAGGGTGAATTATATTTTTGAAAATATGTGGAATAGAACAGTGATGTAATTTGCACAGTCCCTATACAAGCTCTTCTGTCATGTACTTATCATATTCTGTAGCTCTTCATAGCCAAAAAGTGGGTTACATGGGTTCCTTGCAGAAATGATGTCGTATATGTCTCTAAAATCCTGTATTTTATTAATAGTCATGCACTTGTGTATATACACATGATTACCTCCCATAATTTTTGTACATCTTTTGCCTTTTCAGATGGCTGACACAGCAAAATCTTTGATGGAAAGAATTTCATTAAATTCTTTTTTGATACTCGACTAATGAAGTAAAAGAATAAGATGTACTTCCAGAAGATGATTCATCTTTTGGCGTCCAAACGTGGAATGGAACACCACATCTCCTTATATTGTGAATAATGGAATTTAACATTGGTCCCTGTAAAACTTTCCACTTTGTAGGGTTGTACTATGTTTCATAATTATGCCTGTTATGAACATACAAGAGTCAAAATTTCTTATGTTTGACTAGGATGTATTTACCTGATACTTGCCTCCATGTGTGTACATAGCTTGATAAGGTAATTATAGCTCCCAATATATTCTTTTTTCTTATAACGATGACTAACCTTCAAAAGTAATTGGAAATTGTGCCTGTTGAGAAAGCCAGTGGTACAGTAGAAGGGGCACAATGTGATTTTATAAAGCTGCTGTCTCAGACAATTATAAGAATGGTTAGTGTGCGTACACTGAATTATATAGTGTATTCACATGCAACAATGTTTTATAGGATCCTGCCGACAACAAAGTAAGAGTAAAAGTTTCACTAGATGGAGCTAAATACAGCAGGAATTCAAATTTTTGCATTCTTTCATTTGGTGTATTATGTGCAGGACAGGAATTTAAGTAATCAAGTAAGCAATAGTACTTTGAAACCATTGATCCAGATGCTGCGCTTGCAGCGAGATTTTTTTTCCCACTCCTGGAAAATTCCATTTGGTATTTCCAGGGATGCAATGGGGTTTCTTTGTAGAAACTCCTTGAAGTGCTCAGCGCAATCACAGCACGTTGCTACTTACTTCTTCTATGCAAGACTTTTCTTTCACTCAAGTCCTTGTAGCACAACTATGTCACGCCTTGTGTTACATGGTCAATTTTCTAAGTAATATCCAGAATTTTGAATATGTGACAGTTGTTTTAAGTTTTACCAGGACAATGCCTTCCTTAAATCGAGATGGAGATTAATACTAAAGGTATTAGAGCACTAGTAAAGAGTAATTATGAAAGTATAGTGCAGTGCTATTCAAGGGTGTGGTACAATTAAAATAATTTTCGGAAACAAGGATAAAGACCTTCAAATAGTACCGCATGCGCAGTATATTCGAGGGTGCAGCACGAATTGAGTAAATACGGTGTATATATATATATATATATATACGTAATAGTAAAAGTAAGATATGACCTGTTGAGCCACGTGCTCTATATTCTCAGGCCCAGTGACTGAAGTAGCTAATGTTTATTTGAAAGTTCTGTAATTGCAGAGTAACAACATCAATAGCAGACAGTTATATGTTGAAAACAAAACAGTTTCTGATATGTAAACTCAATGTATAGCTACACAGTTAAATCCCTTTAATGCTGCATAAGACATGGACATACTGTATAGCTGGTTATTTTTGAACCAGAAATTTCGTAGGAACAGTAAAATCTGGGTTTCGAAGGTTTTAATTTCGAAGAATGCATATTTCAAAAGTAGTCTGGTGTATTTCAAGCAAATAGAAATTCATGTCACAAATTACAAAAATATATAGAGTCTACATGTGCTTGCCTTACTGATGGAATCGGGAATGGAATAATTCCCACTTTTACACACAGGAAAGAAGACTGAGTTATAAGTGGAGTAGATAGCAGCCTCTGACGAGGCAATCGGCTCGACCAGGGTACAGTAGCAGACAGCATGGATTCCCAACAATGCCATTCTGGATACTTTACTGGCTATTGATGCAGTAATGATACTATTCAACGACTATTAATAATACTGAGCTTAAACTTGTAAAGAATACATGAGTGAATACGTGTTGTTTGATTACATGGAAGTATACGTTATTTTACTTTTGGGAATTTGTTTTGAAGAGCAACAGGACTTGGGAATTTAATTTCGAAGAGAAGGGCCTCTTCAAAATATCCGAAAATAAAAACCCTTCGAAAATAACCAGCTATACGGTACTTGATGTAAGATGCAAAATACGATAATTTTAAAAGGATTTGCATGTGTTACAGTTTTCCACTGTATTTAATATATCAATTTTTACATTTTTCTTAATTTGTGGTTTTCACGTAACGAATAATTTAATTAGCAGGGTGTCCCAGTGCAATCAATAAAATAATTTCCATTGCTGAAAACGTTTAGTAAACCTGCACATATCAGATCAGAAACATTACAACATGAAGCAAAATGATGATTCCACTGACCAAATACTCGACACTACATGCTCATGTGACACATAGCAAACATATTACTCCAGGAAGGAACCAGTTATCCCAGAAACAGGATGTATGTCCACTTTAGTACTAGTACATATGCATTTTGCTTTGAAATGTGTTGTACAAGGCTAAAGTTTATTCTATGAGTGAGTTATAATGCCATGCCACCATATAGTGGCAGTGACCTTTAATGGGTTAACAAAGGGTTGAAATAAAGTATATCAGTGCACAACACATGAAATTATAGTGTTTTAATCAATTATAAAAGTGAGGCAATCATTTCAATTTTTATTGTGAACCAGAATAAGTATCAACTCTTGTGATATTGAGTGCCAACACTTGGAATTTAATCCTGTAGTATGCCAACTTACTCCACAACAGTTACCCTAAGCACAATCATGTGACTAGTCATAATTTTGTTACTATTTGAAAAGGAAAATGGGGAGGAGATTTAGGGTTTGAGAAAAAATATTTCAGCACTACAGACCACCCAGTGTTTTGCTGCTCCACAGCTGCCACTGCTGTACTGCTACATACTACAGAGAATATTCAAGAGTGAGCAGGCTGCTGTATACATTAAGGTTATTGTGGTTGTTGTTTATTCTCACATACCACACATATTGTTCTACCTAAATAGGTCCCATGCACTACATACTGGTGTTGTGGTCAATTTGATAATATAGGATTGAAATTTTAATGCACACTATAACAATGTGCTTGTTTTCAACTATGGTCTGCCAACAGTATGTTAAATAACAGCATAAGAATTTAAGCTCCTTTGCAGTCAATTGCAATCTGCTTACTTTAAATACATGAGGGTGTGTTACAAAAAATGGACAATTCCTGTTGTATTGAGCTCTACTCATGAATCAACACCTAAAGAATGGATAGAACTACTAGTGGTTGTGGTGACTATAATATATAGCTTTGGCCACCCCACTCCAAAAATCGTTCTTACACTGGTGCACACACACATGCACGTATACACAAAGCAAAAAGCAAAGCCTTCAGCTGCCGTGCTAACACGGTCACGCCTACCCAGTGAACCAGCACTGGGACACCTGTGCACTACTCAGGTGCTAGAAGTCGTTGCAGGCAATCCTCTGTCACACACACACACACACGCACACGCACACACACACACAAACACACCATGCACAAAAGTACACACACATGCACACACTTTTACTGCTTGTCCAACAGTCCCCCTTCCCCCCATAGTCATATCAGTACACCTCTATTTATTTGAAACTGACTACTTACTTAAGCTGCTTTTACCATCTTTTTCAGTTTTGTTGTCTAGTAATTACTTAACAGTTTATTTACATAAACAAAAACAACCTAGTCAAGGTCCAAATGATTACGTATTTGGGTACAGTAGCTATATGATATAAGGGCAGAGACAACATGACTATTATATTAATCACATGTACATTTCCAGTAATGATGGTGACTTTTAAGCATATGTGCCAATCAACACAATAGCTATTTCTGTGCAAATAATGTTAACTAGTTGTAGGGTCTAACACAAAACTACATGGCATCACATGATCAACTGAACTGAATCAATACACGCCTAGGCCTATGCCGTAACTAACCTTGTATTAGTGGCCGAGAAGTTCTAGCGTGTCGACTGTTCAGTACACGTCTGTTACTGCCACGCCCACCAGAAGCCAATTTCGCCGCGCAAGCGTATTAGTGTTGCACTGAAAATCCTCTGCCGGAGCTACCGTGTGTGTGTGTGTGTGTTTCAAGTTACTGTCGTTAAGCCAGCGCTATTAAGATGTTTGGAATAATAGCGTTTAGTGCAGCTTGTGTACTTGGTGTTACCAGCTATCCTTTAGTCCGGCAGCCCAACGTACAGATCCAGATGTCGAGGGTTGCGGACAAATTGCCAGAAGAAGATAGTGCCGGATTTCGTTTACCGCCTTTTATTCATCCGTACTCGAAACAAATTTATCGAAATGTATCCATAATAATGGATAACTTTGAAGAAAATTACACCGCTATTTGGACCTTCCTAGACATAGGTAAGCGTTTTTTTTATTGTTTTTAGTATAGCGGTGGCATGCAGAGTTACTTCATTGAGTCTGGTATAATATTTCATGTTAACATGACTACTCTTTTACCTAATAGCTATCGTAAAAGGAACTAGCAGATTCCGTCGAGGATTCCGTGGCACAGTGCGGACAGACGACGGCAGCCTGCCAGAAAAAACTACTACTAAAGAATCCCAAATATTAAATAGCATTTTTAATTGGAGCGTACTGAAAAATGATAGTGAAGATGGCCTCGGTAATATTACGAGAGCTATTTTAAGAGTATACAAAGATGCAAATCATGATTATAAATCACAATGCTCCAAAGCTACATTACAATCTAAAATCGCTTACAAACATGTATCTGACGGTGAAATTCATGTTGCAGGCAATAAAATGTCAATTCAATTGGCAAACGGAAGAAATTATGAAAATATAGATCTAACTCCGTCATTTAAGGCACTCTGGCCCATACCAGATGTGGAAATGGAGGTACAGGTCAGTGTTATTTTAAAGAGTGACTGTCCAGATGGACATTTGCCAATCAAGATTATCAACATTGATAAACTAACGCTGCAAAGATACAAGCATCAGCCTATACTAATTTTAAAGATTGCCACATCATCCAGGAAATTTAATAAAGATTTGCTCCAGTTAGCCCAGAAGAGGAGAAGCCGTGATACCATTCTGGCAGGTGGTGGATGCCGAAAAGTGAACCGACTCATAAATTTTCGAGATCTGGGTATGAAGTATGTTGTGGCACCGCCACAATACGATGCAGGAGAGTGTGTTGGCTTATGTGATGTTTCGTATTTTCAAAACATTCAAGCTAATTCAGATATACAGCCACCAAACAACTATGCAAGGGTGACGGCAGCACAAGCTTACAGAATTCATAACGCAAGTCATGTGTGTTGTAACTAGAGCTGGGCGATATTCCGATATTTATCGATATCGATGATATTAAGAACTGGCGGTATTAAATTTACTGCTGACGGTATTATCGAATCATCACGTGCATCATACGTTTCCATCACGTGCATAAGCATAATGGCGTCTGACGATGAGGAAGTCGAAGTTGACACCACTGAAAGAGACAACGAGGAGACCGATAGTGATGCTGTACTTGTTTCAAAAAGGAAAGCCAAAGCATTTGTGTGGAAGTATTTCGGCTTCGAAACAGATGGAAATGGTCGTCCTCTCTGTGTCAATTTACCGAAGTGTCGCTTGTGCCCAAACCATACAACAGTCGTTGCGAAGGATTCGAATACTTCGAATTTATACAGCCATTTGAAAACCAAGCATCCCGAGGAGTATGCTCTAGCGTGTCAAGCTAGCAAGAAGAAAAGCAAAAGTTTCAGCACAGAGTAAGCAGCCGCTCCGAAGTTAACAACACTCTTAGATTCATGGGATAAGCGCCGACCTTTGTCACCATCATCAAGAGAGCACAAAACTTTGACTAACGCTGTCACATACTGCCTTGCAAGAGACATGCTACCATTGTCCACTGTAGACAAGCCAGGCTTCCGGAAGATGTTACAACAATTTAATCCAAGGTATCAACTACCCACTCGTAAACACTTTACTAAAGTGGCAGTACCAGCACTAGTCAATGAGGTTAAAAAGAAAAGATTAAAATCAAACAGTTGGAGTACTATTCTGCTACTACAGATCTATGGACCTCAGCTGCTGGAGACCCGTATATGACTTTTACTGTCCATTTTAGATGCCAACTGGGATTTAAAATCATATTGCCTCCAAAATCATATTGCCTCCAAACTCACTACCTTCCCATGGACCACACTGGGACAAACATTGCTGAGGCTCTTGAGGAAACCATACAGCAATGGGGCCTTGAAGTAGAGAAGCTGGTAGGAGTCACTACTGATAGTGGTTCCAACATCAAGCTGGCATGTGACCTGCTTAATTGGAATAGGTTGAGTTGTTTTGGTCACAACTTAAATCTAGCTGTGGGAAAGGGATTAAATGATGCAAGGGTACAACGTACCCTCAGGGTTGTTAGAAGTGCTGTAGCTGCATTTTCAAGAAGTTGGAAGAAGCAGAGAGACTTGGTTATTGCACAAGAACAAAGGGGGCTAGAAATTCACAAGCTGAAGGTTGACGTAGTGACACGATGGGGCTCTGCATATGACATGGTTGAAAGAATGTTGGAGCAAATGGATGCTGTAAGAAATGTTCTTAGTGAAGACAGAGCCTCTTCACATTTATCACCCTCATGGCAAGATCGAGATGTTTTGCAGTCTATTGCTGCTGCTCTAAAAGGATTGAAAACCATGACGGATGCACTTGCTGCTGAAAAGTGTGTTACAGTTTCTGTAGTGAAGCCATTGTTGAGTCATTTAGCAGAGGAAGTGCTCGTGGCAGAAAATGATGACACTGACCTGACAAAGGAAATGAAGAAAAGGATAAAGGATGATTTAGAGGCAAGATATGATGATCCAGAACTCAGCTTTCTTCTAGAACTTTCTTCATTTCTAGATCCTAGATTCAAGCTCAACTATGTCAGCAATAGAGCAGAAATTTTAGAAGAGGTAGAGAAGGAAATGAGAGATTTGACTGACAGTTCAGTGGATGATTCATCACACTTACCTTCAAGTTCACAGTCTGGTAGTTCAGGAATGGCAGCTCCACCATCTAAGAAAGCAAAAGGACTAAGCAAGGTTCTTGGTCGCTGTTTGGGCAATAGTCAGTCGGTTCAGCTGACCCCTCGCCAGCAAGTAAAGCAAGAGTTGGATCAGTATTTAAGTCATCCACAGCTAGATGTTGAAGCGTCTCCTCTTGACTGGTGGAAGACTGAAGCTGTTAGATACCCAAATGTGGCAAAGCTAGCACGTAAATATCTGTGTTTGTGTGCAACAAGCGTAGCCGCTGAGCGTGTGTTCAGCTGTGGAGGCCATGTTGTTTCTGACAGAAGGACATATCTGAAACCAGAAAGAGTTGACAACTTGGTATTTCTGGCTCTAAACATGAAAAACTAGTGTTGTCTCAGTTGTACCACTTATGTAGTTATCTGATTGTCATGATGGTTTGTAAATTTTGAAACTTGTACCATGTTAGATGTTGTTGTAACCTATAGTAGTTATCTTGATGGTTTGTAAACTTGTATTACTACAACTTGTAATGTCAGACATCTAACCTATAGAAGAGAAAATAACAAGTAATATTGATTAAATAACAAAATTATACAATGGTAATATTGCAACACAATATATCGGGATATTTAGTAATATCGTCAAAAACTATGATATGATATATCGCCTTGAAATTTTGGGATATCACCCAGCTCTAGTTGTAACCCCATTGGTTATCGGTCAATGAGGATGCTGATCGCATCCCGGATGGATCATCTGTTAAATTGAAGACTTACAAAGACATGATAATCACTGGCTGTCATTGTCACTAATTTCCAGCATCCAATAACCAGACATGCCTCATGCATGTGTACAGTATGATTTAACCAGCTATACTATATATAATGCTGTGTACCAATCAAACTGATAATTTAGCTTGTACTTTGACTCTTATCTTGTGTTTATGTTTTCATTAATAACATTGCATATAGCTATTAATTATTGGGGGAAAATATTGTGTATGTCAATATCGTATTCTCAAAAATCGCCATCACTTCATTCTACAGTAATTGCGCAGTCGCCTTAGAATGCTGGACTTCACACGTGATTTTCACCGCAGACTACTGCTGAGCTTTTAATAAATGAGTCATCCGAAGCGGCTTCGTACAGCAAGAAAGATCTACACCAGAACCCTTCATTGATACGTCAGGTATGTATTGATCTTATAGTTACGAAGTCACGGTTGTAACTGACATGTGTGACATATGTCACAGCTGCCTCTTAATGTGTAGATAAAATGACTCTATACAAATATACCAGCCAGGTGTTGTACTAGTGGCCGGAAGTCGAACAATTTCAAAAAAAAGTGCTTATATTGGGTGCTCTTTGAGTACCAAGTTGTGAGTAAATCACACTGGCACAGTGCGCGTTAGTAGGCCGTTTCTTTACAGGAGCCACTAAAAAAATATTGTATGCTTAATATCTCTAAAAGTTTTTGAAAATCTCAAATCCGAGCTCTCTAAAATCTCCGTTTACTATAGTAAATTATCTTGTAAGGTAATCAAGTTTCGGGCATGCATGTGTCATAATCAGCTGGATGAGGGTAGCCGAGGGACTAGAGACAGCCTAAAGGTGGACACCATGCGACGACTGTTCGATTTGTGCCACCACTTTACATGTTCTGTTCATTAACTCATGATCATGTTACTAAAAATTGAGGGATTAAAGTATTTTGTTATGCATAACATGGGCATGCATGGCAACAGAATTAGGAGGAGTAAGTTAATTCTTAAAGTCTAAAGCAGCTCATCGTTCAAAAGTCTGTTCGTCAGCTGGGCTACTTGGAGAAGGTTAACTGGACACGTAACTGGACACGTAAGCTTAATTACTTATTATGAAACGATGAACATTAGTTAACCGCATCTCCGTGTTTCATAATTCTTGTCTCTAATTGTGGGTTTACTCACGTGAGTCATATGGACTGATAAAACTTTTTTGTAGTGAAACAAATGGAACTTGTTGCAATTATGGTTGATAGGAGCAACCACCATCAAATTTTACAAGGTTATGTAAAAAGTTTGCATGTTTCCTTACCACAAAATTATTTGCATGGCTCACTGTTTAGCATTAGGGAAAACCCTTGCTATCATTTTAATTTGAAGTTACATCATAAGTTGAATGACATAAATTGTATAGCCATTGAATGGATGCTTTGAAGCTTTGTGCAAGGCATGCATAGTTTTCTTGCCTATGGGTTAATGTTAATTATCATGTAGAGGGGATATTAAAGATTTTGTAGATTGAGATACTCTAATAGAGGGAATCTATATAACTCCTGAATTTATGTCATGCGCTTAGGTATACAAGACACATCCTCACTACACTTAATTGTAGCAAAATTGAAGTCCACCTGATGTCTGTATCTCAATGCATAGTTCAATCATAGATAATGTATGTGTTCTTAATGGATTGGAAACACCCATTAAATATTTTCCCTATCCTAGTTATGGTGTGCCAATACATTAGAAAATGTTATGAGTGACTGTTTGGCTTTCTCTTCCTTGTTTGAAGGCCAGTTTGAATACGTGGATATTCCTTTTACATTGTTTATTGTGTTGCGTTATGTACTGAACAAGAACACAGTGTGTCTGTGGAGTGTCTGTGGACGTTGGGAGAAATATTATTTGCGACAGGTGACAATGGTAGGTACGCACAAGCTAATATTTCAGCAGCAGTACTATTAGCCAACTTCTCTCATCACCGTATTTACACAACCAAAGAAATGTGTGATACACTGAAGTAGATTTTATACCACAGTACCACTCAGCTTGAGCTAAACAATTGTACAAAGTAGTGCCTATTTTCTGATGTTTTATCGAAACAGTGGAAATATACAGCGAAGCAGTGAATATCTAGCTAGCCTACTACACTCTACCTGTTAAAAGCGGTGTAAACAACAGCAAAGAAACAACACTACACTTTCTGTTTCTTCAGGAAATTTGCACAACCATTTTGAAACACCTTTGAACCTGAATTTTCTTACACTGTTGTTTACTACTCTCCAGTATCCCTACCCAGTCCAGCCTCCAATTAGTGTGGGTGGTAGCTAACCCAGCTGTAAACAACAAACACTAATTTGCTGGTTACAAGAACAGCGAAATCTTCCACCTGTCGAGGCCATAAAGTTTTGTACACCGAAACGAGGATGGCCATGACATCACTATGTAAACAATATGGGCATTTGGGCTCTAGGCTTGCGACTGTGCTCAGTGAGTGAGGCAGTGAGGCAGTGATACTAAAGTTGGAGTTTTTGGCGATTTTTTATAATTTTATATCTGGCCACCTGTAAGTGTTTTGTTGTATTTATTGCTGTTTTATGTATTATATGGACTAGTACTATTCCATAAAGGTGGTTTTCGCCGCATACAATGTCTGTAGGATGATTTTTAAAGGCGGAATTTTGGGTGGCACGCAAAACATTCACCACGATCCCTACTTAAACGGTACGACCGTACCGTTTGATAAAAGAAATGTATCTGACATCGTGTTTTTTTATTAGGAACTACAATGTTAAAGCTTTATCTGTTAGTAATGATACACATACCGTATAATAGGTCATGGTGTAGTGTTGCGCAGTAGTAATGCTACATGATGTCCATACCTGTATGTGTGTACTTCCCTGTTTCACCGTTTTGTTTTGAAATACCTTAATCGATTTATATTGCTTTACTCAGTTCATTTGTGTTTATCTCATGTGCAAATGATTGTTTCCTTTATTTAACACCATTTCATTAACCTGAGCAGTGGGTATATTTTTTAATGTGAGGAGTATACATGTTATTCAACTTTCATTGCATCCTCTAATGTATTCTTGCCTTGCAAAGCCTGAATCAACACTGAGTTATGTCAAGATGCTGCATAAACTCGTTGGTAGTAATGTGGTCTTTATTAGTACCCACTACACTTTGCAATGTCTTGAAATTTTGCTACTGAAATTGTGCTGATCTGATCAAACTTGCATCCTTTCAGATATAATGTAAAAAAATTTTATCACTCGGGTTGTAAAAACATCATGAATATAATAATAAAGGAGTATCACTTACTTGTAAACTTGAGATGTGCTGCACCCTACTTGATCCTGGTTAAAATTTCCTTGGCATGCTAGATTGCTGGCAATTGATATCTGTCAGTATCTTCCTGACAGGGTATGTGCTGTCGCTGCATCATTTTTATGTAGGAGAGTCACCTTACATATTCAGATAACTATTATAGATATTCACAATAATGCTGGGATTGTTTTATGCTGTTCGGGATACCTGCTATACACAGGGTTTATTTGATAGGTCATAGCAAGACGCTGATACATGTCAGGGACCAACTGTTTTAATTCTGCACAATTTTGCATGTACCAGCAAATTTGGTTGGAACTTTACTTCTCCAATGGAATCTTCTAAAGTAGAGATGCAATAAGGAAGAAGCATTTGTACTAGGCCTTTTATGTTTATTGTCTTACTAATATCCAGAATGGCAAGTACTTGTATTACATGGGTTTACTGCGTGAAGAGAGGCAAGTAACAAAATATTCACCAGGTGAGACATAATCTCTTTCCATTATTTTCACAAACATACCTCCATGGTAGACAGACATCTGCTCGTTAACTAAATAGTTGTAAATCTGTGACCGTGATAAATGATTACAGCTGTGTGCTTTATAATTGGGCGACGTGGCCTAAGTGTAAGAAAAATGGAACAGACCTAGTCCTGTCTTCACATTTGCTAAGACCATCTGCATGTTCTGGTGAAAATCTTACTGAACTGACAGACAAATGCAGCATATTGATGTGTCTACAATTGTCTCATCTCTCTGATTAATTAACATATATAGCAAAACCACAGTGAGTTTAAATGCCTGCATGGGCTTTGCCAATTGGGATAGCAAAGGATGTTCATTATATTCCTCACTGCCAGATCAGCCAATTCCTACTGCCATATTAGCCAATTCCTACTACCAGTTCATTAGATGGATGAAACTGCAACAAAGTACTGTAGATATACTGACCCACATAAAGTTCTACATTCACGGAACACACAGAATTCATTTGATAGGTCATGAAAATGCACCCATGCAAAATTTTGAGTCATCCACCTGTTAAATTTGTATGCCTTGCACTCCACTTTGAAATGCCAATCTGAGTATGAGAATCTACATCTACTGTATTTGTGTTGATCTGTTCTCAAAACTTGCCTTTTTAAAAATTTAATGTTAAAATACATTTATCACTCCAGATAAGTGTAACATGGTAATAATAAAGCTGTCATATGCTCTTATCCATAATACTATGAGAGTTTTGCACAATCCATGGTATAGTCAGTGATTGCTCTTCTATACGTCTTGCCACACTCATCAGATATGCATACTGGTTGTCCAACTGATCTTTGCTCAGTAGTTGTTGAAATGTCACTAGCAAGCTCTTTGCTGCTGGTTGCTCTCTCAGTCACTTGAAAGTATCTATTGTCTATTTTGCCCCACAATCACATGAAAAAGTTGATCAACTGTCTGTAACATACATGGTATTCACATACACGGTATTCACATAGAGGTTAAAATTTATATCCATTTTGTTTCACAATAAACATTGAAAATCTGAGAAATTTCTTTCCACTGCAAATTGTTCTGCTCATCAAACTTGCTTTTTATTTCATATTTAATATATGTCACTCTAAATATTGCATTATAATAGGGTCAACAACTCTCATTGTGCTTTATGCTTCCCAACATCTCTCTCATAAGAGGCTTGTGTTTTAGTCACTACAAGAGTGTGTGGGGTACCAACACATTCAGTCTTGCAGGTAGCATTGGCTTTGGCACTATGGAGTTGATCCTCAAGATGTTGCCTTCTTGGTTTGACTATCCTAAATTGAGACTGTGTTATATGAGGATGTTGCGTAAACTACTTCAATTCTGTACGATCACTGCATGTACAAGAAAACTCAACAAAACTGGTCAGAGCTTGCACTTTGTTTATAGATTCTTCTATAGTAGAAACACCATGTGAAAACAGTACTTGAAGTTGGCCATCAATTTAGACCATCTTTCTAATATCCTGAATGGCAGGCCTAGTGTTGCTAATACTGAATAGCATAGAGGCTTAGTGCAGAAGCATCAATAAGAGATTTAAGTAAACCTTCACATTCTAAACTTCTACGAGTATATACCAATTGGTTCACAATTTCTTTGCTCCTGTTTTCCTTCCATGAAGACAATTTGGTATCATGCTCGTTTGCTTTCATTGCTGCAACAATGGAAGAAATTAGCTTCTGCTTGCTTGGTGGTGCTGGAGTTGGATCAAAACTGTGTGTAAACCAAGTTGTAAACTGGACATAGGCGGTGGCCAGAAAGGATCATCTTGATATCATATATATATATATATATAGGTGTCCAACACTTTGTCAGCAAGTGCTGGGGGTGGTGGGAAAGGTTAGCATTTAGCCAGGGGAGAAAATGTCATAGCTTTTGTGCTATTTTAGAAGCTTCTTGCTTGTGTATGAGCCTCCAGTAAGAATCATCCTATATATGTGAAGGTGGCCAGCACTTTGTCAGATAGTGCTGGGGTGGTGGGAAGGGCTGGAATTTAGCCCCGGGAGAAAATATCACTACTTTTGTGCTATTTTAGAAGCCACTTTGTTAAATATTGCATTATAATAGGGTCAACAACTCTTGATGTGCTTTATGCTTCTCAACATCTCTCTCATAAGAGGCTTGTGTTTTAGTCACTACAAGAGTGTGTGGGGTGCCAACATATTCAGTCTTACAGGTATCATCAGCTTTGGCACTATAGAGTTGTAAAGTAGCAAAGTGTTTGCATTGCATGATGCCATTTAAAAAGTAAATTCACTATAATAAGCTCCACTGATGGGCTAAACCACAGACACGAGCGCAAATTGAATGCTTGTTTATAGGTACATACGTGTGAAGTGTAACTTTCTACTATATACTTTAAAATGTGACGTGATTGATGAGCATTTAGATATATGTGCATTGTGTCAACCAGCTATTAAATGCACAGGAAGTGCATCAGAGTGCGATGCAGCAAATCGATACAAATAAGTCAGTTTTGCACACCATAATTTTCTTAGCAATCCTATATGCAACAGGTAAGTGTATGTTAAGGTGCTGTGGGTGGTGGGAAGGGCCAGTATTTAATCTTATGCTTTGCTGCTTTCTTGTGTTTGGGCCTCCTGCAAGGAAATTGCTGTTAGAAGTTGCTTGCTTGTGTTGGAGCCTCTTGTAAAAATCATCTTGATATTTGTGAAAAGTGATCTTATAGCCTTTCCAATTGCATATACTTGTCAGTACATAACTTGACTTATTGAGTACTTATGATCAGTCAAACTTAAAGGCTATAAGATCCCTTATATATAGGTGCACAACACCTGTCAGCTGGTGCTGGGGGGTAGCAGGGAGGGCTGCTACTGTTGATTTTAGATCCATTTGAAGATTCTGTCCATTATTCCATGGTGGATTTTAAAAGTATAACTCTAGGCTTTCCGGATTTGTCACAACCACTTACAAGAGTCAGTATGACACTATAATAACATAGCTACGCTGAAAATGGATCTTAGCTTCACTTCAAATATAATGTGGAACTTGAAATGTGGACGGAACTGAAATCAACAAGGGAGAAAAGTCATGGCTCCACGTGCTATCTTTAAAAGCTGATTTCTTGTGTTTGGGTCTCCAGCAAGAATCATTGTTGATATTGTATGTACTTACAAGTGCCCAGTATTTTTCAGCTAGTGCTGGGGGTAGTGGAAGTGAATATTGGTCGGGGCGGTGGAAAGTGAATATTTTATCATGGCTTCATGCTATACTAACATTTTTTGTGCCCTTTTAAGACCTCCTCCAAGAAATACACGGGGCCAATTCTAATGGTGTGGAAATATTTTGTTTGTGCAGTGGCTATTACCTAGTTTTGACTTCCAATCCAACTCTGTTGTGTGTGTGTATGTGTGTGTGTGGGATGCTGATGTGTATTGTGTCAAAGTGAGATATATAGACCATATTTGTGGTTATCTCTCTGCAAACTATACTAATACCAATTTTGGTACAAGTTTGAATAAGTGAAGACCATTTGTGACCGGATCTGCGAAAACCCGACACAACCGTGCATTTTTCAAATTCCTGTGTATTAAATATTTTTAATCTACTTAGCCAAGTGTACCTTCTGGAAAACTTTCAGCCTCATATGCCAATAACTAGGAATTACAGCCCTACAAAGTAGCAACAATAGAAAAATAGATTTGTACAGCAAGTATAGGGAAAATAAATTACAGGTACCTACAAAAACGGTTGTAACTTACCAATTAATTGAGGTACAGAGCTACAATTTTCACCATCATGTTCACCATGAACTGGGTAAGTTTTCCTTTACTCACCCTTCTTCACTGCATACAAAGGCAAAATTCCTGAAGAAAAATCAATTGAGTAAGATTGCTTTGATGTGACGTAAACAAACGCTCATAACTTCTGTATCCTTGGGTCTATTGCAGTGAAACAAAGATTTTCCAACTCCTCTTGAGCAGGTGAATAAGATGATATCCAGGGTTTATTGTTAGTCCCTTCCTTCACTAAGAAAGAAGTGTTCAAAACATTTATGGAATTTTTTCAATAATACGTCCCCTTATGAAAATTTGTAAACATGCACATGCAAACACACATGTATATTTACATGCAAATGCATGTAATCAAATGCATGTGTGTGCATGTTAGTATTTGGCCCGATTGCACACATGCATTTCCATAGCTGTTGCATGTAAACACTTGTATGTGTGCCATCGCATGTGTGCAACTTGTGAGCAGTTCAGCAGTTCAACTTGTGAGCAATGTAGCTTGCAAATGCTGGTAATTTATTTCATATTTGTATTTCTTTTAAATTTGTAATTCGCATCTACAAGAAATGCACGCAATTCAAAACTACAAGTCAGTTACAAGCCACAAACTGTCTGTTTGGCCAAAGGTTAAAAATTACACTCCCTCACTTTGTTACAGAGAACAAAGAAGCCATAATGAACAGTAGTGGTAGTATTTTATTCATGTTTAGAAATGTTTCTCCATCTGTGACACACAACTTTCAAGGAGACTTAAGATGCCAATCTCAGCTGTACTTGTAATGTCATGTACTGCTACAACTAGTTTTCTTGTAGAACACCACATCCCACTAATAAATACTATATCTTGTTTTCTTTGTACAGGCTGTCAACAGTAGCACAACCTCAGCTGTACTTGTAATGTCATGTACTGCTACAACAAGTTTTCTTGTAGAACACCACATCCCACTAATAAATACTACTTCTTGTTTTCTTTGTACAGGCTGTCAACAGTAGCACAATCTCAGCTGTACTTGTAATGTCATGTACTGCTACAACAAGTTTTCTTGTAGAACACCACATCCCACTAATAAAGACTACTTCTTGTTTTCTTTGTACAGGCTGTCAACAGTAGCAAACAGTTTGGGTGCAATTTTTAAACATTTGTTTGTTTTCATCTGATTGGCTATTTCATACTGTCTACTGCATGTACGCAGAAAGAGAGTGGACTGCATGTGTGTAATTTGTGAGCAAACCAACCCCTAATAAAGCTAACTTATGAAAGCAAACTGCAAGCATGCGGTATGCAAGCAAAAGAGCACAATGCATTGCTATTGTATGAGAGCACATGTGTAATATACAAGTAAACGGATAGCATGAATATGCTATTGTATGAAAGCAAATTGCATATGTGCAATATGATAGCAAAATAACTCACTAGTTTTTTTGCTATTGAACTGTATGCATACAGAGAATATGCAAGGTTGTGCTATTGTAACCATCTTAAGAGCACTGCATGTGTGCAATTGCAAACCATATACAAGTTGCACACAATTTTCATAAGGGAAGTGTATGGATTATTATGGATTATATTATAATTATTATGCTTTTACTACACAGTATTACAGTGGAACCTATCTAAAGCGGTCACCTTCGGGCCAGAAATATTTGGCCTTTATAGAGAGGTGGCTGCCTAACTCAATATCCTCCATATAAAGCAGCCATAGGCCATAAACCGAGGTTTGGCCTTTATACAAAGGTTCCAGGGACTTACAGTATAAACTCAGGTTCAGCCACATAAAAATGCATTTAGCTACACTCCAGTTCACTGCCTACTTACATAGCAGACAAAGTAGCAGAAAAGAGCCTGAATTTAAGCTACTCTGAGTTTGGAGACAGCAATTGAGCTGATTATGATTCCTAACTACAAAGTCTGTGAGGTAAAAACAGGGACTTCCCCTTAAAGACAGTGAATTGTTAATGTTAACTACACAATTACAAATCCAGGAATCAAGATCATGAGGTGAGCTTTAATTAGAATCACACGAAAAAGCAAAGCCATTGAGTGGCCACAAACTTTTCTATACTGTCAGTTTATAACTTTTCCGTATTACAGAAGTATGAAGTAATGCAGCTAGTTTGCTCACCGTAATGGCCATAGCTGGCTGCTTTGTGAGAGGCCTTTTGTGTAGTGAAGTGCTGCATGGGACTGCTAAAGCTGGCTGTTATACGTGTTATAGAGGTGACCACTTAATGCAAACTATTTCTGTACAAACTGATTGGGGACCGTAGTCACGTGGCTGTTATGTTGAGGTAACCGCCCAACTCAGGTGACCGTTAAGGGAGGTTCCACTGTAGTATGGTGACTACAATAAACACCCTGAACAATCAGCTGTGGCTTGTTCAGCTTGAATGATACCATAGCTGTACAGGTTATTTTATCTCATGTATCCATAAATTATAAAAGTGCTTCCCCCAGAGCATCTTTTTCACCATTGTAAGACTTTTAACCAATGTGACAACACCAATACTGACGATTCTTTGGAAGTTGTCTATACTGGAATGGATGCAGGTGAGTTAGAAGAGGTGAGTTCTTGTGATAATTTGTCTGATAGCGATGTACGTAAGTAATGAATCTGGGAGGGGAAACGAAAGTGTGATCGATCCTTCTTTACCAGAGAATTCTAGTGGTTCTGTAGGTGTTTCTCGCCATCATGCTTGCTTAACTCAGGCTGAAAACGAACAGGGTAGCAGTGAGGAGAGTGAGGAAGCCGAATCTTGTGTATCTGATGGTGATGAGAGCGAAAGTGAAGAGAATAGCCCTCGTGGGAAAGCACCTAAGCATGCCAAAACTTCACAAAAGTCCGTGCAAACGGAATGGAGAAGTGCTTCGAATTTTTTACCACTCCCTCTGAAGAATTTTGATGACAACAATTCATGTGGTCTGTGACTGCACACTTTGGTGTCATCGCAATCTCACAAATCCGAAAGTATGTACAAAGCCACGTGCGTTGCTGTGTACGCCCAATGTAGATCCATGCCCACTTTAATTGATCATCAGGTGCCAGTGTATGTTTGCATCATGATCGCCGAGAGCCATGCCCACTTATCAACACAATAATTAATGTGCATTGTTTACCTGCCCGACTAAGCATTTTAAGCGGGCGCCGCCATACTTTCGTCCACCACAAAAATTTAACCGCGAATAAGTTTGTTTGCCCTCTACCGCAAAACTTTCGCCCATCGAAACTTTCCCCCTATACAGTACACTGCTATAATAAGAATTCAGCATTTCAGCTTTTTGAAGAGGAGAGGTAGCTTTGTTACCATGTGTTTTTTCTTAGAAGAGTGGTGGGTCTTAGGAATACATACCTCAATAGCATTTTCCAAAATCCCAGAAATCATATTCCAAGGCCTTGTAATTGCATGTCCCAGTCTGTCTCATCAAGTATGGTTCTTAATTTATCGGAGTCAGCCTTGTAGTAATTATAGTGAATACAGGATCTGGACACTGTACTTGGAGAACAGGTCAAATTAAATTGGATACATACATGGTCACTACTACCCAAGCCTGCAGAATAACTTGTATGGTGAACCATGTCTTCTCATTAGTTAAAAGCAAATCCAACATGTGTGGTTCATGGTCAAGTGTTTGTGCCATTGCATAACCTTTGTATTGATGAGTCTTCTTTTATGGAAAGGAAGACTCTTGTTCAAGCAATATATACCAAAAAAATGCAACCGTTTTGGAATAAAACTATTTGTCCCGTGTGATTATAAAACCTGCTACATCCTCGATTTTATTGTTTACAATGGTGATAGGAGCAACATTACCTTCGAGAAGGAGTTTGGTTATACTGGATCTGTAGTTAGGACTTTACTATCACCATATTTAGGTAAGGGTCACGTCTTGTATGTAGATAATTGGTATAGTAACCCAACCTTGTTTGCCAATCTTTTTCAAAATCTTACAGGTGCATGTGGGACTGTTGGTGGTAGGCGTACAAAAATGCGATGTTTTAGGAAAATGTTATGTAAAGGACAAATAGAAGCTTACCACAATGATGCACTTTTGGCTATGAAGTGGAAGGCTAAAATGGGACTAACGCATGCTTACGACTGTGCATAAGCCGGATATTGTAGATACAGAAGAAAACTCACCATGCAACAGGAGAAACTATACGTAAGCCTGCCTGTGTAGTTGACTATTCCAAACACATGGAGGAAGTAGATAAAACTGACATGCAAACTAGTCTTACTAAATGTACACGTAAAATCTGTAAATGGTACATAAAATTGTTTTTTCATCTTGTTGATATGTCTCTGTATAATGTGTATGCACTGTATAAAGTAAATAGTGGTAAGAAATTACAATTTGTTGAGTTTCGTAAGCATGTTGTAGAGCAGATTTTTGATCAGTACTCTACACAAGTGGACAGGACAGCATCCTCCAGTACTGTGGACAACCCTACTTGTCTTGTTGGTAAGAATGTATATAAAAAATTATTACACAAAATACGTATTATTGTACGTATAAATATCAGGTCGGCATTTTCCATCACCGGTTCCAGAGACTCCAGGAATAGGGCAGAAGACACGAAGAAGATGCCATGTTTGTAGAACAACAACTCAGCAAACTAGAAGAAGACAATAACAAGGTTTATGTGTACTGACTGTAACGTAGCATTGTGAATACACCCATGTTTGGACTACCATTGTGTGACCATGGATATATGTGTAATGCATATCAAGACACACGGTAGTGTGTCGTGCGGCCCAAGAAGCCGGCGCGCCACACCGTGAGTATATTGACAGGAAGAACGAAAACGTCATTTTCACACCTTTGTATCTCGGTGATCACGTATCTGATTGGAACCAAATTTGCTACACAGTTGCTCGCCAGCCAAGGGAGTCTACATTCCAAATTTGAAGGAAATCGCTCCAGCCATTTCTGAGATACGAGCTGCCAAAGTTTCGTTTTTTTTTCTTCTTCGTCTTTTCGCACACTTGCAAAAATTGCTATAACAAGCAAACGCGTACTCCGATCGCCTTGAAATTTGGCACACAGAAAGGGAGTCCGAAGGCGAATCTTAGCATCAAATGTGGTACAAATCCGATGAATGGTTCAGGAGTTATGACCGATTATTCGCGTAAAACAAGATCGATTTGTTGTCACGCCTACAGGGTAAACCGCTTCATGGAATGAGTTGAAAATTGCTATGTAGATGGAGTAACCATCGTAGGAGTGCCTTTTGGTGGTTTGAAAGGAATCGAGATAAAGACCACGGAGATATGACACAAAACCCAACCTGTGTCACAATTACGCGATCGATTTTTATCAATAAAAAGTATTAGTTTTCACGCCTACTAGGCAAACTGCTTAGAGCAATGAGCTGAAAATCGGTGTATAGCTGGAATAATCTTCATAGAAAGTCCTTGCAGTAGTACAGAAGAATCGGATTACAAACCACTGAGTTATGATTCGAAAGCCAACTCCGTGTAGCAAATGCGAGATCGAGATACTCTAATAGAACAGTCACCCTAATAGAGCATTCGGCTAATTTATTTACTCCATTATAGAATTTTATTACATCACAAGTTATTCTGTAGGGAGTTCAGCTGCAAACAGTTAATCTTATAGACAGTTCAGCAAGAAGACAGTCACCATGTGGAGAGTTAAGCAAATATACCACTATAGAGATTCAGAACATTACAAGTCACACTGAAGAAAGTTCAGCTATAAACAAGTCATGCACTATGTAGAAAATTCAGCTACAATTAAGTCACTCTCTAGAGAATTCAGTTACACAGAATTCAGCTACACACAAGTCACTGTGGAGAGAGTTCAGCTACAAACAAATTACCCTTTAGAGTGATCAGCTACAAACAAAACACTTTGCAGGGTGTTCAACTGCAACAAATCAATTACCTTTAGAGCGATCAGCAATGAACAAATCAACACAAATCTACCTGTAGAGAGATCAGCTAGAAACAAATCACCCTGAAGAGAGTTCAGCTACAAAAAATCACCCTGTAGAGACATCAGCTAGAAACTAGACACAATGTAAGGAGTTCAGCTACAAGCAATCACCCTGTAGAGAGTTCAGCTAAAACAAATCAACTTGCAGAGAGATCAGCTACAAACAAATCACCTTATAGAGAGTTCAGCTACAAACAGATTACCTGTAGAGAGATCGGCTACAATCAAATCAACCTGCAGAGAGATCAGCTATATACGCACAAATCAACTTGTAGAGAGATCAGCTACAAACAAATCACCCTGTAGAGAGATCAGCTAGAAACTACACACAATGTAAGGAGTTCAGCTACAAACAAATCACCCTGTAGAGAGATCAGCTACAAACTAGACACAAAGTAAGGAGTTCAGCTACAAGCAAATTACCCTGTAGAGAGTTTATCTACAAACAAATCAACCTGTAGAGCAATCAGCTAAAAACAAATCACCCTGAAGAGAGGTCAGCTACAAAAAATCACCCTGTAGAGAGATCAGCTAGAAACAAATCACCCTGAAGAGAGGTCAGGTAAAAAAATCACCCTGTAGAGAGATCAGCTACAAACAAATTGCCCTGTAGAGAGATCGGCTACAAACAAATCAACCTGCAGAGAGATCAGCTACACACAAATCAACTTGTAGAGAGTTCAGCTACAAACAAATTACCCTGTAGAGAGATTGGCTACAAACAAATCAGCCTGTAGAGAGTTCAGCTAAAACAAATCAACCTGCAGAGAGATCAGCTACAAATAAATCACTTTATAGACAGTTCAGCTACAAACAAATTACCTTGTAGAGAGATCGGCTGCAAATTAATCAACCTGCAGAGAGATCAGCTACACACAAATTAACTTGTGGAGAGATCAGCTACAAACGAATCACCCTGTAGAGAGATCAGCTAGAAACTAGATACAATGCAAGGAGTTCAGCTACAAGCAAAATCACCCTTTAGTGAGTTCAGCTACAAACAAATCAACCTGCAGTGAGATCACCCACAAAAACGCACTTGTACAGAGTTCAGTTACAAACAAATCACCCTGTAGAGAGATCAGGTAGAAGAATTCACCTTGTAGAGAGTTCATTTACAAAGAAACCATCATATATAGAGTTCAGCTACAAAGAAATTACCCCGTAGAGAGTTCAGCTAGAAGAAGTCACCTTGTAAAGAGTTTAGCTACAAAGAAACCATCATGTACAGAGTTCAGCTACAAAGAAACCACCTGTACAGAATTCAACTACAAACAAATCACCCTGTATAGAGATCAGCTAGAAGAAGTTACCTTGTAGATAGTTCAGCTACAACAATTCACCCTGTAGAAAGATCAGCTAGAAGAAGTCACCTTGTAGAGTGTTCAGTTACAAAGAAACCATCATGTAGAGAGTTCAGCTGCAAACAAATCACTCTGTAGAGAGTTCAGCTACAAAGAAACCGCCATGTAGAGAGTTCAGGCTCATACAAACCACCTTGTAGAGAATTCAACTACAACAAATCACCCTGTAGAGAGGAAGTTACCTTGTAGAGAGTTCAGCTACAAAGAAACCACCATGTAGAGAGTTTAGCTGCAAACAATTCACCTGTAGAGAGTTCAGCTAGAAACAAATCACCCCGTAGAGAGATCAACTGGACGAAGTCACCTTATAGAGAGTTCAGCTACAAAGAAACCATCATGTAGAGAGTTCAGCTGCAAACAAATCACCCTGCAGAGAGTTCAGCTACAAAAAAATCACCCTGTAGAGAGTTCAGCTAGACGAAGTCACCTTATAGAGAGTTCAGCTAGACGAAGTCACCTTATAGAGAGTTCAGCTACAAAGAAACCATCATGTAGAGAGTTCGGCTATAAAGACACCACCATGTAGAGAGTTTAGCTGCAAACAAATCACCTGTTACAGAGTTCAGCTACAAAGAAACCATCCTGTATATAGTTCAGCTACATTTCAAGTCACCCAGTAGAGAGATCAGCTGCAAAAAAAATCCTGTGGGGAATAATGAGCATGTAATAAATATATGTATATAATTTGTATAATTACTAATAAAATTAAAAATAATTGAAGTACTAAAATTCTTTAAGTTCTTTTCTTCTTCCTGTGGTAAAGAAAAAACACATGGGTTAAAAAAGCCCCAAAGCCAGCCATAGGCCGGCTTTGCAGCATACAAATACAAAAAGAAGTGATATCTAATCAAAAACAGCCAAGCTGTAAAAAAAGGTGCGGCCCCCATAAAGGCCATGGTGAAAAAAGATGTGAAATCCAAGGTGGCGGCCAAGAAATGGCTGTGATGGTAGGTTAATGGTTACATTTTAATAACGGCAATTCAGGTGAATTTTGTGCCGCTTGGTCTTGGCACCAAATTCACCTGAATTGTTGTTATTAAAATGTAACCATTAACCTACCATCACAGCCATTTCTTGGCCGCCACCTTGGATTTCACATCTTTTTTCACCATGGCCTTTATGGGGGCCGCACCTTTTTTTACAGCTTGGCTGTTTTTGATTAGATATTATATTGCTTGCTGATATTGTTGACTTTAACTATTGTAGACATGCAACCCCCATGCCTTGCATATGTTCCTATGCACCATATGCACCAATGGTACCATGTACATGTACCCTTATAATTTTTATGAATATTTATCCCCCCCTCCAATCAAAATGGTGTGTAGAGAAATACACTGGTTTGTGTTACATGATGTGCATTGATGCATGTGTGTGAACATATGTGTGTCGTGTACGTTCATGCAAGTAGGTGTGAGTGTGTGTGTGTTAGTGCTTGCGTATTTGCATAAGTATGTGTGTGTGTTAGTGCTTGCGTACTTGCATAAGTGTGTGTGTGTGTTAGTGCTTGCATAAGTGTGTGTGTGTGTGTTAGTGCTTGCGTACTTGCATAAGTGTGTGTGTGTTAGTGCTTGCGTACTTGCATAAGTGTGTGTGTGTTAGTGCTTGCGTACTTGCATAAGTGTGTGTGTGTGTGTGTGTGTTAGTGTACTTACATAAGTGTAGTGTATATGTGAGTTAGTGAGCGTGTGTGTCATGTGTGCATTGTTGTGGGTGCATGTTTGCATGCATGTATTCATCCTATATCCATTTATAGATGTAGTGAGGTTTGGTAATATTAGAAGTACAGTGAGATGGATTTTAAGTAACAGGAAACCATAAAATATACAGCTTATGGAAACTGTTCACCATGGTGTATATTGAAATAACAATTGGAAAAAAATCTGTAAAGCATAACAGCATGGTATGCATTATATGGAAAAAAGTTCACATCAAAAAAATTGATTAAAGTAACTGCAAATATAGACACAGTAGTTGGTGAAGCCATACAAATTTATTTTGTGTTTGCCATATGTTCATAATCATTCAGCCATGGAGTGTGTGGTGGTTATCATGACAACACAGTCAATGGCGGATCCAGGATGAGACATTTGGGGCAAATCCCACCCCCCTCCCCCTCTTGTGGAGGAGCCAGCCGTACTTCTGATTAAATTATTAAACTTCAAGATCAGTTTATAAATCTCATGAAAATATGCATTTTAGTACAAATTCACTTAAAAAACTAAAGAAAACCAAAGTCAAACCAACCGTGAACTGAAATTAACTGAAAAAAATGCATATACTTTGAAAAGTGTGATTTATCATTGTTGATGACCTCACCTACATGCCACAGCCACAAATACATGAATAAGTATTCAATTTGATTAGCCTCCATGGCAAGTAATAAAATAAGGTAGTGTCACTGATACCAGAACTACATTCATGCTCTCTGTGACTACATAACATTCAGCCAGTAATCTTGTGGTGGATAATCAAGTTAATGATGTCATTTAGCCATGACATTAGTCTCACTGTTTTGGTCAATAATCTAAACAGGTATATATAAGGACAACCACAATGATGTGTAATTGTGTATAGTGGTTATAACTTTCCTGTTGTGCACCCAAATTTCATGTCTCTTGAAAATGTTTATGAAGTAATGGCATGGTAACTACTGACAGTAGAGCAGGTCAGTAACATTTATAGTCAACTATATTACCGGGGTTTTCAAGTCCGTTGTCCTATGTATTTTGGCGCATGCTGCTTAGCAGTGCGAAAGAAATGGCAGATTCAAGTGAGATGAGGTAACTGTGTGTGCCCTATTATGATGGATGATTGTAAATGTGGTAAAACTATTACTCACTGTGTTGTTGTGACTCCTTTATCACCAGCGAATGGCCCTTCGGTTAGTAGGTTTTTAGCGCATGCGCAATTATAATAGGACAACGGACTTGAAAACCCCGGTGCAGTACAACCAATATATAAGTAGTGTAGTGTCACATGCATAAAGTTCACATATGCGCATATATGCATGCCTCTACCTCTACTGATATCAGCAGAGTTGTACTGTACATAACCGATTTTTCTTCATATGTACACACTGAAAGCATGTACAGGTTATCACATGGTCCCTGTACTCCCACTCCTTAATGCTATAATCTATCCATCTATCTATGGAATCATTCTAGCATATTACATTTTTGTGTGTTGTTCAGATACCTACTGACAACGCAACTAATTTAGTAACTCAGTGACCTGGGCTAATTTCATTAGCCAAACCACAAATGGATGTCTTTAACTACAGCAAACAAATCATCAACAAACATACATACAGGAATAATTATAAGTACAAAACTACATTAATTTTAATTACAGTCCTCAATGTTTACAAGAATTCTAACCATCTCTACATGTTCAACTTCTTTTTGTGTGTATGTGCCATCTGCTTGTTTAAAATAATTATTATCACTACTATTACTTAAATAAAGACTAGTTTCAATAGGAAATAATATTTTGCTACCACTATACAGAGTTCTTGCATGTCCTACATGCTTCTTGTATGATGCATCCCACCCTGAGCCAAACAGGCGATGTCTAAAATCCCTTTTGTGTAGTTGTGTCTTACCCTTAAACAACTTATAGTATAGTGCATGCATAAATGGGATTCTAATGTACTTATCAGTCCTATGTGAGTTGAGTCTTCTAGTTACTGCATGTTTAAGTCTAAGTGTATGCTCTGCAACAGAGTCCTCAGAAATATCCTGCTGGTAAAATGACCTGTGTGTGAGTTAATAAAAAATCTTACATACTACAGTAGTAAAACCTTTTAACTGCTTCTGTCACATTTCTTTCTGATACCCACTCAGTTTGACGAGATGGATATCCCTTCCATGACACTAAATATTGCCTTGGTTTTCCTCTCTATGCACATACATGATTATGTGACCGGATTTGCGAAAAGGGGTCTTCCACACACATCCAGTTCTATGAACTTGGAAGACCATAACTTAGTGTTCAAGTACCAACTTGGAATTTCGTCATCCATTATAACATCTTGGTGCTAACTACCGATCAAATTTCAAGTCAATAGTGTTTTTCAATTTGAAGTTATGAATTGTCAAAGTGAATGTGTATGGAAGACCCTTTCGAAAATCGGCTCAAGTATATTTTTGTATGCACATGATATGTGCATGCAAAGTACATTATGTGTATATACATATTATAATAATAGATGACTGCTGCTGTGTTCACACATAAACATATTAAATTACCTTTTTCTTACTGGCTATAACCTTTTCTACTTCATAATAGCCGTGGTGGGTGCCGGTAGCATCATTGGTATGATCCTACATAATGTAAGTATTTCAGTTAGATTCCAGGCAAAAAAGCACACATACTGCAGTTACACAGTTTATATAGCTATCATTTATTTATTTATTGTTGCTTTATGGCAAGAAGCCAAAGGTCTGCAGGAAACCGTGCCTAAAGCCCACAAACACTGTAAAGCCTTAATAAATATACTAATATCCATTTGGTTCCACATAGGGTACTTTGAGATAATAAGTCACTCTCTATAGTTCCTATGGATACACATATATACATGAAATCAAGGAGAAAACATCCTGACCACTTGGCAGACTCTTTAAGCATTCAAGTGTTAACCAGATGGCTAGAGGTTCGAGGCTGCCCAGGTCCAGTCTAGGCCAGTCATGGATTTTTTTCCCCTTTCTCCACTTTCCAAACACACTTTCTGGCAACTTTTAAACAGGCTGTAGGACCAGGTGTCCTACAGACCTTTAGCACTTGTGCTGTAAAGCTTTAATAAATAAATTACATTGTATTGTAATACAATTAGTGTCTGGTTACTAAAGCCTCCCCAGTGCAACTGCTAGCTAGCTACATAATTATATGCATGGATATCTTAGATAGACAGTTAAACATGAAGTGCCTGGTTGAAGTTAAAAAGAAATATGATAACAAAAGTATAACTATTAGTATCCTGCACAGGAGAAACACCTATATAGAAGGACCAAAACAAATTAAAGTGGCTAACTATAGTTAGCTATATAGTTATTATACAGTAGTTTACTTACTTCTCCAGCTTCTCCTGCAGTGTTACCTTTACGAGGGTTATCTCTACTTAAGTGATATTCCTTCTGTAGTCTCTTAGATAGAGCTCTACTCTTAGGTACTTGTGCTGAGTCAGTTGTATGTCTGTGCTATAATATAGTCGCAAAAAGAAATCAACGCGCAGGGTCACGTCTTGGAATAGCTATAGCTCATGAAAATTTTGAACTCACCACAGATTTCACATCTATCCATCCCTTAAGTAGAGACTTTGTGTAGACTCTCTTCCTTCTAGTTTCCATCATAAGACCTCTTTATGAAATGATCACGTGAATATGATTTTTGTACGGCAAAAGAAGTAGTGATGGAAATGAGTGATTACATATGAGAGATAGATCATGAAGTAAGGAAACATTGTTTGAAGCTACATATTGTTGATGAAGGTTTTCGTGCTGGTACAACGTTGTAAATGAGTCGGAAAAGTGCTCAGGCGGAAAATCTCAGTGAATCTGAAGTGTGGCGACGTAAACAAGTACTTGATAGACACGCCAGGGACCTTCAAAACGAAGGTTTAAGGGCCTAAAGATATTTTGAAGTGTCTTCTGCTGATGTACGACTAACAGTTGCGATGCCACCATCAGTGTGTTGGCAATGGAGCCTGTCACAAAGGTTCAATGTTTGATTTGTGTAAGAAGTCTTCAAACGGCTTTCATGAAGTTTTAGTACAAATGGGAGACCTACACTTAAACCTGGAACTCTTGCTGGCATGGCTGGGTAAGTTTGCAACACTGGCACTGACTGATCAACACATTACCACTTTAAGTATGTAGCTTTATAAACTGCACGTGCATTGGGCCTCAGTGCTAAGATGACCACTCTGCATGCATTTTGTTACAGGGAAGAAGAATTGTAAAATCAAGATGCTGTCGTGTTATTCTAGAGCAGCTAGCTTGTAGGGCTTTACAACCATCTAGTGCCAACAGTTTTTTCACTCAAGGTATGTGTAACGCTGGTGTGATTACTCTGCATACAAAACCATACTGCAAGTTGATACACATGCATAGTACTCACTACAAGGTAGTGAATAGAATATGTAACACTTTCACACCTCAGATCAAAGGAACCGCCCCGGGCTACATTTCGTATGTAGCCCAGCTATCCCAGCTACATACGAAATGTAGCAGGGCTACAACTGGGCTGTTTTGACAGCTAGACTATTTTGACATATAAGGAAGATCAGGGGTGAATGTGGTAATTACAACTATTATGCAATACTTTGAAGTTGTATTTGAAGCCTTAAAGGTATTAAATCAATCAGTTTAAAGCCTTTGAAGTTACTTCATGTATTTGAGAGTACTTTTGATGTACTTGAAAGTGTTTTTGATGTGGTTTGGTATAGTTTCAAAAAAGTTTCAACTATAGCACTAGCACTTCCTATGTAAGGTTTTCAAAATATATAAGAAACCTATATCACCAAGAGATAGTTTTATAATGTATGCCCTCGGGCCTGCGGCAGTCGGGCATACATATCAGGCAAAGCCCTCATGCCCGTGTTACAACTATTACATGTACTATGATATCGCAATGTATATGTAACCAGTCAGGGACACATATGATAGTGAGTTTAAAGTTAGTCTCATCTATATTTTGAATTGGTTCTCATCCATCAATTATACCTTGCTGTTCTCGTGGTGTGTTTGTGTGTGTAGGCAGCATAGCCCAGTGGTCAGAGCCCTTGATGTGTCTCCTAGTAGTATAGATTTGTATGTGTCTATATTTAACTGTGCTTATATAGGATGTTCTCTCTCAGGTGTGTCACAACTTAACAGAATTAAAAGGCAGTTATATGGAGATACTAAGTGAAGTATGAAGTTTTACAAGAACTAATTGTTATTCCAGATCCCTCAGTTGTGATTGGAGTAACAATCACTACAGATGTACAACTGACTGTATGACTTGGTACTTTTGTGGGGCAGTCCCCGAAATATATTGAATTGTTGAAATGGTTTTAAGTAAAGTGCGTTATAATGACTGGTACCATGTGAACAATATCGATGGTCCCAATTAAGATGTACTATAGCGATTATAGTTATGAAACGCAACAAGAAACATGCTGCACACGAAAAAACTGATACTGCCTATGAAGTTTCTAGATCAAGATCTCATGAAGTACACTGCACATAAGAAACCTTAAAAAACAGTACGTAATCGATAAACTTAATGAGAGTGCAGTTGTAGTATAAAATCTTCATCCATCACTAGAGCTTTCTTGATTGTACACCTCTCCCCTGCAATAAAATACACACACAGTGGTCATCTTAGCACTGAGGCCCAATACACGTACAATTCCTACATTAAGCAACAGTGTTGGGAGTACGCGCTACTTATGTAACGCGTTACGTAATATTATTACTTTTGTGGTAACAAAGTAATATAACGAAATACGCTATAAAAACAGGTAATATAACTCAAGATACTTTACTTGCAAATGTAACGCGTTACCTAAGTTAGGGTCCGCAATCCGAAAAATCAACTTTTACAAATCGATCCCCCTACCATTGTGGGATGTTCATTGTAGTATCCCATTGCTAGATCCACCATGAAACCGGAGGCACGATTGTTGTCTTCACAGAAATATCGATTTTAGTATTTCGTGAGATGCAAAAATAATTTTTTAAATTTCGTGCTTCACACAAAGATCAGGACAAAACTTGCTGCTTAGCTAGATATTATCTAGAGTTAATGTAGTTAAAAAGTACGCACAGTAATAAGCAGATGATTCACTGGGTTCCCGGCACAGGGTTGCTTTCTCTCAAAAAGCAGAAAACGAAACACGAATTTTCGAATTCAAACTGCTCTATCAGCCAAGACAAGAAAAGCCAACTCTTCCTCATAGTGATGTGATAAGGTTGGATGCATAGTCTGTCTATGCTGTTAATCTGGAAAGGATCTGAGACTTCTCACCATCTGGGTAAAGAACGTTAAAATTTTCGTGCGTCATTTCAAGGGATTCTCTCAATGGTACCAAAGTGCTTTCCAGTACTTCTGATACCACACTGGACACTTAATTTTGTTTAGAATGATGATAAATGATGGTTGAAAACGTTTGGTAATAGTAGCAGTTGGTGTTTCTGTGATTTCATATGATGGAGTATACCAGCAGCTCACCAGGAGCTCCACCCAGCTCGAATCAAAAATGACAGATTTTGTGCTTTTTTCGGTTTGTTTTGGGATGTTGTGCAGCATAATGTAATCTAGTGAAAGTTTGAAGCTGCTGTGGAGCATGAGAGGTGAAGTCAAATTTGGACGATTTTGCTGCCTCCCTTGATGCATAGCTTAGAGCGAGGCGTGGGAGCTGTGGATGAAATAATAATTGACAACCGCTGCTACCGAAAGTTCAGGGATATATTTTGCCATAGTTTAGTTAATAATTGATGATTGTTGTGGCTGCAGAATCGATAGAAATGGCTAGAAAGCGCGACACAATTCTCTAATGCTGTAGAAAATTTTGACGCTCGTCACCCAGATGGTGAGAAGTCTCAGATCTTTTCTAAACTAACAGCATAGACAGACTATGTACCCAACCGTATCGATACACTATGAGGAAGAGTTGCTTCTCTTGCCCTGGGTGGTAGGGAAGTTTGAAATCGAAACTTCGTATTTCTTTGTATGTTTTTTCAAAGAAAGCAACCCTGTGCTGGGCACCCAGCAAACCATTTACTTATTTCTGTACGTACTTTTGAACTGCAACAACTCTGCATATGATTTGGCTAAGTAGCAAGTTTCAGCCGGTCCTTTGTGTGAAACACGAAATTTAAAAAATAAATTTTACATCTTGCGAGGTACTGAAAATGATATTTCTGTGAAGACAACAATCGTGCCTCCGGTTTCATGGTGGATCTAGCAATGGGATACTACAATGAACATCCCACAATGGTAGGGGGATTGATTTGTAGAAGTTGATTTTTCGGATTGCGGACCCTACCTAAGTAATATAGTTACTGTAACGAATCTAATATTACGTAATATTATTACTAAAAGTAACGAAGTTACTAAACTCGTTAGTAACCCACTGAGTGACGCCTAGCCACAACGAAGTAATGAAGCCTACTAAGTGAGGCTTATTCACCAGCTACTTACTTATATCAAGACTTGCACATTGTCCAACAACGCAATCGTGTCACGTGATAAGGTGGTAGTTTCACACGTGACAGCTTAAGGCTATGGACACAAAGTAATATAATATGTAATATTATTACAGTTACTTTATTTTATGGGTAATATGTAACTGTAACTAAATAGTTCAGCTGCAAGTATTATGTAATATGTAACTAGTTACTTTTAAAAAGTAACTTGCCCAACACTGTTAAGCAACTAGAGTGGTAACATTTTACAAATTTTGGCAGGGAGGCAACATCAGCCGAAGCTGTTCTTCAGCTATGCCCTGTACACAGCATACCTACAATCTTGTATTTTAATTAAGTGTATTTGGTGTATGCTGTTTTCAGGACTCCACTGAGAATCAGCATAAGCTGAGTGGAATCCCTGATTAACTATTGCAATTACAATGTTGATCAGTTAGTGTCAGTGTTGCAAACTTACAGCCATGCTAACAAGAGTGACCAGTTCTGAGTAGTAAGGCCTCCCATTTGTACCAAAGCTTCATGAAAGCCGTTTGAAGACTTCTTACACAAATCAAACATTGAACCTTTGTGACAGGCTCCATTGCCAACACACTGATGCCGTAGTGATGGTAACATCGCAACTGTTAGTCGCACATCAGTAGAAGACACTTCAAAATATCTTTAGGCCTTCAAACTTTTGTTATGAAGGTCCCTGGCATGTCTATCAAGTACTTGTTTACATCGCCACACTTCAGATTCACTGAGATTTTCCGCCTGAACACTGTTCCGACTCATTTACAACATTGTACCAGCACGAAAACCTTCATCAACAATATGTAGCTTCAAACAATACTGTTTCCTTGCTCATGATCTATCTCTCATACGTAATCACTCATTTCCATCACTACTTCTTTTGCCGTACAAATCAGTGTTGCCAGATGATTTGTTCCAAATGTTCATGTGAAAAAATAAATTTGTTCATAAAAAATTCATAAATCCATAGTCACTTTCCAAAAACTAGCCCACATTATAAATAGGTGGATCTCTGGATTAGTAGGGCACTGAACAGCAAAAAAAAAAAAAAGTTGCCACCTAAAATTGCCAAAATTTCATTAAAAGTTCATAGATTATTTCAAGTTCATGAAAAAGTTCATAGATTATTTCAGGTTCACAGACAAGCCAAAAGTTCATAAAAAGTTCATAGATTATTTCAGGTTCACGAACAAAACAAAAAGTTCATAAATCTATGAACTTTATTCACAACATGGCAACACTGGTACAAAAATCGCATTCACGTGATCATTTCGTTAAAAAAAAGTGCCACGCCCTAAAAAGTCAAGAGGTCTATATGGAGGCGACCAAAACTCTCAGAAAAGTATTAGGCTGGATGTTACTTTTTAGCTAGTCCTGTATACATAGATTTATAAACCCCAGGTACCTGGGGTTTATAAATCTATGGTGTATACATATTAATGTGAGGACGAGGGTGGTGCTTATTCTACAAAGGCTAGCTAACTAGCTACATGCAGTGCGCTAAAAGTTGAGCATGCATACACCCTGTTTGTAAAGCACGTCATTAATAGGGGCAACGTAGCCGACCCGCGCTGCGTAGCGCAAGGGTCTGGTGACAGCCGCATTCAGTACCTGTACAGATGGAATGCAATTAAATTTGAAAATACACGCGAAACACGTGGACAATTTCCGGTAACAGAGCACGACAGCTACTGTACTTGTTATAAATAGTGCAGATTAAGTAACTCTGCTTTTTGAACAACCTAGTTAGTTTTTAGCCATTACTACTGCGTTCAGTGAATTTATCGTCCTCCTTCGTGCACGCTAGCTGGCTATACCATGGCATCTCAAGCACCTACAGATGGGCCTCAGGCAGATATTAAGGCTGTAGACAACAAGATAAAGGGCAAAATTTTTGCCAGAGATCCAAAAACACACAGGCAGTATAGCCAATTTGTTAAGAAGAACCCCATTGCGTTGCTGGAAATACCAAAAGGTTTTATCTTAGACTGGCAAGCTAAGATCAAGATGCAGGCCCAAGCAGGATATAGTGTTTCAACTTATACAGACCTGTTAAATTTAGGTCTTGCCCCATCAAGCTTGTTTGCATCCTTAAATAATTCTATTGAAAGTAGGCTGAAGAAAGAAAGCTCAAAAATAAGGGGTGCTTACACCTCTACATTTGGAGCAAAGAAAACAGCGTTCAACAGTTCTATTCACAATTTGCTACTGTTTGAGAGCGAGGTGGACTTCAACTACACTAGTCAGCCCTTGGGTCAATCGTCTAATGCATTGCAGCTACCAGGTAGGTGTGGCTAGCTCTTAATTAATCGTGTATTTATAAGTCTGGAGAGCAGTGAATTAGCACTGAAATAGGCCACACGATAGAAGGGAAGCCCTGTAGACTATGTTAAACCCTAATCTCTCCTTAGACCTATAGCTATAGGCGACTTCAAGGGGAAGATGGTATGCATCCCATGAGGCCCCTGAAATAAAATTGAAGAAAAGTTGCAGTACAGCTAGATTGGTAGTGTAGCTATTTTAAGTTCCAGTTGATTGCAATTATGTAATTCACTATGTTAATGACGTTTACATCAATGAGCAATAAAATTTGAAGTGATTGCAGTTAACTTCTTGTGTTTGTTTTTGTATAATTTCTATAGTTGTATGGCTGCTTATGCTTTTTTGGTTTATGTTGTATAATTATAATATGTATATATATATGCAGGTGAGCAAGAATAGATATGCTGACAACTGTGCAGGTTAACTTCAAATAAATCATTTTTAAAGCCTTTTTCTGTATTCTTCAATGTTTTAGTCTACGTGTTTCTGACTCCCTTTATTCACAGGATTTGGCCTTCTTACAGGTCCCTAGTGGGATAGCATTAATAAGCCATCTTAAAGTTTTAAACCAGCAGCTTCTGTGGTTACACCCCAGAACCCCAACAGCATTCAGTCATGCTGTGCCCCCCTACATGCCAGGTGTAGAATCACCACTGTTTTAATATCATTAAGCTTTTGCATCATCATGCAAAGTGTATTATGATGATATCTAAGTACTGAGGTCAGCTATGCACGGCACACATTATATAAGCTAGCTATAGGAAATTTGTGACTAGTATCATGATGATGTACTATTATTTCAGGAAATCAATATGACAAAGTTAAGTTAAGACAGCGACAACGTAAGCTAGGATTGATTAAGGCTCAGACTATAAACCTCTTGAAGGGTGTAGAGAGTGCAGGTTTACAGCCAGTTGCACTGCTGTTGAGAAAAGTGAAAAGAGGTGACCTGCTTAAGATTAACCTTGGCAAAGGACGACACACTGTGCTTAAGCATGATAATGATGTTGCAGTTAAAAAAGCACTTCTTTATGTGCTGATGAAGCACAATGTTTCAGCTGAAACATATCATGAGATAGGTTCGTTGTTTCCTTCTCTCCCCCGACAACACAAGGTAATTGCTTTCATTGATTCAGTGGCATTTGTATTGTGCATGTGATTAGATATGTACTAAAATAGCTATGCATGGTTCAAATTATTTGGTGCAGTATTATTCTCTCAAGCCATGCCACATGTGGTTAGCCATTAAGTTAAAATTGACAAAAGACTATCATGCATTATCCATTTTGCTGAACAGCTGTTAGTCAACCAAGTTATGTAACTGAAAGGGGTCTTCCATACACATAGATGAAATTTAAACAACTCTGGAAACTTATAATTTAAGATTGGAAGAAGCCATTGACTTGAAATTTGGTCAGTAGTGAGCACCAACATGGCTTAATGGAAAATTCAGGTGTATACATGGTACTTGAACACCAAGTTATGATCTCTCAAGTTCATATATAGAATAGGATGCGTGTGAAAAACCCCTTTTCACAAAACCTGGTTATATATACACTGTACATAGTTATTTATGATTGAAAATGACATTCAAAGATTATTTTGGTGATAACCATTGTGTTTATATTTAAGAAGTTTATGGCATTGTCAAATAGTAAGATGACTTATAGCTATATGACTTTTCCAACACTAGATTAAAGACCTCAAGAAGCAGATAAATATTGTTCCTGTCAGCAATGTCACTGGTGAAGTGGACGGAGCTGCAAGTGATTTTATTAAGCTACTGTCCCAGGCAGTTAACAAGAGTGTATATATTCACACTCATCAAGCTGTTTGTATATTATACATACAGGATCCAACTAAATTTACTAACAACAAAATTAGAATAAAAATCTCACTGGATGGAGCAAACTATAGCCGATCTTCCAATTTTTGCATCCTTTCTTTTGCAGTGCTATGTGGAGGGGAACTGAATCAATCAAGTATGGAATATATATATGGGCACAACTATATAACTACCACATATGTGCACCTTAATTTCTCAACTGAAGAGGCATGCAATTGTGCAAATTAATACTGTAAACTCACTATAGTACTATAATAGCTATTTATTAGGTACTATAATAACTATTTATATACAGAATATAGGAAATTTGTAATAGCAAGTGAAGGTCGGTCACCAAACGCCTTGCTGCAGGTGGTTGCGTCTTTCTAAAATAGAACCTGTCTAGTATATATTCACTGGCACAAAAAAGCATCTCTCTGAAGAGCAACCATGAATTCTTCAAATGAAAATTTTATACAATAATCCACCTGTGTAAAGCAATCAGCTTAATGAAAACTAAGAATTTTTCTGGATTGTCTTTATAGTTAGTGTATGTATGCTATAGTTTTCTTACCAGGTGCCATATATATACACACATATTTATTAATGCTTTATAGTACACACACACAAGCATGAGCTCAGGCACACACACACACACACAGATGAAACGCATATGGTGTACTAAAGGTCTGTAGGCTTGTGCCTACAGTCAAAAATAGTAATTATAAAATGATAAAAAAGATCACATGATAAATTGTCTAAATCAGTGTGTAGTTAATCGAGAAATGATCAGTAACACACCGACTACAGGGACAGAGGTAGTGCAGTGTATGAGGATTGAGGGGGTGAAAGTTATGAACGAAATAATTCCAGAAGTGGTACTTGACTCTGTTCCTGATAGTGTCAATAGACAGATTAATGTCATATATGTGCCTGAGATTGCAAAAACAGGGCATGTGGACACATAAAATTAAGTTTGCCTACTTTTTCAAATATTCATCACATATAATTATCATGAAATTTTCAGAACTTATTACTGAAACATTTAATACAAATCACAACTACAGAATATAATTTTTTAATTCTAATATTGAGATATATTTTGTTATGTGACAGGGTGTAGTTTGTGTTCATGTGCCATATTTTTGCACGTGAGGTCATATTATATAATGGTACCCACAACAGTTTCATAGAATATGGCACAATTAGATATTCAATTTACATTTATAGATGTACACGTATTATCAGTGATAAAAGCTGCAGAGACGTATGATAACATAGCACAGGGAATGAAGGAACCACTTGAGCAGATTAATCAGCTTATTAAAAAACCCAGCATTAAAATAAATGGCCAAGACTATGAAGTAGAAATTTTTCTTTGCTGTGACTATAAGGTAACATAACCTAAGTACATGATTTTATACGACACTTTTATATGCATCTGTGTGTATAGGATTATGTGGTACATGTATGCATGTAAGTAAACAAATTATATAAAGTGTGTGACTAATACTTCCCACTTATTATGTTAAGTTTTAGATGACTTAATTTTGACAACTGCATCATGCATGTGAATATATATATAGTACCTAATTACCTTTGTATTACTTGAGATATTTATTTAACTATATTTGTTTGACTTACCATATAGTTGATATTAATTTTGATGGGTCTGAAAAAAGCATCCTGTAAATTTGCTTGTGTCTGGTGTAAGGTTGCCAGTGATGACAGGTGCGCCATGTAAATTTAGTTAGATTATATGTAATACATATGTATATGTATATATATATATATATACCTTTTACAGATGGGACATGGATGTACCAGACAAGGAATACCTGATATCTAAACAAAGAACTCTTGAATCTTTACATAATGACTACAAGGAAAAGGCATATTGCTGCAAACGCTTGCCACTGCTTGACATAGAAACCGACCATATAATTCCTGATGAACTACATCTATTATTGAGGATAACAGATGTCCTACTGAAGAATCTAATTGCAACTGCAGTTGCTAGTGATAAGCGTTCTATGAAGAGAAAATGGAAGCTTTTGAAAGGACCGATGTTGAACGCAGTAAAATCTAACATCAGAAGATGTGGTATTCCATTTGATATTTGGGAAGCAAAGGAAAATGGAATGTCATCAGACAAAGCAGTTTCATACTCTTTCACTTCATTGGTAGGGTACAAAAAGAAGAATTTGTTGAAGTTCTTTCCGTCTAAGATTACATTGTGTCAGCCCTCAAATTGTGCAAAATGTGTGCAGAAATTATGGGAGGTAGTATTTGCTTATATGTCAACTGTAAATCATGTATAACAATCTTTCAGGATTTTCGAGACATATATGATATCATTTCAAAGTGAAACCCACTCATTGGTTATGATGAACTACATGATATGGTACACAAGTATTAAAATTAATATTAGTGGTATAGGCTTGTGGGAATTATGCTCAAACTATTTTCCTTCAAAGTTTATCGAAATCATTGACACTACACTGTCATTCTTCTCTCAAATAGTACTTGAAGTTGTCAATTTATCTAATATGGTTCAGCAGGACTTAAATTTGCTAAACCAGGCTAGATAAAAGAGCTATGGTTGTCTACTGACTGTTACAGTACGTGACTCCTCTATTAGAGTATGTCAATTTCAATGCTTTTAAAATACTAGAAAAGGTTTGAATTCTTTTAGCCCACCTTCATACTCAAAATTAATTAAGCATAATTCCCTATCCCAAGATACTTTAGATATGTAACAGACGTGGTTTTTAGTTATACGTTTAGTAATTTTTATATTCTACAGGCGAAAGAGTGGGTGAAATCATTTATGCACTTGAGAAAATTCCACATCAGTTACCGCCCCCAATATGTGACTCCATACATGCACACCCTTGTTTTTCATCTGTGTTATTTCATTAAATGCTATGGGAATATAAAGCAGTTTAGTTGCCAAGGTAAGTATTATTACATACACTACACACACACACGTAGTATAATGCCAATAAGACACAAGTTAAAGGAGCACTACACATATAGCTTTGTCAAATTCCTTTGTGGTATATATATATATATATATATTTATATACAGTGGAACCTCAGATCTCACTTATCAGGAATTAATTGAACTACAGAAACGATTGCTCTATTAGAGTAGTAACCATACTATTAGGGTAGTTATTTTTAACACAGTTTCAGAGATATGGATTTTTCAGACTTATGGATCACCCCTGGTCCCAAGGAGTTTGGATATAACTGAGGTTCCACTGTATAGAGAGTGTTAGTTGGTTTGAATTTGTCTGATACGTTGGCAGCAGTAGGGTAGTATTGAAAACAATGATAATTTTGACTAGTTATGCTATACAACAGAATTAATTGTAAGTTCAAGATTGTAAGAATTATATGAATCGGTATAATAAGCAGTTTAATTTGAAGGTGATGTAACAAACCACTGGAGGCAGTGAATATAGCCTTATATTGACTTGAGGTTTAATGAATATACTGTAGCATTAAGTACATTCCTCAGTACTTAAAACTCCAGTTACAATATACTACTCACCTCCATACTTTACTATTTACAGCTGTGGAAAAGAAGAATGATATTTGTAAAGCAACCTATTTCAGATCATCTAACAGATGGAATGCCACTATAGACATCATAAAACATGAGCAAATTGTCAATCAATTAGCTGCTTATGTGAGAAGAAAGAGAAGTTACAGGTGTGTCCATTCTTTTAAAAAATTGTATACTTGTGCAAGCTATTATATACATGCAGCCTAAGAAAAAAAGAATACTGGAGACAAGGAGGGATTATTGAAAGTCGGGCTAAGAGGCGTAAAACTGTTTAGCTATTTGCACTCAATACTGTGTTTGTGAAATGACTGTCTATATAATGCCATTCATCATTGTTCATGAATATTATAGTTCATATGAGCCAAACAAGTCGGGAATAACAAGGATACTATACCACAAAACACACAGCAAGAGTAATTGTAACATATTGGAGATGGACAAAATCATGCCTCTTGCATATTGCAATTGTAAGCCACAATAAAAGTAATTGTCATAAATACTATATGAATGTACCCTTGCTTAGAAGTGACTGTATCTAACAGAACACACGGCGTTGACAAATTGAGTGAGCTTCTCACCTCTGCTGACGTAAACTCAGCCAAACAATAAGGGTACAAACATGGCACAATAACATGTAACTCTTTAAGTCGAACAACACAACGGGAACATACACATAACCAAAATGATAGTGGCATTTCTTTAAACTGGAACAGTTGTTTGCCTTGATGCTCAGGTCATACAAGCACACTGGCCATAACTCAACTACAAATAACATGCAGAGAAAAATACTTTATTATAATTTATCACAACTAGGATGAGACAAAACACAAGTACATAGTGGGCAGATCTGCAATCATGAGATACATTATAATTATGCTCAAAATTTTGCCTGCATGAAATGCTTTCAGTTTTCCACCTACTAATGTTATTATTTATTTATTAAGGCTTTTCAGTGAAAAAATGTACAGGGGTGTGTGCATGTATTACAATAACAAATAATTGATTTGATAATGCACTGATGGCACCCTGTGCCAATAATGTGTATTATACTCCCAAGCTAACAACATGCATTTTTCTTACAATAACCTTGCAACTCATTATCATCAGTGAATGTGCTATTGGAGTATTTCACTATATAGAATGTGACTATTTTATTGGAGAGTAAGGAGTTATGTACAATGCATATGAGTACTCTATTGCAGCTTGCAATTTTCAGTGACCATTTTTTACTAGAAACTATTCATTTAATTTTTCAAGGAAATAAACTCAATAGTTTGAAACAACTGCATTATGCTAGCATATAGCGCTCTATCCTATTATACTTTTATTATACTGGCATATTTGTCTAGTCTAGGCTACTAAATATCTGAAACAGCATTGTGGTTCCGCAGATCCTTGCTTGAGGCTTTTCTGGGCTTGATTGCGTATGATAGTTAACATTAGGGATTTCCAACCAAAATTAAAATTTTGGAATTCCTTGTGGTTAATTGTTTACCTAAATTCAGCAATTAATGCTGATGAATCTATTTAAAAAATCAAGTTCATAGCTTAATCCTAGATGGAGTTATGAAGGAAAACGTCATGATGATGCATGATTTTTCTGTACTAGCATTTTGTACAGGAAGTCCCATGTGGACACGGCACCGAAATTACCCTAAATTTTCTACTTCAATATTTTGAGCTCAGATAAATATTTTTAAGTGAAATTTCTCTCACACATTTCAGTACTAATGTAAACTGTCATGAAATGCAGAAATTTGTATTAATGACCACCCCTTAAAAAGGACCACATTAAATTTGCTACACTGCATTTTCAACAATAAACATATCCAAATGTGATTATAGTAAGTTAAGTTAGTATGTCAAGATCTCCTTTCTCAATGTCAAAGAGTAAATTAAGTGATAAAATGTCCTCCTCCCCATCATACTTTACATTAAACTAATCAGTAGTACCAGGTACCAAGCTCAAGACTCTACCTTTGTACCACGTCTCTTGTCCATTTTCATCTTTCCACTTATGAAGTATCTCCTTACCAATAAGGGATTGACAGTTTGTTGTTACAGTGCTAGGAGGAACTACTGAGTGTGCACTAGTTAACAGTTTGCAAAGGTTATTACAAATTACCTCAACTGGCAACTGTTTAGACTGCTTAGTTACAAAAAATATATCCTTCTCAAAGTACGATTGTTCTAAAACTTTCTTGCAAAAGTCCAGCTGTAATTTTAGTGCTTTGATTTTTTCTTTCTTTGTTTTTAACTTGCTCAAGTTTTCATTGACTTGCTCTCTGGTCTGCCATAGACCATATATCATAATACTTTCTGTTAAATGTTCTTTTTCCTTCAGTTTTCTTTGTCGCATTCATTCAAGTTCTAACTGCTTGGCTTGTAACATTTTAGAACGTTCTTCTAGCATTGTTAGCCTTCGCATCTTGTACAGCTGTTTAAACTCTGGAGCAATGTCGCGAGCTTTCTTAAGAAGATCATGTCTCTCTTCTGGTGATTTGGAATATAGCCATCTGGACGTTTTATTGTTTGCAAATAAAATCATTCCTTCTAGACACAAAGTAGTGGCATTAGGTTTTTGATATAATAGACGGTCCAGTTGTGCAAAATCCATTTCACTAACAACATTTGTTTTTGGCACTGATCTTGTCTCAGTTTGCAACTGAGTAGATGGATTATGGTATTTACCTTCCGGTAAATGATCTTCAACAAACCGTGACACTAGTAGTGAAAGTGAAGCAAACAAGGTTTGCAAAATCTCCTGTGAGGTTGCATCATATTCACTAGGACTAATCAATGCATTGAAAATAGCATCCTCCTTAGGTGGGAAATCATCAAAAAGAACAGCGGTACCAGTTAATACACATGTTGCATCACATGACCATTCATCAAAACATGATTTCAATTTCTGGTATCAATTATTCATATCTAATATTGACACATCACTACTTTCAAGTACACGCCACAAAGGACCAGTGACAATTTTGTTTATAAGACCGAGTGCTTTACATCCAGCTAAATATTGAGGAATCTGTATATCAGATAGAACAGCTCTTAACAATTGATTTGGAGTTTGCCAAACGTCAACGAAAATTGCTTAACTAATGGTACTATATAAAACAATGCACTTGCATCAAAAAAAAGAATATTAAACCAATTTCCTTTGAAGGAAGCCAGTGGATTTTTAGATACACCGTGGGATGATAAGGAGGTAAAGGACTGGTAAACACCACTTTGTTCGCTGCCATGCTTGCTTAATGCTTTGCATGCTGTCCTTACGAGCCTAACAGTTCCAGATTCTGATTTTCTAACTATAACTCCACTTCCAGCAGTGGATGTCACAGTAGTGACTTCCCAATGGCACAATACAGAAGCAGCAGTGTCAGCCATACCAACTATCATATGCAATCCACAGAAAAAGTTATTTAATGAACTCACATGTTGTTGTTCCTCTGGTGAGAGATCAGGCCACGACGACACTACATCTGGTAATATTTCTAAACGGTATGACTGCTATAATTCATTGAAATTTAGTAAGTAGTTTTTTACAAGCAGATTTACCAGCAACCAATTCAATATCATCTAAAATCTGCTTTAAGACATCAAGTGTCTTTTCTGCAGAGCCTGTCACCATCTCTGAAAGCCCTAATGTGTAAGCACTACTTCTTCCATCAGCAAACCGTGCAAATATTTGAAATGATCCGTAATGTTGTCCAAACTTTGAAGTGCCATCACTGTATAAAGTTAAACCAGTAGTCTTGCTAAGCTCTTCTTCCACTTGCTGACAGGCTAAACCTTTCATCTCTGAATACGTTCTTACCAGTGTTCCTGTCTGTGGCAAGTTGTCCACTTCATACCCAGCAATATTCTTCATAACAGATCTGATGACAGGTTCCACCTGTCGAATACCTACATTTAAACTTAATAACTCAAGACAGCACTGCCTTACATTATCTAGGTACAACTGCTTGTGCTCTTTTGTCTTCAACAATTTTGTATCTATTTCATTGAGCCTTTCACGTAACTGTTCGCTGGTACAGTAGACCCTCTCTTATCCGACCCCCTGTGTATATTTCCATTTGATAAAGTGTTCGGATAATTGAAATCGTTCGGATAACTGAAGAGACATTAGGATGACATATTTACATGCACATGTACACTTTATTTGAATTACAGTACGTATTGAAATAAAATGTTACGTTGTACATGTACAGTGTTACTTCGCATGGAAAAAATTAGATAGTGTACATTGTTTCATTGAAGCAAACCGTTTTTTAATAGCAAGGGATCTTAACTCACGTATTGTCGTCAAATTATACATGTTTGCCTCTGGTTGAAATTCCAGCCATTTTAAACACTTTTCAAACATATCTGCAGCAGCTCCATGAGAAATAGTGCACCCTTCACTGCTATCAACATCATCATCACTTTGGTCAACATCATCTTCACCAGTTTCTGTATTTTCTAGCTGAACGACTTCACAGATTTCATCATCAGTGTAGACCCTGTAACCCTGATCATTTCTATCTTGCTCTAACCAGTCAAGCACATCCTCTTCTTCAAGTTGGTTTTCTTCATTCTGGACTTCATTTAACATTCTCACCATCATCAATACATCAGTAGCAGGTTCATCAAATTCTATCATTTGGATGACTTCATCTTCTTTGTCTATTGGTATGATTTTCTCCCATGATTTCCTCAGTGTTTCAGCCTTAACCTCATCCCATGCCTCCTTAATGAGATCTACCACCACCTTCATGTTGACAGACTTTAAAAAGTCTATGATAGACCTACCCTCTTCATCTGCTAATAGCATTCTACTCAGCAGCTTCTTCTTGTAAATACGTTTCAAACCAATCAAAACACCCTGATCCATAGGTTGAATAAGTGACGTAACATTGGGTGGCAGAAATTTAGCCATGATTTTTCCATTTTCACTAACTAACTCATCTGCATCAGGATGGGCAGAACAATTATCTAGAAGCAGCACAGCTTCACAGTCTTTGCCTAGTTTCTCTTGGACGTACGGAATGAAATTATTATGAAACCATTCGTGGAACAAACTAGACTCCATCCATGCGTTCTTTTGTGCTGAGTAGACAACAGGCAAAAGATCCATGTTAATGCCTTTAAAGCACCTGGGCTTTTTAGCTTTTCCAATAAAATGAATGGGCAGTTTGACAGTGCCTGAAGCATTAGAGCAAACATTCAGGGTTATTCGATCTTTGGCCTTCTTCTGCCCATCAACTGACTTTTCAAACGAAGCAGCAAGTGTTTTCTCAGGCAACAAACGAAAATAAAGTCCCGTTTCATCACAGTTAAAGATGTTATCTAAAGGAAAGTTCCTTGCTCTGACAAATTCACGGAACGACGGCACAAAGTCCACAGCTGCATCATAATTAGCAGACAACTTTTCACCTTGGCTTGATATATTTCGTATTCCATGTCTATTACAAAATCTCCATTTCCACCCTTCACTAGCAACGAATTTGTAGTTGTCTCCAAACAGCTTCTTACTTAATTGAACGGCTTTCTCACACAATATGGGCCCCGTCACTGGTATCCCGTCCATCCGCTTTTGTTTAAACCACAAATACACAGCCTTGTCCAGTATCGCACTAGTTCCTAGTTTCATCATCTTGGGTTGGTGATACATTCCCATATCTAGCGTTTCCTTCTTGAAGTCTAGAAGTTTCTGGCGATCCCTTTTAATATCGCTCACGGTACTCTTACCGATGTCATATTTTGTTGCAATTGCTGCTAAGGAATAATTATTGTCGAGCAACTCTAAAATCTTCAGCTTTTCATCAACAGTTAGCACCTTCCGTTTGCGTTTTACCATCGCCATGTTTTGAAAACAATCGCACGTGATTTTTTTTTTTTTGCAAAACCGATTTCGGATAATCGAGGTTACGGATAATCGAGGGCCGGATAAGAGAGGGTCTACTGTACTCTGCTTTTCATCCAAACTTGTATGCAGTTGTGTTATTTCAGTTTTCAACATTTTAAATCATAGTTTGATTGAAGCTCTTCAAATTTGGAATAAATTTCATTTAAGTCAACTTCTACTTTCTGTTCTGCTTTCTTTGATACACAGTAAAACTTAAACACGTGTCTGCTCACCTTTATTCTGCAATAAGTGGTTATTTTCATGCAACATATGGTTTTCTTTTTCAAAATGCTTGATCAGTTTAGATTGTTCATCTATTTCTTGTTCTAATGCTTCTACTTGTAATTGTACATCCTCTATTTTATTATCACGTCTTTTAATTCTTTTATTGACATTTCGCACACTCAAGTGGCTCATTTTGTCACATAATTTATCAGTTTCTTTTTTTTTTTAGCTTCCAATGCAGATACTGTTTCATACAACTCTGTAGCTAGCTTTTTGTTTACATCCTACATGACTTCAAGATCAAATGAAGGTGGGATCTCACCACTGCTTTGGACTATTAAACCAGGTGGAGACCCTGTGGTTAGCTCCTTCCTATTATAACAACAAAAGAGCTTTTCTAAATATGACTGCAGTGTCTGGTGTTGTTTGTTCCTTTTAAGTTTTGACACTTCTTTTTCTATTCTTCCTATGTATACCTTAAAGGTTGAGAGAGGACACAAATCTGTACCATCATGATATAGTTGTTTAGTCCAGCTGTAAAACTCATCCCAACAAATATTATATTTTTGATAACTGCTCAGCTCAAAAACAATGCCATTAGTAGGTCCATTGCTAAGCTTAGGTAAACAGCAATCAGCAATGGCCAATTCAGTTATACTTGTCTCATCACAAAATGGTCCAATAGATACATTATTACTGCAACCACGTGCCATTATTAAACTAAGAAAAGAAATTTCACATAAAACATGACAAGCTACCATCACAATATTGCTCAATAACTGCCTTACAATAAAACTCAACCCGAGTGGCATTCCTAGTGCGGCTGGAATGCCAATTATGGCTTCATTGTTAAAACGCAAAGCGATATTTAACGTACCGCAACCAACAGTCTCTACTTAGATGCCGAAAGTTAATGCAACGTACAAAGAAGAGCCCTCCCCTTGCTTAAGACACTTGTTAAGTAATGTTAAACCCTAGGTATGTTCCTTAAAACCCAAACTTACACATGTATTTTGGCCAAACACGCACATTTAACATCATTAACCACCAAAACTAACGAAATATTCAAAATCAGCACATTTAGGACACAAGTAACACCTTCATACCTCGTTAAAAATCCACAGAACAGGACAACAAAAATCACTGTAAACAGTACCGCTATAATACATTGAAAATGTTCAAAATTTCTGTACAAATATTTTACATAGTTTTCAATGGGAAATTTGAAATACAATTTTAAATTCGCTATTTCTGATGAATTACTGGATGGAATTTCACGAAATAAGTTTTATTTGAAAGAGCAGTTAATTGGCTTCACACAGAAAGGAAGAAAGCTAAGAATTATTGCAAGGTTCATTTGTATGAGTAGTGAATATCTGCATAATGCTAAAATGATAGGTTGGAAATCCCTATTAACATGTTGCAGGTGATGGGCTTGGATTCCAGTTGTACTATCTCTACATCATATAGTAGCTCACTGTATAGTGTGATTGACCATTTTTGCTGTCTATGGTCGCTTAGAATTATGAAAGGTACCTTCAATATTCTGTTACCATAGGTAGAGTTGTTTTTTACATAAAAACGTTCTACATGCGCAAACAAATTGCGATGGATCTGGGTAATCCTTAAAGCTATTGAAGCAAAGCTTTAGTATTTATAGTACACAAGAAATCATAGCCTAATTGGTTTCTATTCCATCCTTCAGTAGCGGATTAAAAACGAGGCGGTGTCGGGAATTCCCAGTTGTCTGGAACCCCCCGGCTCCCTTACCTACCTTAACACAACTGAAGAAACACCATACAACTAGTGATAAGTGACAAATACTGTTTACAAGTAAAATTGTGTCAACTTACAACTTTTAGTCGTCTTCTTGAGACCCGCTGTCCATTCAATATACTTACAACATACAAGACCCTTTCAAATATTATGTTTTGTGCGCTTAGTGCCTGTATATTGAAGGTACTGCGTTTTTACGCATGCGTACTACTACTTCAGCCAGATAACACCTACAATAAGCAACAATGATCTTTAGAAAATAAGGGATCTTACAATCACAGTTATTAGATATGTGTTATTTTTATATGGTGCCATTTAACCGTTGTTTATTTTATCCCTAATAGAACGCACGACTACTCTATTAGAGTTGAATAGATGTCAGAAAAATACAGGCAATTTTTGGATATGAATCACGGCGACGAATCCAAGAATCAAGGAAGAATCACACGGGAATCACAAGGAATCACTGAATCAGTCCGAGAATCACAGGAAGAGAACAATGCACTTTCTCCGTAATTTTATTTGAAATTTCAGTAAAACATCGCATATGTATTTTAATACTCACGTGATCACTATATAACCACGTGAGCTTTTAATTAGTAGCACTGGGGCGTCCGCATGTGTATTTTCACTTGTATGGGAAACGATCTGTTAATACAGCTGCGTACAGCTGGAGCTCGAACTAGATCAATTGGAGCTTTTTGCCTTTCCAGTAACTACAGAGTGAAGTCCTTGCTGCAGGCTATAAACGGTTGACTGTTATTGTAAGCTACTGTATACGTAGCTAGCCCCAGTGTGCTGGATTTGGTGCAAGATTTGGCTCGAGATTTGGTGAGATTCATAACCTCAGAGATAACTGATTAGCTACTAAGACAACTAACTAGCTAAAGATTCGATCCATAAAGGTAATGTAACTATATATATCTAGCTATGTCACGCATGCACTACAGGGAAGGTTTAATTACAAGGCTGTAACTGCCATTCAGTAGGAAATCTTGTGTTTCCGGCAGGCTCAGTTTGGGCTCATGGTATTGCTCAGTAGCAATATTAAAGCCCTGGAGTGTTATGAGGTAGGATGAACGTTAACAGTGTATAGCTACTTAGTTGTATAAAGCAGAATTTTGAGGAATTTAAAGTTAATCAAATGCTAGCAGCTACTATAGCTAATACACTGCAAACAATCCTTACCAATGGGTCATGCCCCTTTCCTCTCAATAATTGCCTAAGCTTTTGAGTATACTATTATGCTGCACGCCTGAGAATGGCAGCTATAGCTATTGCTTAATTTAAAATGCCAACAGTAATTCTTAGGGTTGCGCCTGGTTATATTAACAGGTAGTAGCTGTTAATAAGCAGGCTTTAAAATTGTATTTCTTTGCTGAGAACAAAATGCTCTGAATTCTGGCTACATACAGAGTTTATTATTAAAGCATTAAGTGTTCATACATATAGATTTGAGGTTAAAAATAATTAGCAAGGGTGGTATCATGTTCCTTAGTACTAAGTTAGCACCTATCAAAGGCCTGATACTGTACATATATTGTTTCTAGATGGACGGGGCAGTGAATACTGAAGAATCCAATGGTAACATGATCCACCACTACTAGTGAAACTGTCATTACAATGATGCAACAGAGACTGCCAGAATACATCCAAAATATTTTTTATGGCCTGTGGGTATGACACCCTTCAAACCATTGCTGAGATGGATGTTGGTCAAACAACAGTGGATAATGATATTGACAAAATGTTACATTACATAAAGGAAACTTTTCCTAATGATACCAGGTTTTTGTAATCCCTCATTTATTGTTCGTATATTTATGTGCTCCTCAACAGGTTTCATCGCAGTGATTTTGTGACTGCAGTGCCCACCGTACCACCAGGCCACAGGAATATCATCTCACATTTTGTGAAAGATGTCCGTAAAAGTCTCCAGCCACCATAGAAGAGAATTTTAGAACACAGGAGATATCAAAGTTTGCGAATGTTTTTGTAGCACAGTGTGTTTGTAAGGAAGTGCCTGCATTTTGTCTAGCCTGTATAGGTACTAACAATTGTTTCACTGCAACACAAGTACTGAAACGTTAGCAGTGCATTTATTCTGAATGTAGAAAGCGCAATATCACAGTAATTAGTTTTGGTGGTGACGGGGACAGTCGCCTTTGAGAGCAATGAAAATCTTGTGTGATTTCAAAGTTGGTACAAATGACCACAATGAATTTCAATTTTCACCATCCCACTTATTGAATGAATTGCCCAATACTAAACAGTGGCCTTGGTTTTGGTTAAAGGTGACAGCTCCTGTAATATACATGCAGGATTTTGTACACGTAGCTGTAAAATTAAAAGCGCGACTATTAAAACCATCAATTATTCTACCATTTGGAGATTTTCTTGCTGGATCACACCATTTAAAAATCGTTTTAAATACATTTACTAAAGACCAGCATGGAATAAGACATAAGGACTTGGGGCATAAGGACAAGCAAAACTTTGAAGCAGTGTCATGAATAACAGCTCAGTGTGTATTTGACGCATTAGAGCAAATTCCAGATGCAAAAAGTACATTACATTACTTGAAATGCCTACAATATTTTGTTGATGCATACTTGAATAAGGGGCTTTCTCCTTTGGAGCGACTTCACAAGGCTTGGTACACAATTTTTTCTTTCGATGTTAGCACAAATGGGTGTTACAAAGCAAAAGGTACACCGTCAGAAACAACTTTATTACATACAATGTTCATGCTTGCATTGAGCTCAATGGACATAACTTGGTGATACTTTTACTGATGCTAAGAGACAAGGTTCCGAATGGTAGTAAGCATTTTTTGCCATGGCTGTTGGGATCACAAGGATGTGAGCAGACATTTCGGGCTGCACGGAGCATGACTAGCACATTTTCTACCATTATAAATTTCAGTATGCTGGGATTTTTACACCGTTTGCATTGGTTGCAAATTCAACTGCAACTGGAGTCAGAGACAGGTGAGAGTGGAATAATTTATCCCAGAGCCAAAGCTCATGCAAAAAAAGTAGGGTATAATTCACAACAAGAAACTAGTCTTAATGACATAACCGATGAAGATATCATTGCTACCATCGATAAAGCTCACAAGGAGGCAGTCAGTGCAATGAACGAACTGGGCATACGGTTTACCCATGAGCAAATGAAGGATATCATTTCAAAACCTATTACTACACCCGTGAATACTGAAACAGAAAAGAATGACAATGATGAAGAAGACTATGATGATGGCGGTGATTGTGACAGCATTCTTGACATCACACATTGCATTAGTGATGTTACAAACTCAGGCATGCATGAAGGAATGGTTACTGATATTTCTGCAATGGAAAACCTTGGCATTATTGATAGCAAAAATAGTAAGGCAATCCAGGATAGATTTAAGTGTATTCAGAGAAATACAATTTCTTTGTATACCAAGACTGAGAGCAGCCACCAACTGAAACCAAAGATTACACCATTTGTAGAAGTGAACCACAACAGCAAATCTTGCTACATTAGAAAGTCAACAGCTGTGTGGCTATTTCAGGAATGCGAAAGGGTTTCTACAGATCGTCTCTTCAGAGTCAGATCTAAGCAGCCATATTCATCAGATTGTAAATTTGACTCAAAGCCTGCAACTTCATTAACTTCAATAGTCCCTAAACCCAGTGATTCACAAGTTAAGAGAACAATTTCCTCATTGGCCCCTGATGCAAAACCTCACAGCCACCTAACTTCAACAGATTTGAAAGGTTCAATTTCAAGTTCACCAGTTAAGATGCTAGATGTGAAGGGTCCCAGTTTATCAACTGAAGCAGCGATAAAGGCTCCTACCTTACTCGCTAAAGAGGTTAAGGCTCCCAGTTTATCACCTACTTCTGAAGATGTGAAGACTCCCAGCTCATCAATCAAATCAGTAGCAATGAAGACTCCCTGCTTACCAGTAGATGTGAAGACTCCCTGCTTACCAACCCAGTCAGTAGCAATGAAGGCCCCCTACTTACCAGCCAAGTCTGTAGATGTGAAGACTCTGTGCCTACCAGCCCAGTCAGTAGCAATGAAGACTCCCTGCTTACCAACCCAGTCAGTAGCAATGAAGGCCCCCTACCTACCAGCCAAGTCTGTAGATGTGAAGACTCTGTGCCTACCAGCCCAGTCAGTAGCAATGAAGACTCCCTGCTTACCAGCCAAGTCAGTAGCAATGAAGGCTCTCTGCTTACCAGCCAAGTCAGTAGATGTGAAGACTCCCTGCTTACCAGCCAAGTCAGTAGCAATGAAGGCTCTCTGCTTACCAGCCAAGTCAGTAGATGTGAAGACTCCCTGCTTACCACTAGTGAGCAATTTTTGCTTACCAGCTAAGTCAGTAACTGTGAAGGTGTCCAGTTTACCAACTAACACAGCAGATGTGAAAGCTTCCCATTTATCAGCTAAGCCAGTAGACATGCAGGTTTCCAGCAGTGTACTGGCTAAGGTAGTAGAAATCAAGGCTAATACCCCACAAGGTAATACCCGAGATTTGAAGGCTCAAACATCTAACACCCATGTCCAGGTTCAACTACCTCAAGGAGTAGCCAAACATCAGTTTATTAATATTGGTGACGTTGCTGTTTTTACAATGCAAAGCAAATGGAGAATCGGTAAAGTTTTGCAGTTCTTTTATCAAGATGCCAAAACACTGAAAGCTCGCCAGTGTAATAGCGCAACAATTAACATTGCAACTGTAAATAAACATGTTGCTGTTGTTTGCTCATGGTTTGATTGGCACCCTCCTCTGTCTACCAATACATATTCTATATGTTGTGCTGGTATTATGCCACACTCTTGCTCACTAAATAATTACATTTTAACCCTATCAAGTGAATGTTTACAATCAGTTCTGTTGGAGAAGGCAGCTGAAAACATTTCAGGTGGTATTTTATATAGTGACAGTGCTAAACATCAGCTGGCTTATGCTAAACTAATATCACTTTCAGAGGAGGCGTTACTGTGCATCAAGAGAACTGCTCATTCAACATCATTTAACAAAGTGGACTTAACTTGCTCTTCTGAAATAGTAGAAGAGAGTGACATTGAAACTTGGCACAAATACGGTTGCTATCGTTTAACAGCTGTGCACAAATCCCACCTTTGTAACGATCAGTTGCTTGGTAATGTTCACATGGGTGCAGCACAGGAATTGATTAAAAAGCAATTCTCGCACATCAATGGATTAAGCAATACCCTTAGGCAAAGTTCTAGAAAACTGAAGACATTTGACAGTGGTGATAATTTACAGATTGTGCATGTCAAACTTGGAAGGACAGACCATTGGGTTGTTATATCAACTATAGGCTGTGCAAATGGTGAGGTAGACTTATATGACTCGTTGCAGCAACGACCAAGTTGGGAAACACAGCAAGTTATTGCACGGTACCTAAAATCGCCATCTAAATCAATTAAAATCAAGCTAGTCAATGTAGCTACACAGAAGGGTTCAACTGACTGTGGTCTCTATGCTATAGCCATGATGACCAGTTTAGCAAATAAAGAAGAGCCATCAAATATTGTGTATGATCAGGCAGCCTTAAGAATTCACTTGAAAGAGTCATTTGAGAAAGGCATCTTAAGCACGTTTCCAACCATCAAGAAAAGAAGAGTAACTAATCGCTTAACAATGGTGAAATCATGTTCTGTGTATTGTTACTGTAGGCTCCCAGATGATGGCTATGAGATGATTCAGTGTGATGGCTGCGATGAATGGTGTGTGGAAATTGAGTCATTTAAACAATCTGACCAATGGCTATGCAAGATGTGTGACAAACATTGACATGTTTTGTGCTTTATGTACTATATATAGATTAGTACAAGTGGCTAATATTTTAAAACACAACCAATTAGACAATGATAGTGAATTCTTTCTACAAAGAGTGCTTTGCCAAATAACTATGTACATGAGATCGGGCAGAGGTATTGATAGTAACACGAAAAGACAAACAGTAATTTAGGGATAAATAATGACACAAAAATAGTGGACACACAAAATAGTACTAGTATAATTATGTACTCAAAACTGTCCCGGCATATCAATCAGTGTTCAATCAGACCAAAAGTGGCTATTTAATTTGGCTCATAGGGTATACTGGGGTATGGCACAGATCTGCTATGGTAGCACTGTTACAACTAACTTTCCTTTAGAATCGGTGTCATCACAGTAAAAGTATTCAAGATTCATCTAGTTTGATTATGTCCAGTTGACCGGCGGTAAGTTAGCATCCTCGGTTGGCATTTCAGTTTTGCACTCGAGTTTTCACTTGAAAAGACGAAGTGGCTTGTAGGCCGGCGAGACTTTTTCAAGTTTGTAGAGCAATTCTCAACTTATTGAAGTTCTCATAAAGCAGCATAGAGTCAATTCTACGCTGGAATCATTTGTGTTGTCGTCTCGGAATCATTTTTATTATCAGAATCCTCCATCAGAATCATAAGAATCACTGGAATCACCTATCGAATCGCCCGGAATCATAGAATCACTCAGAATCAATTGAGAATCATTCGGAATCATTTCGAATCTTCAAGAATCTTAGAATCAGTATTAGTTTACTAGAGATTCCGAATCACGTCGATCAAAATCCCTTAAAAATTGGTAGTTGCGGACCCCTCACGAGCGAGTGTTCGTCTTTTTGGCTTGTAAATCACACATTATAGGCCTTTGCTGGTGTTATGTGTATTCGTGTAGTTAGCCGTATTCATTAACCTTGAATAATAGTGATGATCTCTGCACCATCTGATTTACCAGCATCTTTGCTTTGGTTTCCTTTGATAATATTCCACGTTGTTGAATTGTCTTAGTTTTAGGCTACCTACTTTATGTATTCCTGGGTTAACAGTAGACATTGATCTGTTACTTTATGTCTAATTTGTTGTTTTCTGCTATAGCTCAATTATTCATTGCATTTCTTGATTTCACCTGTTACACAAAATGGTGTCAGTGTAACAACAGTTTATCTGGGTATGCCTGGTAAACCTAAAAGGCCAGGAGGTCATGGGTATGGTAGGAGAAGCAAGAAGTGCATTGGGCGACGGTTTAAATCATCAAAGAAGAGAGCAGTTGCTGCAAATGAAAGTACACCAGCACATGAAGAGGTATGCAACTTTGTGTGTTGCAGTGCAATCTTGAGCTAAAATATTAGGATACCCTTGCAAGTTTGTATGCTAGTTTGTCTACTGTAACACTACCAAAGGGATGGATTATTAATAAATTTGATGATGAAATCCAATGTATACAATTATGACAACAGCAGTTGGGCACTCCAGTTATTATTTTTCATGTTTTGCAAATTAGAAGCAATTTAACTTGGGAACTTCATACTGCTAACCATTTAATATCTCCAGAATCTGATTTACTATACAAACAGCCTACACATCTAACAGCAGAGAGTGCAGAAAGGCTTATCCACCATATTAACAGTTGTCATCTTTGTACTGGTAACTCAGACAAACAATTTGTTGAGTTGGCAAAACAAAGGAAGGGAAGATTTCTAACCAGAACAGGAGAGACCATTGCTTTTCTTGAAGAAGATATATGTTTTAGCATTGAGGAAGAAGAGCCACAGTGTTCCACAATTAGACATAGAAACTGTGCAGTATTGCTTTCGACATCTGGAGTGTGCTCTGTTTGTTCCAATTACCGTAATACTTTGAGAGTTTTATTATGCAGACACAAGAAACAGCCACGTAGCCCACATCCTAATAAGAACATCAGGTTCTTTACCACCCCTCAGAGGCGAGCTCACCTGCAATCCCTCCGAAAAGCAATACGCAACAAAAACAGACAGCTGAAACGACTGAGAGCAAAACTTGAGATGGTGGTTAAAATTGATAGTGTTGAAGTAGATGAAGGCTTGGCCCAGGACCTGCAAATGATGGTAGAAGACTGCAGTAATGCTGAATCAGTCAGAGATGAATTCAAGCGCATTTTTTGGGAACAACAGGTATGTATGCATCTGTTTGTATTACCAAGCACCATTGACTTAATATATTTGCTATCATTTAGGCAGCTGCTTGCAGAGCTAAGAAGAATGGTGTGCGATGGCATCCACTTTTCATAAGGTGGTGCCTCAACATTATGTTAACCTCTGGCAAGACGTATGATATTATAAGAGAGTCTGGCTTTATACGATTACCATCAAGAAGAACGCTGAGGGATTACACCAACTGGATGAAACTCAAATCTGGCTTCAATGCTGAGCTACTAAATTACATGAGAGAGGAATTTAAGATTGACACATTGCCTCCATGGAAGAGGTGGGTTTACTGTATGGAGTTACTATACTTGATTTATTACATGGTGTAGGTATGTTACAATAGCGTTTGATGAAATGAAAATAAGGGAGGATTTAGTATTCAATAAAACAACTGGAGAGATAACTGGCTTTGTTGACTATGGTGAAGAAACTTTTGATGAACGATTTGAAGAGTTAAGGAGGAGGTGTAATCAAGGAACACAGATTAGGGAGAGGGTTGTGGCTACGCATATGCTTGTGCTGATGGTGAGGGGAATATTCTTCAAAATGGATATTCCAATTGCTCAGTTCCCTACAGCAGGTGAATTTCTACATACAAAGTTAGCACATTAAAGCTTTATTTATAGGTGTGTCTGCTGATGATTTGGTATACATGACATGGAAGGCAGTTCAGATGCTGTCTTTAGTGGGGCTAGAGGTAAATATGATGCATATAGTTATTAGAAAATCATGATGCACTTTTCTATAGGTTATATGTATGGTTGCTGATGGTGCCAGTAGCAATAGGAAGTTTTTTGCCTGTCATTCGATAGAAAAGTACAAGAAGATGTGTATAACTTACAAGGCACCAAACTTAACCCTACCCGGACAATTTGTGTACTTCATGGTTGATGTACTGCATTTAATGAAAACAACTAGGAATGCTTGGAGCAATTCTCAAGCTAAAGGAACACGTCACTTGGAAGTAATTATACTTGAATATAGCATTTCTTTATTTGTGACTGGATTTTCGAAAAGGGGTCTTCCACACACATCCACTTTACTACCTTCAACAACTCATAACTTTGGACCTGTAAAGCCTATGGACTTGACCGTTTGACGTGACTTGAGTTTGGAGAATCAGCATATTCTCCTAGTTTGGCAGATAAAAGTTTTATACATCAATCATAATTTTAAACATTATCTATAATTAGTGGATGAGTTCATTCAATTCCCAAACTTCTGACGTATATGATACATAGTTTGGCAAAATCTTTGTCATGACTATATTGCATACCAAACCCTTTAATATGTAGGTACTAAGCTCATCAGTGGCAAATGCATTTGACACATTGAGAAGTCTTGGCATCATACAGGGCACTGAGGCAACTGAGCAGTTCTGTCGAACATTCGACAGATTTTTTGACATGTTAAATACAAGAATAATTCACCGAGAGATAAGAAGCAAGAAACCAGACTTGGCAGCATATGAAAAAGCTGATGATTCTAGATTTGAGGTATATTGTATTTCAGCCTACAATATTCAATTGCGTTTTACAGTGGCTTGAACAAACCTTTCTGAGGTATCTTAATGATTGGGAAGCATACGTAAAATCTAAGGATGCAATTCCTAAAGCTGCAAAGCAATTCTGCCTACTACCATCACAAACAACATTAGGGTTAAAAATGACCGGTAAGCATATTATCATTTTCAAGGTGTTTCCTTTTAATGATGTGTATGTACTGTCATTCCAGTGTACTCTTTTTGTGAGATGGCAAAATTCCTGTTGTCACAACCCAACGCTGGTTACTTATTGTCAGAGAGGTTCAAACAGGACACAGTTGAGAGCTATTTTGGACAGCAAAGATCAAGAGGTCAACGCAACGACAACCCATCGGAACAGCAATTCCTGCACAATGCACAAGCAATTATAATACAAAAGTCTCTTGTTTCTGGTACCAGCAGTAGTATCACCAAGAAAAGATCTAACTTAGAATTGTCCCCATTGTGTAGGCCCCTTTTGATCCTTTAATGTTTTTCTTTAACCCAGTTTTATACTCTTCTAATATCCTTCCAGCAACAGTAAAACCACGGATCGTGAACCACAAAGTGGCAATGTCATGGAGCAAATAACTGGACCAATCCTCCTCAAGCCCACCAGCAATAACATCCCAATAGAATTGTACAGCCTGGTGGTCCATCAGTTCAGTTATAAATTCACCCCCCTACTGGACCCTTTCTCCAGCTTTTCATAAGTTATATCTTCCACTGCGCATAAAAAGTGAAAACAATCGTTAGAAACATGAATTAATCCACCGCGATCACTTTTCAATGTCCAGGTCTTTATGTAATCCAAGTATGTTGCAGTGGCCTCAACTGTTTCAGCATCTTCTATCATGCTCAGTAGAGCCGAGGTAATTGCAGCTCCTCTATCATCATCTGCTGTCTTAAACTTTTTTAGTGTCCGCCTTACCACATACCCAGCAGCATAGTAGATGGCATTTTTCTCAATGACAGAATATTCACGTGGCTCCACACATGGTGACACAGACTGTGTAGTCAGTTCATTAGCTGACCCTTTCATAAATAACACCTCTACTATCATCTAATGGAAAACATTTCAAAGTGAAAGACACATCACAAAGCAGAATTTTTCCACAATGTTAGGGCCAATCGTTTACATTCCATACATATTATATACTTAAAACCCTTACACTTCACCACAAATTCTTACTTAGCCTTAGGGCCTGAAGAAGGAACAGACTCAGGCTGATAATTATAATATGGATGCATGGGATTTGCTGCTACAATAGTGAATTGTTATGCACATATGACTACTATACCTAGAGACTTACGAGTCTACTACCATCTTATATATTGGCTAGTTACACAAGAAACATGACATGCAGTCCAGACCTGCCATAAAATTGGATTGTTGTGCTCAGCATCCATATTCATGCCCTTCAAGTATCGTGACATAGTCTCCTCGCAGTACTTGTACATATCCTTAAAAGATGTCTTCTTTTTCCGCTTCAACTGAGATACATCCTTTTCTACGATACAATAGTAGCTAATGAACTCCTCATTTCGAACTGTGCAAAGGTCCTCCACCAGCTTTTTTAACCTTTTAGCCTTAACTGTATCTATTTTGCACTCTTCAGAATCAAAAACACATCTTAAAACATCCTTATAGTCTCAAACAGAGTCTACATCAGTGCTGCTACATTCTGTCGCCATTCGAGACGGGGCGCGTAACCAGGATATGACTAGGGCGCTTATTTGTTTCCTATCCATAGCGCGTATATTATCTATGGTTCACCCATGTTGAGTCTATAAGCGCCTCTTAAGAATAATTACGTATATATGAGTCAGCAATATGATTAAAACCCATAGCTACCGAGCCTAAATATTTCGAGTGCTTTTAAAGGTTTCAATTTTTGGCGGGTTCCTTTCCCGCAATCGTTTTTAGCTTGTCAGGCTAGCCATGGATCAGGATGGTGAGGAGATATTTAATAGTGCTACACTGATTGGAAGTTATTCAGAGCTGGAATGGGGGAGGAACTTTCAACGTTACTTTAGTTAAAAATTACAGTTTGCATACTTGGTAATATCATAGATCTTTTACGCCCTTATGATAATATAATAGCTTGTATGATTAGTCTTTGAGTCCACCATTTAGTTAATCTCATGGTTAAAACGTTGTTTTTTTTTTTACACTTTGGCTGATTCAATACCAGTACCAGATTTAGTTACATGTATCTCCCCATGGGAGACTGTGTTATGTGGAAACTTGGAGTTGAAATACTTTATCCCTTCAGATGGAAATATTCCACCCTGGGCAGTGGGATTGCAAAGAAAGGGTAATTATTATGAGGGGACTGTGGAGGATGCTGATGGAATACTTTTGCTCCATAAGCAACTAACAGTAACAACTTTTGGTACAAGAAGAAGTGGATCAGTCAGTAGTCAGGTATGTGTACACTGTACCTGTTATAGGAGAATCATTGTGCTGCAGTAGCCCGTATTTTCTTATTACAATTTATTGAAATTAGCACCACTAACAATGTGCATAAATAGACATCAAGCATGAATGCTAGAGAATGTGTGTATTTATTATGAGTGAAATGTAATTTATTATATGATTTACAGCCAGATGGTAGAAAGATTTTTTGGAAGCAGACTGTTGGTACCTTTGAAGTGCAGTTGATGAGATTCCATTTCAGTTAGTTGCTGTCCGTAAAATGGATTGTCAATATGGTGAGCATTACTTTCGACCTCGTGAAATAACAAGTAAACGGGTATGTACAAAGTTAACTAGAAAATCAGGATGCAAAGCACAGATCATTATCAAGGAGTACCGTCTTTACCCAGATTACCAAATAGACAGCACTAAAGTTAGCCAGCTAAGAAAGCTTAAAAGCACTAAGAACCAGGAAATCCTACAAGCCCTCAAGAAAGGGTCATCTGTTAATACAGAGACAAGGTACTATGTATCACTTTCCATCAATGCAGCTCATAATGGTGTACGCCACACTGGAAGAGCTAGGGGAATGTCACAAAGAGTTGATCCTCTTGTTTCAAAATTTGTTGAGGAAATTGTGAGAGAAGGGACAACTGATATTGACACAGTTCAGAAACTGTTGAAGAGTAGAATTGCAATTGAATTGAAACATTCTTTACCAGATGTCATGGACCGAGCATTTAATCCAACTAAAGATGACATCAGAAACCATATACATTGTGCCATGAGAGCTATTGAACTGTCAAAATTTGATCAAGAAAACTTACAGAAAAAGTTAATGTGGAGAATCACTGTCTACTAGGAAGCAATACTTCCGTCCATTTGTAAAGAGCTCTGATTCTGCTGAAGTTGAAGAACAGTTTTCTCAAAGGCTTCTTTGGGTGCATCAAGAAGATTGGCAACAGAAGTTATGTGTAAAGTATGGGAACACTATCTCATTGATTGATGCTACGCATGTGTCCGCACAAATGTGGGATACTGTGTAGTAGCAGAGTTTGTAGTACAGGATGAAAATGCCCAACAAATATTGGAAGCTCTGACCATTTTACAAGGTTGGAATCCAGATTGGAATCCACCCTTTTTTCTCTGTGATTATTCAGAGGCAGGCATTTCCAGGTGTAATTGTGTATATCTGTGATTTTCACAGAGAACAGGCCTGGGTAAGGTGGGTGAGAGCCCATAAGAATGGTCTCACAAAGGAGGAAGGAGAAAAGTTGTTGGAATTGCTGAGAGATTGTGCTTGGACCGAAGGTGGAGATGAAGTGAATATGATGAAGATTGATGAAAAGTATAAGAGTGCGGTGAAATGTTTGAAAGATTCCTCAGTATGGAAGAAACATGACAATGTTCAGGGTTGGCTTACTTCAACTTGGCTTTGTATTCCACAGGTATGCTGAAGTTGCGCTTATGTCAGTGTCTACATGCATGAGTATGGTTATGTCTGTAGGTATAATAATGTAGATGATATTATTTCTATTTTGTTACAGAGATGGGCAAGAACATTTCGTGACAGCAGCTATCATGCAGCTGTAGAAACAAACAATGGAACTGAGGCACTTAACCGTGTACTGAAATATTCCTACTTGCCTCGTAAGGCTTCACTTACCCTTACAGGCATAGTGAGGATAATAGTTGACCAGTTCCTACCAGATATGTATCAGAACTACATTTTCCAAAATTTTAAACAACTTGATTGTTATCGTTTGCCATCATCAACAGTACCTGAGTACTTACATGGAAGGCCTCCTTCTGTTGTAAAGCACTGTTTGATTTGCAAAACCAAGAGTAACAGATACCCTTGTGATGCAATAGAGTACACTGGGGTACATGGCGAATTCCATGTGATGAAAGATACAAAGAAGCACACAGTGAACTTTGGCAGTAGAAATGCCAGCACATTGGCATGCTCATGTAAAGACTGGAAACGGTGGCATCTACCTTGTAAACATTTCTTCACAATATTTCGTTGGATACAACAGTGGGATTGCGATGCATTGCCCCTTGAGTATAAAAATAGTGCCTATTTATCAACTGACAACTCTGCAATTCACGAATATCTGGACAAACAGGGAGTTCTTGATAGCAATGATGCTCCAGATCCATTAAATGACTCTTCTGATCTTCCTGCACTCAGCAGTAGTGATGCCAGCAGTAGTGATGGTGGTAATGTTGTTTCAAATGAAAGTGTGGTGATGACCTCTGATGGTTTAAAGGATCCACTGCCCACCAAAAGGGTAAGGAGGGGTGTATAATCATGCATTGTACGTGTAGTTATAGGTATATCATATTTTGCAGCTGATCACACTGTATGCAGTTGAATACAACATGCAGTGTGTCTGTGTGATGTGTATGCAAATAAATGAAACAATATATATACCTGTTACTTTGCAGGTTTCAAAACCAACTACTGAGCAAGAAATGGTCAAGGCAAGGATAACACTCAAAAATTTGGAAAACCTAACATTCAATTTTCCAAACGATGAATCTTTATTGAAGGAATTCAGTGAACAACTGAGTAAATTATTCCACACCTTCTATTCAAAACTAACACCACAAACAGGGATACTAATACGACCTGTAACAAAGCAAAGATTACAACTAATCAAGCGGAAATATAGGAAGCTAAAATTCCCAACCTGGAAGATTTCTTCATTGCCAAAGTCTGTTAAAAAGAGAAAGAAAACAAAGAAAATACTGAAGGTTAATACTGCGTTTGCTTAGTACATAATGAAATTGTAAGCAGTTGTAACAGTTAGCTTCCAAAGTGAAATAAAATAACAATGACTGAATGGATGTACGTATTAGGCTTGTGATCTCAAATCACCCAAAGTATTGCCACACCAATAATATGTGCGTGCAGCAAAACTCAATGTAAATTTATGAATAGGATGAACTGTTTAGTGTATTTCACCACTGAGCCTATTTGCCCTTGTTAAACTTTCCTCCCCACTTGCTGTACACACAACTAATACTTAATTCATGTGTGTATTATATGTATACATGTATCTTCATTGTACTTTACAGCGTACAGGCACCTCCACTACTTTTACTAATGGAGTGATGGTATCAAGACTTACCTCAGCAAACACGAGTGGTAATGGCAGTGCAACAGCAAATACATCTGCTGGTTAGAACAATCAGTGTCATTGCATATCTATATATTTGTATTATTGCTTAGTGACTGCTACAAACCATGCAACCAGCAAAGCAATGGCAGAAGCTAGTAGTTCCAATATGCTAAAATTTGACAGTTCAATTGTGTCAGGCGTAGAAGCCAATTCGGCAAGAGTTTTGCTATCAAGCTCTACTAAAGTTGGGGGTATGCACATACCTAATAATTGTCATCTGTATATCTCGTAAATGTATGTTACAGTTGGCAAAAAGAAATCACATAGATGTGGAGAATGTAGTGGTTGCCAAACAAAAGATTGTATGGAATGCACTAATTGCATGGACAAAGTGAAGTATGGAGGGCCAGGTAAGAAAAAACGATGCTGCAAACAAAGGAAGTGTTTGCAAGATAGCATTCAGAAATGTGGTAAGTAAAATATTCAGGATGAAAATTGCCTACACATTATCATTCAGACACGGCTATGGAGACTGCAGTTGATACCACTACGGAAGCTACTGTAAATAACACAGCAACAGTAGCTGCAGAAAATCACATAGCTATAGTTAATGCTTCTAATGACGATAAATGGGTTGACTTACAGTGTCATGATTGGTGGAAACTTCAACCACACCTAAAACAGAAAGTGGATTTAACATGCAATGTATCCATATTCATATACAGTGGAACCTCTCTATTACAGACATTTTGGGACCCAAAATTTTTGGCCACTTTTTGCTGTAATATAGTGGTTTTCCTCTTTCAGACATAAAAAAGTTTATAAACAAGACCTGCTGGGACCAACCTTTTTGCCCTTATTATGGAGGTTTCTTCTATTGTGTCCTTAATTCGGGGAGTTTGTTAACAGGGATTTCACTGTAACATATTTTTCTAGGTCTACAATCTTTGGAGAAAAGCAAGCAAGTTGCAGCTTGGCACATGGGGTGTATCCACCTTATCTGACAGTGACATAAATTCACTGTTTCCTGGCAATTGGCTAACTGACAAGGTATATACATAATGCATGTGTATAGTAATATTGTATCCCATGCACCAAAGCTATGTATTTGGGAAATACCATAATATGATCCAACAAATATGTGTTTAAAATATACACATAATGCACAGATCAAATAAAATGTGCAACAATAAAATATATAATAAAATACAGGGTCAAATTGCAAGTTTATACATCAAAGTACTCACAAGTCTTTTATCTGTGATGTATCACAGAATATTTTTGATATTGACAAATCCTTGCTTTGTCTCGGACTTGTGTAAATCATGTACACATACTTATGCACATTCCAAAATTCACATCTACAATATATAGTTTACGTCTTATATGTCATATACAATTGCTTACTTCTCAGGTAATTATGGCATTTCTGAAAGTAGCATCAAATATAGTAGAGGAAATGGTAAGTCATTATGAGATGGAATGATCAAGTGATAACTAATTGAACATAGGAAAAAGTAAAGACCTTTACTGTGTCAACTTTTTTACTGAGTAGTATTAACCACAATGCAGATTTGGCCAGGAGGTGGTACAGAAATGTGAGTACACAAAGGTGCCTTAAGAGACACCTGACATGTATAATATCTTCTGTAGATTGACATGGAACAATTTGACATTTGGCTATTACCTATGAATGTCAATGACAATCACTTATGGTGAGTTACACACTAAAGGAGGAATGGGAAATTAGGAAACTGGAAATGGGAAATAAGGAAATGGGAAAGGGAGTATTTCTCTTTAGTGCATTTTTTTGTCGTATTGGCAGTATTACTAGCAAGTGAGGGCGTTAGAAACCATCAGTGAAGGTGCAAGCTGGGCATAAAGCTAAGTGTATAGTTGAAACTTGGAATATTTGGTGTTCCACAGTCAGTGTGACTTTGCTAGGAGTAGCTCACAGAGTAGCTAGAGTGACTGATTTAAAGCATCTATATTCAAGTGTTCACAGTATTCAATATGCAAACTCGGCCTCACTCTTCCAGCATGGATCTGTATATCACCTCAAATTAGCTCATATTTGTGCCAGCACTTCCTGCTGTGATTACACTATAATGTGATTACTCTACCCAGTGTCACAAGTTCTCCTGTCACTGTTACTAACACTGGTATATTGTACGTATGATGTTGTAGCTATCCACATGACATTACCATGTGCTTAATATAGTCTCAGATGTAGTGTTCAGTGAAGTAGTAGAACAATAAGTCAGCAATCTCTTACACTGTATCATGATCACAAAATAACATAATACGTTTAGTCCACTATACAGTCATGATAGCACTGGTAGCATAGAGAGCTGAGCATATGCTGGTAGTACAGTGTCTTGACATCACATCAGGAATCACCACATGCTTAACAATGGGATCAGCTTTCTTGAAACACATATTTGATATTTTCTTTTTGAAGGAACAGAGTACCAAAAGTTGGCTAGTGAGATTTCACTCTACCTAAGGCAACACTGATTACACATGTGCAAAATACATGTACATAATCATATTATGTGGTTATGCATATGTGTCAATAGTAGCCACTTTAAGTCACAATTCTTGTTGAATCATAATCTGATTAGTGCCGAACTTCAAAGTTGCACTGAACGGAATGCCAAATAATGGATTCAAATACAAAGTTTTGACCATGCTCTTGGCTTAATGTCCAGCTTGCACTTTCACCAACAGCCTTACTTGCTAGCAATACCACCAATACAACGAAAATGCACTATAGAGAAATACTCTGTTTCCCATTTCCTTGTTTCCCATTTCCGGTTTCCTAATTTCTCATTCCACATTTTAGTAACACCCAAGTTTGCATCATTGTTATGATACAAGAATTTCATCAAGCATACTTAACATCTGCACTGTAACTGCATAGGTGTTAAGAATCTATAGCCATGAAATGTTGATCTATGATTCATTGGGACATTCCAACATTGGTCATGTGAGCAAGATTAATGAGTGGCTATCCTCTCACTCAGTACAACATTGGAAAGAAGTTGAAGCTACTTTAGATGTACGTAAGATGAATTTTAAAATAACAGAACATTAAATATAATTTGTGTGGATTTTAGCCTGCAGTTCCGAAACAACAGAATGGATATGACTTTGGTGTTTTCACCTGCATAGTAAGTTTATCCACTGTACTGTTATAACTACTTACCACTCATGTCTTTCTTTACCCTTTCAGTATGCTATTCATGAAGTGATGAAAGCCAGGAAATTTTTAGTTAATCAGGTAAAAGTTTTAGAGTGATAACTATAGTTCACCCAGGAACAAACTTCCAAAATATAAAAACAATTTTAACCTCAGCTGGGGCAGTAAATCCTTACTGCCCCACACATTTTCGTGTTCCTTTTCTTAAACCACTGCATAAATTTTATGTCAGTTAGCTTAGATCACTTAGCTTAAATTATTGTATAAAATGCTATGGTTGTGGGCCTGCAGAGAGACTGAAGTAGACTATAAGTATTTCTAACTGCCTGATTGCATGCAGACATGTAAGCGAGTAGCTTTAAGTGATGGACCCCACACAGGAAGAGCATACAACTGAGAAAAATAAGAGCATCTCTGCCATCATCTCAAGGATATGTAATGGTAACAGATGATGATGATAGTTCATTAAATACAAGTATAATAGCTCATCTTCTTGCAAACATTAGCAACATGAGCATCCCAGCTCAAGTGTGAATCAAAGTAAACTCATAAATACTTGTGACACTCTACACATTTTAAAGGAGAGATACTTAAATATACAGGCATAGGTGGAACTCTAGGTTTTGTTGTTTCATCTTAAACCACATACTGATACTGGACTTTTCACATTAACCTATGCCTGTAGCTGGACCTAGGCTGGTTGAGATATAATAAACCGATGGAAATTGCATCTTCAAAGGAGGTTCTGTGCATGTGCATCCAGGGGTTAATAAACACCTAGCTAATGAAAATGACGCAGTGACAGCAGTGCATGCATGGTGTTGGTTTGAGTGGTGTTACATTGTTAACCTACATATACCCACATTGTCTGCTCTATTATGATAATGATTACAAACTGATGTTCATACTACTGGCCTGCCGCTAAGGCACTAGCCAAAACCATGGCTGAAAAAAAGCGTTTTCTTATAACTTGAAAGGGATAGAGTACATTATCATGCAAAAGTAACGTGCAATCCCATACCTTTCATCTTGAACGTGAGTTCCTTCTGCTGTGTCATTGTGTGTCCACGTCCACTTCGTCAGCATTGGTGTTATTAGGCGCATATCAATCTCTCATTAATTATTTTATTTAAGGTCACTATAGGCGCTTATGGACTCAACATGGGTGAACAAAACGATAGCCTAAATTGTAATTCTATAGGTTCTTTTGAACAGTTAGAAACAGCCATTAAAAGATATGAAGAAGTGAATTACGTCACATTGTACAAGCGGAGCTCTAGGACCATAGAGGCAGCTAGGAAGCGAGCTCCAAACCGCCACTTCGCCACCCCCTGAGTGTCTCCCTCACACTGATGTTCACCCGGACGCTCAAAGCGAGCTCCAAACCGCCACTTTTCGGAGAAGCTGTTATATTACGAAATGGACTTGGCCTGCGTTCATGGTGGTAGGGAGTATGTTGCTAAGTTGAAAGGGAAGCGAAAGCAGCAGAGGTATGCTAACCACATAATAGTAGTTGTTTGTAGTATTGGTTCCATGCATGCATCTAGTGTATAGTAATTTTGTACTTATTACTACACGTTGCTCTTGTTATATACACTCCCCCAGACCTAAACAGATAGAAAAGGCCATTTCATATAAATTCTCTGTATAGTACAGTGTCCATCATCTACTTCTGTTTGCTGTCAGCACTGTAATGTTTATTCAAGTATTCTGTATTATTCACTTTCTTGCGCACTATAGCTACAAGCTCAGTACAAAGAAATTTCACAATTTTTGTTGATGGTCAATGACATATTGAACTTACCTCTTTGTAAAAGAATGCTTTGTGTATACTAATGACTTGAAAAGTTTCTCCCTTAATGAAATGGGCCACCCACCTCGTGCCTGGGTGAATAGAAGGAAGCAGAGCTTATTTGTAGTGGATAAAGTTGTAATGTTTTAGGCAGCTTGCAAATGATGTCTCCAATCAGTGTTAGCCACTTGTTCTGTGAGCAACGTGCACACATCAATGTATGTGTAGCACAAAGCTCTTTAGGCATATCACCTGCATACAATTGCTTTTATATAGCACATTTTTGAAGGAGTGTCCTTTTTACATCAAACTGAGAACAACACCAGATGGTACTAAATTATTTGTAAAAGAGATGAATAGCCAACACAGCCATGAGCTACTGAAGGTTAGCTGATTTTACATATATTATTCTGGTTTAACATTACCATGGAATGCTATAGGAAACTTATATGCACATGCCTAAACAACGTCGACTTGATTCCGACACTCAGAAAGAAGTAGCTGAGATGTTGCAATTGAAACCTAACAAAAAGCTACTGCAAAATCATTTAGTGTGTTTAACCGGAAAGCCTGTAATATTGAAAGATATACACAATCTTTCTTCTAAGTGTGCAACTTATGAAAACAATTTTCAGGAGTTACTTACAGAGATGAGAAAAGTGAAAGGTACGGTATTGTGGTTTGTGGATCATTATTATGTAATGTTGGAATGCAGGGGCCGAAATCAGAAGTTTTATTGATGAAGGAAAGACACTACAAGCTATTTACTTTCAAACAGCAGAAATGAAACATATGTTCAGTGTTTACCCTGAAGTATTGTTCGTTGATGCAACATACAAGCTGAATGATTTGCACATGCCGCTCTATATACTTTTAGCTATTGATGGAAATGGTGAGAGTGAGATTGTCTGCTTATGGGTTGTCCAAAATGAAGACAAAGTTACAATTACTAATCTTTTCGCAGAATTCAAAAGGTGCAATGAAAATGCTACACTTGTACAATGTGTGATGACTGACAAAGACATGACTGAACGAGATGTCATTAAAGAGCAATTTCCTCAAGCTGGCTTAGCTATTTGTTTGTTTCACACCTTACGCACTATGAGGAGAGAAATATCTTGCGATAAACTTGGCATCTCTCAAGGTGAGAGAGTGATGTGTCTAGAGCTTCTTTCAAAAATGGCATACTCTAAGAGTGAAGAGGCTTACCAGGAGTATTATGAAGAACTAACTCAGTGTGCACCAAGAAATGTATTAGATTATTTCGAAAGCAATTGGCATTGCATTCGTCATGAGTGGGTTGATGGACTGAAAAATTCCTTGTGCAATTTTATGAATCGGACGAACAATAGACTAGAGAGCACCAATGGAAAGTTGAAGGCTGTTATTACGAAATATTCAGGAATGGTACAATTTTTCAATGATCTGATGCAGTGTATCCAATCTCTCAAGCTTGAAAGGGATCATCGAGCTTTAGAAGTAACCATGAAAAGGCGAGTTTATAGTTTTACAGCTGAATCTGTACTAGGGAAGTACTCTGCTGTTCTAACACCTTATGCATTTGAATTTGTAAGCAATCAATTGCAATATTCACGAAAGGTTACAGTTAGAGATGACATCGACAACTTTAGAAGCAGAATCTAGCGGTGTGGATTTCATCTGTACAGAGCAACAGGAGACCAGTACTAGTGCAATATTGACAGAGCAAGAGAAATACAAGAAAACTTTCAAGATTACTCAAAGTTTAGCCCAACAATTATCTTGTTGGGGCATGAAAGAATTCGAGGAAGGTCTATCTTTGTTGAAAGTTGTTAAGTCAACGTGGGAGCAAGGAAAGAAGTTGGCAGTGGTAGACGCTGATTCTAGTGAAGGACAAGCAGGTACATATTTGTGTTTGTACACAATAGCATATACACTGGCTTAAAATATAGTCCTAAATGATATTCAGCAAAATGAGCAGAGTGAGGATGAAAGTTCACTTGATGTGCTGTTGCAAATAATGGAAGCCATGGATGGTACGAGTTAGAAGATTAGAAATTTAATATTAATCAAGTAGGTGATATTAATTATGAAACCAGCCAGCATGATGCCAATGAAGACAGTGATGGTGTGTTAGCAGAAATAAATGGTAAGATTCCGTGTCTTTGTCATGCATTAGTAATCACCAGATAAACCATCACTCATAGAGGAAATCAGTCCTAATGAAGTCAGAATGCCACCTAAAATGAGAAAAAGGTAGACCCAAAGGTGCCGATTTAACTGTGATCGGATTGCCGAAAAAGACGGGGAAGTCACAAAAGACGGTGCCGTTCGTAAAGAAATCACAATGGGAAAAAAGTAAAGGTAATGTATTGTTACCTGGAACATTTATTGTACATGGGAAGAAAGGTCTACAAATATAATCCCACAGCAGAAGCCCTTAGTCTAAGTGCAATCACAGCTATGTAATAGTATGTATGTATAATTGTACAAATATAGTTGTACAAATCAAATGTTCACCCATCACACTCCTCGTTTCTGAATGGACATGTGTTCGTAAAGCACACACATAACACTCAATAATTCTAACTAACACGCACACAGAGAGCAAAGCCTTCAGCTAACATAAACAGTGAAGCCCACCACACTACTCAGGTTCTCATGCAAGACAAGGACAGTTGGTATTTGTTTCCCCACTTAACAACAGATATTATGGCTGGATGAGGTGCTTTCCCTGATTTACATAAAGTCTGTTTTCCAGTTGGGGATTGTAGTAATGTGATACACTTCTTGTTCAAGGCAATAGACACATGTGCATGCTATAGCAGACACCATTGGTACTTCGAATAATGCTAAGTTGTGATGCTAAGTTGTGAAATTACTACTCTTAGCAAATGTCATAATTATGGGTAAAATTACTTTACTGCTGATATTTAGATGAAACTAAATTCTTTGTTTTGTAGTAATGCTGAGTTGGTTTGTGGATACGGAAATTGCTGATAACGCTATGCATAATGGTGTTCTAATTGATGAGCAATTTGTTGAAGTTCACCCAGAATGTGTCCCAATGAAGTGTTTGGACGAAAACGTCTGCATTAATACAGCAAAGAAGTATTTTACCATGGATGCTTGGGTGTTAGTTGAAAATGTTGTAAGTGTGATTAAAAGAAGGAGAGAATGGGATTGTGTAACTTGTTGTTCATCACTAAGTGCCTTTGAAAGTATTGCTTGTGAAAGCTGCCTTGACTGGTTTCACCTGAAGTGTATTGGTTTAAAGGCTGCACCAAAGAAAAAGAATTGGTTTTGTAGAAGCTGTTACAAATAGTCACTCAAATTGACACATTTTATATATAATGTATACATTTTGCTTTTCCACACAGACTGTTTAATAATCATTACAGTTTAATAATCGGTAAAGCATCATTACCATGTATATACGTATGCCAACAAGTAACTTAAGTACTTTCACAATAAGGTTTCAGTGTCTTTGGGATGACCAGCACCTATAGTGTATAAAGCAAATGTATATAATAAATTACTAATGGACAGTTTATCTCAATTTCTTTTGCCCATTGTCTACATTACCAATTTAGCACCACAATAGCTTAAGTATATCGTATTTATATACGGAAAGGGCAAACATATAGTGACTGTAGTAGGTCTCTCATAACAGACCAGGATGAATACAAAACCGTTCTAGATATTTTGTTGTACAACAAATTCAAAATATTTTACAAATTAATTTTTTGTTTACATAGCTGTTAGCTGCATGTATAATTATATTTGTATACATCACTTTGATGTGTTGTATCTGAAGCCAGCATACCATTGCTATGTTAGAAGAGTCACATGTGTCCTGCTTGTACTTGCAAAAGATGACAAACCAAACTTATCAAAGAGAGGACCTTTAGGACTCAGTGAGTCATTTTCCACCCAATCGAACAGACTGCCCATCCTTCCACTCCAGCAAATAATTCCTGCATGATCTACGGTATCGCACAGGCTATTTTAGATTGGATTGTGTTCCACAGACTCACTTATTTCGTGCTTCAGATGGTAAACTCACAAGAAGCTTTTCTGGTTTAAATACTGTGGTAGTAAAATCAACTAACCTTTGAGGGCTCCACTGGCTCATGGTTGTGTTCATCTTTTATCTCTTTTACAAACAAGCTGGTACCATCTGGTGTTGTTCTCACTTTGATACAAAAAGGACACCTCATCATAAGTGCGCTATAAGAACAAGATACAAATTGAAAATTTCAACACAATAGCTAGCAAAACATTCAGCCACACCATAAAATATTATACTGTCTAGCTAAAAACTGTTCATAGCTATAATTATGCCGGACAGGAAATAGACTGAACTTAGTGTGCCTATCACACACCACAGCTATAATATTATAACACCCTCACAGGCTTGGTTGAGAAATTGATGGTGGTTACTAGGTAAGAGCACACAAACATATTATTAGCAATTCTGAGAAATATAGAGTGAAAATTACAATAGGACAATGGGCCTTGGAAAACCAATCTTATTACCCAATGCCAGCAAGTTTGCCAGTAAATTGCCACAAACACAAACTACCATATACATATTTATGCACCACATCAACAGCTCAGACAAAGTTTAGTTCTGCAAGACAATTAAATTTTATGAGTTTGTCAAGTGATGCCTGGACAGGCTATAACATCGGTTTTGTCAGCTCAAGTCGCATAATAAATTACAATAAAATACAAAGTTGGCTCTAGTCACCAACTGACCATCTACTCTATCTCACCACATTAGTTTTTGTACTGCATTGTGCATATCACTTCAACGATGCTATCACTCTTCTGCAGTGGCTCAATTTGGTGTTGTAAAACAAAACAAACACAATAAAGAAGTATCACAAACCTTTTCATAGGAATGCCTCTGCAAAAGCATGCATAATCCACTCGTAATATAACAGCTTCTCCGAAAAGTGGCGGTTTGGAGCTCGCCTCCTAGCTGCCTCTATGGTCCTAGAGCTCCGCCTGTACAATGTGACGTAATTCACTTCCTCATATCTTTTAATGGCTGTTTCTAACTGTTCAAAAGAACCATATTTTGCTCCAAAGTTTAAAGTCGCCACCCCCTGAGTGTCTCCTTCGATCTGATGTTCCCCTGGACGCTCACTATCAGCCATTTTGAACACGTGTGTAACTGCGCACGCGTATTGCGCAGTGCCGTAAAAATAGCTATAGAATTACAATTTACCGGCCCATAAAAATAGCCACTGTGAAAAATCAAGCCTGTAGCCCTAGCCGTTATCGAGTTACGCTTGTCTGAAGGCATCAGTCAGTCACTCAGTCAGTTTTTTTTCTTTTTCTTTTGAGTCAGTCAGTCAGTTACTCAGTCAGTCAGTAGAAAATTCCGTTGAATATATATATTTTTAAATTCCGTAGCAACTTGTTGAAAGCGTTTCGGGTCGATCTGAAAGCTTGTTTGGGCTTAGTTTTACCTCACCAATACTGCCTCATCGTCGTAAGGGAAAATCGAGGCTGGTTTTTGGGTGATATTATTTCGTGGGCCACACCTACTCCTTTGTGGTCCCTACTATACAGTTATACTATCGTACTGTATGATATCAGCCAAATGACTGTCTTCACAGTATCCAAATCCAAACCAGCACTTTTTTTACTTTTTCACCTTCCCAACATCACTTTTCTCTCTTGGCAAGGGGGGTGCATGAACACCCTCCAAATTTTACATGTGCTAGAGAAGCTGCAATACAGGTACAATTGCATCTTAGGGGGTGCATGAACACCCTCCAAATTTTACATGTGCTAGAGAAGCTGCAATACAGGTACAATTGCATCTTATGCATGTATGGACAATGAAAATATGGAAAGAGTCAGGGGAATAACTAAGGATTAGAAATAGGGTTTACTTTTGGAGAAGGACTTAAAATACACTGCTAAAAATCAAAACATTCTAATAGAACAGTCAACTACTCTAATAGAACAACACTTGTGTAACCTGAAATTCAACCTATTCTACTTGACCTGTGCACTGCTATCTCAAAATTGTACCAATCATACTGCCATATATTAATTGCTTCGAGCTAAAATTTATAGTTACTTTTCATTACGTATACGTATATTGTAATACTGGATCATCTAATGTTTTTAGCTCACCTTCTTGTTAATTAACAGACCCCTACATCACAGATCAGCATTGATGCTCGATAAATCAAGTCATTGGAGGACTTTCAATTCACTTAATTGCCTGACTGTAGTGGAGCGCACGGAGTCCTGCCACCATAGATTACTTTAGAAATCTTTTTTAGCACAAAGGTACATGCTCACAAGAGCCATTCTATTAAGTTTTATTTTTGACTTGGGTGATAAAGTGGCCAAATAATGAAGAATTTTATTAGGAATGGTGGACACCTATGTAGGACTCTGTGCTATCACATTCCATGAATGGAGAGTTTATTATTTTTGTTGACACATTGACAGCACACAAAAGTTGGAACAATAATAGGCAGAACACTTGAAGCACTTGCTTGAAGAATAACAACAGTTGCTGGAACAACAGTTGGCACAATAACATGTACTGCAACAATAACTGGCATTGTGATGAACTGATTAATTGGGAAATAATCGGAATTTGGTTTATCGGCCTAATTTCAGCAATATCGGTATCAGTAGATTATTTAGCCAATTGATCCTGATGCTTTTGTTTTCATAAGACAAAATAAAGTGTTAAAATGGAAATCTTACAGAAATTTGGTAAACATAAACATATTGGTATCAGCCGTTATATGAATTTCAATATTGGCTAATCGGACAATCAGCAAAATCTCGGTGCATCATTAAACTATTCTTGCTGGTACATGTACAGTAAGGCACACTATATCAATAGCAAGCACAATAACACCTCTTGTTGGCACAGGAACTCTTTCTAACACAATAATACTGCTGTAACATAACCAAGTTCAATAAACTGTTGTGTGTAATTGCCAGGAACTATAATTTCGGTGAAATTTTGGAAATGATGCTTTGTGACAGATTGGTGTGTGGCGTGAATGACCCCATTATCACTGACTGCTTGCTGAGACTTCAAAACAGCCATGGAAGTGTCTCAGGGAAAGAAACCAGCTGCAAGAAACAAGGAACTGACAAGCCAGCAAACTGGTGATCATGCTGGCTCAGACTCAATGTAGCTGCGGTAAAGCTGATCATTATGCCAACACTACCTGCAAGTTTAGAGACTCTAAGTGTCATAAATGTGACTGGATCTACGAAAACCATTCTTATCGCCCAAGACAGCAAGTTTGATTTTTTCAACAAACACAAAGCTTAATGAATGCACTATCAAGTTTCACCGTCACAGTTGACCAGAGTAAAGTGGTCTGCTTTTGCTGGCTGCTTTTTTAAAGCACAGTGACAAGCCGTACGAGTGGTCTGGGGTCTTGATGGAGCCCTGGCCAATCAGGAGATGGCTGTGTGTGGCTGTACAGTTTTGTGGTGTTGGACACTGACCTGTGCTGTATGTAAATTTCCTTTCATTTTAGCCAGCTCTGAACCCTAAATGGCCCATAACTTGGCCTAATTCATCCCAACATGTTCCTTTTCAACTTTTGAAGACCATTTTGCCCACCTTCCAGGGCCCCCGCCTCTCACCCCTTCTGTAGCTCGCCTGATACAGTCAACCTTGGTTTAAAAATGAAACTTAGCTGTTGACTACTTCTTCGGCAGATGATCAGGAAGGTAAGAAATAGTTGTAAAACGTGTGAAAATTTGGTATGTATAGCTACCACCATTAGCCAGCTACAATACTCTGAATATTTAAAACCAACATTTCTCGATACTTTTAAATTGGCAATAAGACCGGTTTTCCCAGAGACAGTCACAAATATGGAAAACATGGTCATCTACAAAAGGTTGCCAGAGTAATGCAAAAAAGAACAAAAAAATACAGTAAACAGAGAAGCTTCCCAAGAAGCCAATACAAACAGTAGACAGAAGTCTGACCGGCCAGACTCAATGTTTAACATTAATTTTGTTGTTGCAATGAGAAAACCACTCCCTGGAATGTTGTGGTCAGCATAAACAAGAATGTAAGTTGATACTGAGGCCTCCCTCTCTATAATGGCAGAGACAGTATACAGTGTTTACTCAATTGAAAGGTAGAAACACCTTCATTGTTAGGAACTACCTAGATATTTAATGGTTATTGCAACCAAGAAGTCTTCAAGACACACAATCGACATATATATTTATTTGTGGTGTCAGTAATGACGTAAGAATGAAAGTGATTGTCAAAGTAAACATTCTGACAATGATACACATGTAGCAGTATCAAATCACCTCCAACAATGAAGACGTCAATTATATGACCAAATAAGGGATCAATCCCATCTGTCCCCACCATAACATAGTAATTGTTATTGCATACAGACACTAGTAACTATACTGTAAGTAAATAAGTTTACCATTATGCAAATTATGTGCTACAGCTATTTCATCTACAATATCAGTCGCCCAACAAAGAATGGAGTGCCTCAAGTAATGGTCTGAGTACAGTGCTCAGTATAAAAGAAAACAAAAAAACAGCTGGCGACAGATGTTTGGGCAGCACTGACATTTATAGAAAACACTTATTATAGCCCATCAAGAGTAGAATTGGTTAACAAAGAGACCAACAAACTTCATTGTTAAACCCAACGGCTCTTCTCAGGACAACAGTGATGCCCTTGCTAAACAAACACTTTTTGTAAAAGAAAGATACAATGTGTCCAACACAGCATACCACGACTATCAATGATTCATCCCTCAATACTTTGCATGTCTACACTTAATCAACTGTATACAAAAAGTTCACTATGCCCTACTCCAGGGCTTATCGAAGGAGTGCAGCAGTCATTCAAAGAACGGTTGAAAATAAAGGTCACAACATTGGTCAAGAAGTACCCTAGTATTAAAGACGAGGCATACAGTAGGGTCAACTTACTGGAGAAGGGACACAGGTTAGTCATAAGGAGGGACTTGACAGGTCCTGAAAAGTTGAAATTGTCTAAAAATATTGAAATATCCGATTTATTTCCAGAACTACCAAATGGACAAAAGATTCAGCAACTGTGGAAGAACTTACAAAATATATATGAGATCCTGTGGCTACCCAGAAATTTGGACTAAACTGAAATCAAAGAATTCACGGACAAAACAAGAAGTGGGTTGGAGAATTTACTGATATATATATATATATATATATATATATATATATATATATATATATATCAAAGCCATCTTGTAACTCCATATATATATCAAAGCCATCTTGTAACTCCGTACATGTATGTGTAATGGGCACACACACCTATGTATTTAGAGAAATTTGGAAACTTTGCCGTCTTCTCACAACAAGGACTAGAGAAGCTTAATGATGAGATTACTAAAGCCTATTTCAACAGTATAAATCATCGAAGTAAAGTTGCACTGGATCAGATAATGTTGAAGTTTAATCGCCTAGAAGCATTAACAATGCCACAGAACTAAGCAAACTCATACCTGCTCTAATTGTAAACAAATGGGCCACAACAGTAAAACATGTACATTACATAAGCAATAGCCTATACCCTGTATTGTTACTTTGTAGGATATAAGTTTACTATACGCCAGACTGGAGAACATCACTCCATTGGCGGGAAGTTCCATCACTTCATATGAATTGAAACATCAGATAATTTGCTGCACCAAACCACACTGTACAAGTGTCCCATCATCCCTCATCTGAAAATCCGGCCTTTGCTTTATCTTCAAGTAGAACCTGACAGTGACAGGCTCAACAAAACCAAAGGCTCCTGCTGAGTTAATTACCACCTGTCTCCCAGCAGGTGGTCCAGCTTAGTGAGAGAAGGGAGTGAATACACTTCTCTGTTTCATTTAGCTTCCCTCTTGGTACCTCAAACTGCCAATGAGTCGGAATGTATCGAGTCAAAACTCACAACAATATTACAGAGAGGATTAGCCTTTCTACTAGAGAATAACCATCATCTTCTTCACTCTCTTCTATAGTCACAACATCTTCCACTCTTTAAATTCATCCCCTTATCCTATGTATGCTACCTTTATCCGCCGTTCTGTTTATCTTCTTTAATAATTCTTAGCCAGTACAGTGTGGTGTCTATTGAAGAACTCACTTTCTCCCTTCTGCGAGTTTTACTAACTGTTTTGAGCACTTTTATATCTGTTATTCGTTGATAATCAGGCCTACTGACTGAGTGCTTTGGCCTACCCGACATTTTGAAGGACTAATAACATGGACTACTCCACACTTAAAATATTCGGAAATATTTTGTTTCGTTTTTGGGCCAAATTTTTTGATATGACTAGGTTGAAATTAAAGGTGGACCGATACCAGTATCGGTATCGGATCGGTATCGGTAATACAAGGTACAGATACCACAGTAGACACTTACCACTTTTATTAAACCATCTCTAGCTAAGTTTCCAGTAGCTAATAACTTAGTTGAGCTAATCAGTAACTTAGTTGAGCTAACAATGTAGCGAAACAAAGCCTTTGTTACCCTTTTCCAAGTATTACTGCAACTGCTCCGTGTGTATTCTAATATATTAGACCACGTGAATCCTTTGCAATTAAATGGTAATGCAGTTGTTCCTCAAGAAATAAGTTTATGACTACTTGGCTTGCCTTTTCATGAAAAGGTTTGGTTGAAAAGCTGTAACAAACATTGCACAATTATCGGCCGCCCGCGCAATTAATTGCCTTATCAATAAGCTTACAAGAAAACTACTTCAAATCAAGAAATTAGTAATCCACAATGATGTTTTTATCATGTTTAGCTGTTATACAATGAATATTTAAAACTTGATTTAACTGAGATCAATCAATTACTGATATTTTAATAACTAGCTATGTATCACAGCAATGAAATTTCTATAATAAACTTGTCTAGGCTTCAATGTATAGTATCGGTATCGGCAAATAATTTCAGTACAAATACTGATATCGGAAATATCGGTAAAAAGTGGTATCGGTCCACCTCTAGTTGAAATCCGTTAAAATTGTATCTATTTATGTGTGCACATCAACAGTTTTTCAAATTAGGTCACAATTTACATTACAGTATTGTGCAGGGCATAAAGAGTTTGAATGATGCAAGTCTTGATAATTTATAGTCAAATCCATTTCTGTTATTGGCCTAAAAGCTTTGCATGCATAACTGGCATGGCCATATTTCAAACTTCTATCACATAGCTAAGTCACATAACACATTTCATAACACTGAGGGGTGGTCTACATCAACAATAAACATTTATTAGCAATTATATGTGCATATGAGCATACAATCTATATACAAATTTTCCCAAACGAGGCTCTTGTATGTTTTGACGTCAGACAGGTGCACCATTCCCTCTCTGACGTAGTCTTTTCTATTGTTGACTACAATACAACTTGTCTTGTCACCTCTCTTGGAAACCATGTCAGTAGAAGCACTGGGATCTTACTTGCACGAGAAACAAGGGATTACTTCTTTGTTTTGTGATATTTTGAAAGGTAGCTACTGTATAACTAGGCAACTCACTTACTGTACTAGGTAGCTCTTGTAGCCGGTAGAGACAGAACTTGTGTATTGTGCTATGTCTGCTAGCCCAATTCGTCCATTGTAATAAATTATAGCCACTACCAATGGCCCAAAATTTGTCCATGAGTGGAATTATCTCAGGATAGCCGGTGGATTGATGACGGAGTATATGCCGCAACGGGCATAACCAGGGTATAGTAAAGCTATATAGCTATGGTGTAGGGAGTCTAGTACCCAGGCTGGATGGAATTAAAGCAATACGTATACAAGTATTTTACATCTTTCAGTGTTAACAATTTAACATGTGTACAGCTTTGCATTGCTAAATGAGAGAAAAATAATATTGGGTGTTTTGTAGAGAATTACATGGATGGCAGAGAATTCCTGCAGTTGAGTCAGCAGGACTTGAAGGAGATGATACCTGCCATGGGCATCGTCAAGAAACTCTCCAGGCTTATTTCAAAGGTATACTGCATTAAAGTTTATTTTGTGCATAAAGTACATAATTTCATTACTGAATAGCATTCCCAGGGGTAAAATCATTCCAGAACTTCTACAATATTTACAAGGTGGTGACTGTAGATATCCCATCTCTATAATGCAATTAGTTATTTATTGGAAAGCCGCAATAGTAAAAGTACCAGTAAATCGTAGTAAACTTACTAGTAAATGGCTTTACTTGTACTAGTTAGCTGAGACAGCAGTTATGAGGTGACTTGGTTTATCTCAGTCTACTTTGGGCTGGGCTTTTTGTAACCAACTCATACTTATAATAGCTATGTCCTGGCCTCCCTCTTAGCCTAATACCACATACCAAACTACAAAGGACATCCTGTCTGGGAAAACTATTATTACTGGAAAACTATAATGTAATTAATACTTGGACCACATTACAGACCTTGGGACAGATGCTTTTGACTTCTCCATACAAAGTTAAGGTCACTGTAAGCCGGAGTCATTTTTCTGATGCCTCACTGTCAGTGCCGGGGTATTTAAATGATTATTAGTTTTATGGTATATTGGTGTCACCACTCACATTAGTGCTAATAGAACAAGAGGCGTGCAGTAAAACGTCTGGGCAATTTTTGATCTCCACTCAACTTTCATATTGTCCTGACATGGTGTCAATGCATGATTGTTGTTGTCATAGGATGATATTCCAATTTTGTCTCCTGTTGATTCAGTTTCATTTGATGATCAAAGTTCGATAGTTTCAACAGAATCAACAGTCTGTTGCTTCAGGAAATCTTTCCATGACTAATTTTGATATACCACGCCACTGGAGACCAGAGACAAATTCATGCATAGAGAAAAAAACCCAGAGTGTAGAAATGACATAGTGAGAACCTTGGTCATACTCACTATTTCAAAAGTTGTATCCAAGCCATCCAGAAGTAACTGTGAGCAGGTTGCTAGACTCCTTATACTAAAGTATCCATTCAAGAAGGATGATGTTGGTGATGGATATGTGAGTCAGGTATACTATAAGTATTTGTATCAGTTATTCCTGATTGATTTTTTTCCACGTACAAAGAATTTTGTATATAATTTGTAATTTTTCTATATAGAAAGGCTACATGTACCAAAATTTGATGTACTGTGTATCAATAGCTAGCAGTCAAGTCTCACACATTATGTAGCCAACTGTTCTATAATGTTTACTTGCACAGTTAGTAGTATGTGGAGGCATATAGGTATGTCTTTATTATGTTCTTATGTTTGTTTGACAGACAACATTGTGTTGTGTGAATCTCTAAAATGTCAAAATACTTGTATATCCTTTCTCCCCACCCACCCCAAAAAAAGCTGCAGGCCCGTACCCAGGGGGGGTTCGGTAGGTTCGGACGAACCACCCTCTTTACAGAGAGGTCCACTTTTAAATACTACTCACCTTAGTTTAGTTGTGCCACAGTGATCGATAGTTACTCCATATGAGTACATGGGGTAAATCCCACAATTATGAAAGATCCTGCAAAATTGCAATTGATTGTGGGTTTCATTTCTTGTGTGGTTTTGAGGAATTGATTGTGGTCTTCCGTGTAAATCTCGAGGTAAATCTGGTAATGGGAAGGGAAAAGCAGTTAGCTTGGGAAAGGAAATGCTCAGCTGCATCGTGCCAGCGATTGGATAGCTTTTTCAAAAAGCAGAAGGAGTCTGAGAGCGTAGGTAGAGCGTTGGATAGTCACACAGTAGCAGTGGTCGTCGATAGTGGACAGCCTGGAAGCTCACATGAAAGTGCTGAACGCATCCTAATATCACCCAATCAGGCAAATGAAACTTCAGGTAATGCTAGTTAAAGCTAGTGGGGGATCCTTTACGTAGAACATACGTAATTGCATGCTTAGTTGTACCAGCTTACCACTATTATACTAAGTGGCCACCTCATGTAGTTAATGTAGCTAACTAGCTATTCCCTGCAAGTTTAAGTTTTGGAATATACCCTGTAGCTCTTGCTATAGCTTATAAGCAAAAAGTGTGGATCTGACTGTCCACTCATAAATTAATGCGTATTTCAATCTGTAGTTATCATTATGCTTGTAAATGTAGATGAAGTGTTGACTGAAACTGTGATTGCCGGATCAAATTTCATCCACTGAGATCCCTGATACTGAGGCTACACACTCAACTACTTTGCAAGAATCAGCAGTGTCTACTGAACAAATATTGGATATTGGTGAGATTTATGCAGGTTCTGCATCACCTACTGAGTTGACCAGAGCTATGCAATCTCTTACTGCTGCTCAGAAATATGCATTGTTAACAAAGCACAGAGTGCCATCAAAATATCATGTGTTTCCTTCCCAGCATCTGGGTGGATGTAATCGTAGTTTTAGGTATGCATGGCTGGAGGAAATCCTTGGTTGGTGTATAGTGAGCATGTTGATGGCATGTTTTGTATTTTCTGTGCTATTTTCTGCAAGGATTCTTCAAAAGGCTACCTTGTAAGTAGGCCCTTTCGAATATGGAATAAAAAGAGTGAGAAAACCAAGGAACATGTTGGTTCAGCGTATCACCGTAATTGTATGGAATTAGCTGACAATTTTAGGCACACAGTTGAGCATCCAGATGCAACCATAACAGCACGCCAAGATGCACGTGTAGTTGCCAACATTAAGCGAAACCAATTATTACTAAAATCCTTGGCTAGTGCAGTATTGTTTTGTGGTAGGCAGTGCATAGCTTTACGAGGCGATAATGAGAAAATCGATGCATCTGGGAACCCTGGAAATTTTTTAGCGTTGTTAAAGCTTTTGGCCATTCAAGATGCTGTGTTGAGGGATCACTTGCAGGCACCTGCAATGCGGAATGCCACTTATATTTCACCAAAAATTCAAAATGATTTAATTGATGTAATGGCAAAGCAAATTTTAGGTAGTATAATAGATGAAGTAAATGCTTCACCATATTATTCCATCCTGGCTGATGAGGTTACTTCTCACAATATAGAGCACCTGTCTGTTTGTGTTAGGTTTTTAGATCAGCAAAATAACATCAGAGAAGAATTTTTAGCCTTTTTGCCTTTGGAGAGAATCACAGGTGAAGCTATTTCGCAAGCTATATTGAAATTTTTGCAAGATAATGACATCCCAGCATCAAATATGAGAGGCCAAGGGTATGATGGTGCTAGTAACATGTCTTCAGATGCAGTGGGTGTCCAGGGACGGATTAAAAGGGAAGCACCTTTAGCCACATATGTCCACTGCAATGGTTACTTACTGCCTTAACCTAGTCATCAGTAAAAGCTGTAGCTTGCCTCAAGTACGGAATGTTTTGGATCGAATGCAAAGTTGCTGTCGTTTTTTCTTGAATAGTCCTAAACGAACTAGATTGCTTGAGGTTATTGTTAAACATAATGTAGTCGATGAGACACGTCGAAAGCCTTTGTTAGATCTGTGTAAAACTAGGTGGGCTGAGAGGCAAAGTGCCTATCAACATTTTTACCAAGCTTTTGTATTCATTACAGAGGCTCTGGAAATGATTGGGTTTAAGCAACATTTAGAAAAGTACGGTAACACTTATGCAGATTGGGATACTGCATCCCGTAGTGATGCTCAACAATTATTAGCCAGCATTACCAATTTTGAATTTATAATAGTGTTTCTTACTGTCTATCAGTACCTATCACATTTGGCTGGCATTACAGTCAAATTGCAGAAACAAGCACTGGATATTCTAGAAGCACACCAGCAGATAGCTGAAATTTCAAGAGTCTACAAACTTGAGCGACAAAATGTTGACTCTGGCTTTGCAAAAATTTTTGAGCATGTTTGTAGAATCACAAATAAAGTTGGTAGCAAAGTTGAAATGCCTCGAATTGCTTCAAGACAACAGCATCGCAGTAATGCTCCAGCCATTTCTCCCTGTGAATATTTCCAGAGGAATGTTGCGATCCCACTTCTTGATCACATCATCATGTTTATAGACCAACAATTCTCTGGTTCATCTATCACTGCTGTTAAACTATTAGGTCTTGTTCCATCCATTTTATGCTCTTCAAAGCCTATAGATTTGGGTGCATGTGTAAACCAATATAGTTCAGATCTTCTATCTCCTGAATTGTTTGAAATGGAAATCCAACGATGGAAGAACCGGTACATGCTGAAACAATATAAGGAGAGGCCATCATCAGCTACAGATGCAATTAAAGAATGTGATAAAGACATGTTTCCAAACATTTACATTCTATTGCAGATTGCCTGCACAGTGCCGGTCACATCTTGTGAGTGTGAAAGAAGTGCCAGTGGGTTAAGACGATTAAATAATTTTATGAGAGCCTCAATGGGGAAAGATCGCCTTTCAAGTCTTGCTCTTCTTCATATTCACTATGACTTTTGTATAGATCTTGATAAGGTAGTAGATAGTTTTGCCAAACTTCACCCACGTAGACTTGAATTTGAGTGTATTCTATAATAGCTAAATGGACAGAAATGTTATCATAAATAAGGACTCATATGATATTTGTACAATCAATTTGGTAGATATATACACTACATGTAAACTAACCTACTGCACATTATACAACTCATTGTGTGTACATAATGTGAATGAAGACAATTAAATGATACTTTGTTGCATTTAGTTTTTTATGCATAAAATTGTCACCAGATTCAATCTTTTGACACCTAATTTTCAAAACTTTTCTGGGGGGGCATGCCCCCAGACCCAACTAGAAATAGCATGCTTCGCATGCCAAAGCAGCTAATCTAACAAGTTAGCTAATGTATATATTAAAAGGGTCCACATTTTCCTGAAAAGAACCCCCCAACCAAAAACCCTGGTTACAGGCCTGAGCTGTATAACTAAATACTACCCATTCCAATATATATATAGTCATCAGCTACCTAAAGTCCACAGAAGAAAGATATTCTGCCATGAACTAAGGATGCCATCAAATCTGTTACAGTATACACTCTGTGGCTTGCAGGACTTGAAGTAGTCAAAAGCCTTCAGTGCCACAGAACCTGACCTGATCTAGATCGGTACATTGGTACATCCCTTCTACTAAGTTTGTTTTTTAATAATGAGTATGTTCACATAACCTTACAATTTGTGTAATGTTTTGATGTTAAAATTTCAACACTGCAGACTTCATGGGTGGACAAAATGATAGAAAGAGTAAGAAATTTGATCAAGCTGGACAGGAAGAAAGGAGCTTCTATTGGCCAATCACCTACCCGAAAAAGAAGTGATAACAAGCACAAACTTCAACGACGTTATCCACTAACTCGAAACTTACCTGCTGTTGATATGGAGACTTTCAAAGAGCACTTTGATGTCATCACAGAGGAAATGAAAAATAATTTTCATCGTGACTGAGTATTGTTTCCATTGATGAAAACTACTTTTGAAAAAAGATGGGTTTATGTGCATAATGATGCTACCTGACTCCACTGACCAATCAACTTCATATTTGGCAATCACCACGGATATTAAGCACAACCTATAAGAACATTGATTTGCTGTATGGACACTATGAGTATGTTATATTGAATCTTAAAGTACAAATATTGTAGTTGTAATTTCATCATCTCTTGTTTTTACATAGTCTTTTTAACCTATTAAGCGGTTGATTTTAATGGTTGAAATTACAGGTGGATGAGACTTTTAACCAATTGCTATTGGTTGAACCAATACATGATGGGGCTCTTGTTGTTACTTTTAACAGCGTACAATGGGTTGAAATAGCATTAATGGTACTAGCTACCAATTTTAATGTGTGGGTATTTTAACAACTAGCTGTTGGTTAAAATAGTACAGGATGGGTTCTTGCTACTGATATCGATGTAGCTAGTTTTAACTGCTTGCAATGAGTTGAAACAACACTTGGTGGTACTTGCTACCAAGGTTAATGTAGGTGCTTTTAACCACTCGGAATTGGTAGAAAGAATACCTGATGGTTCTTGTCACTGATCTTGATGTGATTACTTTTAACCACTTGCAATGGATTGAAACAACTTTGGATGGTTACTACTACTGGTCTTAATAGAGGTACTTTCAATCCATGAGCAAGTTGATATAACATGCATTAATCAGGTTGATATTACCCAAGCTTTGGTTAGAATTGCAACTGTGATTAAATAAATGAAATATAAACGTTTTAGAAATAATTTACACTGTACAATTATTTGCGATTATTGCTAATAGATTTTTCAATTTTATAGCTAGTGGATGAATGACAGAAGAGGGCAGACCTGGATCAGTTAAATGGTGGACAGTTTTCAAGATGCGAAAATAAGAATATTCCAATGCAAACAAATTCATATGATTGTGGAGTCCTTACCTGCTTGTATGCTCGCTGTCTAGCAGAGAGGTTACCATTCAACTTTAGCCAAGAGGACATTTCTTCTTATAGAAAACAGATTGTATCTGAGCTATCGTATAAAGAATTATTTTAAGTGTACATGTGCACTGTATAGATGAAATAATATTATCACTTAATAAGCATGAAAATTTTATGTACAGATTTGCATTATTATGTTGCATCATGTAATTCTCTTTGGAGACTTTTTGTGTGGTGTGGATTTTTTTATGCTGTTTGTACTGTTTTAGCCACCCATTTGCCATTGAAAATCCTCGTACGGTAACATAGAGTTCTGTTATTTTTAACAAAAGAGCTATATGTATTTCATCATCATCAATCTCAAAATCAGCAGTGGTAATTAGCCAGAAAAACTGAACATCATCGTCTGACTACTTTTTTGATCATCTCCTCCTTCAGTGGCTGTAAAGGATATTTAATTGTCATCAGCACTTCTCTGACAACATGCTCAATTGCGAAGAAGAGTCGACATGGACAGACGAGGAAACATTCAAGATTATTGAATTGTGGGGCGACCAGTCCATTCACGAACAACTGGAAGGATGCAAGAAAAACAGACAAGTTTTTGAGAAAATTAGCGAGCAAATGTGTGAGGCAGGATATGAAAGGACGTTATCTTAACGTTGGGACAAAATAAAGAAGTTACGAGGGGACTATAGGAAGACCAAGGACACTATAAGAGAGACAGGTAATCAAAACAAGCGAAAAAAGAGCAAATATTCGAAAAGATGAATGCAGTTTTGCAGGACAAGCATAGCGTAACTTCTCCTGTGATTCTAGACACATCAGCGAGTGCCTTGACTACTGACAATTTGGAACAGCTGTCAGAGACAGAAAAGGAAGAGGGTCTAACCGACGAGACTGCAAGTGAAAAACAATCAACCAAAGATGATGGGGAGGCCAAGGATGATGGGGAGACTGCAGTTGTAAAGAAGAAAGACGATGATATGAATCCAAAGATTGCTACTGGTATTAAGAGGAAGAAACAAGCAAAGTATGACAAAGTGGAACAAGTTATTGAGAAGATATAACAGTAAATTCAGTGGCCAGCAGGCAGAGAGCGACCGTATTTTTGCTGACTTAGAAGAGAAACGGATGAAGCTTGAACATGAAATGTTAAAAATGCAGCAAGACAGACAGCGAGAGGAGAGCGAAAGGGCCAAGAGGCAAAGGCGTGAGGATAGAGAATTTCAACTTAGAATGACTAGCATGATGTATGGTAAGCAGCAACATCCCAACGCAGCAATGTATAGTGGTCAACAATATTATCCTTCCAGTGTCTAAGGTGCAAGCAGTGAAGCTAGTGACAGTGATTACCATATGGACAACAAATATTATGACCCACAGTGAGGTATTACCCATATTTCGATCAAGTGAGCTGGTTTACTCAGTATGATACATGATTATTCTACAATACATGATTAATTAAACAAAACATTAATGAACAAGTGTGTCAAACATTCTAGCTATGTGCACCTTCTTGTATTGGTGTATGTCAATCGGTTTATGTGCTATAGTAATTAACTATTGTATTGCGAATGATTATTATGTCCGTCTCATAGGTGGTATCTTCTCAAGTTATGGCAGTCGGTCGCTGGTCTACTTCTGTTGATATGTTTAGCCAAGACTCGGGAATCGAATCGTTGAACATTTCACAAATGTTGTGCAAAATGCAGTTACCACGTGTGGAACATTGATGATATTCATATCATTTCTTTTTGTCGCCTTCTCCACCTTGCCTTCAGTCGCCCAAATGCATTTTCCACAACAATCCGTGAGCATGATAGGGTGTAATTAAATGCTTTTTGTTGTGGTGATACAGCAGTGTTGTGTGCAAATGGCTTCATAAGAAATTTGCTTAAAGGGTAAGCAGAGTCACCAGTGATAAGGGATATCCCTGAAATCTGTACTGAATGATTATTAAGAATTTTATTGACAGATAGTTTATTGTAAATCCCTGTATACCCTAGCATCATTTACACTTCCAGGCCAGCCAACAGAGATGTCCCTAAAAATATATTCATGATCTACAACTGCCTGCAAGATAATAGAGTACCATCCCTTTCTGTTATAATAGTCAGTGTGGTTAGATGAAGGCGGCATGACTGGGATATGACAGCCATCGATTGATCCACAATTCCCCACATTGACTTGAATCCTTCGACCACTCTTTTACGTTCATCACCATCTGGAAATTTGATGAAACGTTTTGCAAAGTAGACACTATTGCCTTGCAAGTATCATGGACTATTACGCAAACTGTACAGCAGGCTAGACCAAATAAGTGAGCTGTGTTGCGTGGAAGGCTCATATACTAGGAGCAATATTTGTGCAAAATCTGATTCTATGTTTTTTGAAAAAAAAAACACAGTGTACAGTTAGCTTGCAATTTGTTGATGATTGATCCTTCTAAATATCACAAATTAAAATAGTTGTGATGTCCTTGGTAAGACACTTCTATATCATATCTTTGAGTTCCCCACAGCAACCAACTCCACTCATATCAACATTGTATAAAGTAAATATTTTCTCTACCTTTCCTCCACCTTTAGTCACTGCCTTCAGTAACAAACGATTAGTGATGTCACACGGGTTGTTGAGTGCTGAAGCTGTCACACAATTGGGAGTAAAAATAGTATGACCTGCAGTTGTACCAGTAGGTGGAGTAACATAATGCGACCAGTATCCAGTCCTGCTCTGTTATTGTTAAATCGTGACTTGCTCAGTAGCCTGTGTCTAGGCCTCGGGGAATTATGGGGGAATAAGTTTGGGAATTTTGAAGCCACTTAGTATTCTAGAATTATTCAAGAATATTGGAGAATAATCGAGCATAAAAGGAATAATGAAGAATATCATATTCACTCACACATTGATGAATGATGTTTTACCATCTGGATATTTCTGCCAGTCCCGCTTTTGTCTGGATGCTTAATTAATAGCTCTACATCACGTGTGTATCTGCACCAATGCATTAGAGTTTCAGAACATATTTCATATGACAACAAAACAGTGATCCTTCTGCAGTAAGCACTAATAGTGTTCTAGATGTATTAAATAGCGATGAAGAATCATCAGAAACATCAGAAGCAAGTGAATCTGAATACGATAATGCAAGCAAGGCTACTTCGAACTTGTACCAAAGGATGAAGGCAGACAGGACAGACCAAGGGACAGATAGCAAACAAGGAAACGAGCTAACCTCTAATAGTTCATCATCAATGCCTAGTTCGTTAAGGTTGTCTCAACATTTCTGCGTGTTAGTGTTCCTCTAAATAAGTTAGGTATATTTAGAGAACTGTTTGAAGAGAACAGATATCAACTCACAGACAAACGTAACATGTTTGATTTAATTTCTTTGATTCAAAAACGTGAATCTGATGTCATTTCTGAAGAAATTAAAGGGAAGGATCTCTCCGTTGTTTTTGATGGTACTACCTGTTTGGGTGAAGCATTAGCTATCGTTCTTCGTTATGTTGATGATGGATGGAAGATTAACCAAACACTGGTTCATCTTCAGATTGTAGTGAAGAGTTTGTCTGGTGAAGAACTTGCAAGAGAGCTCATATCAATGCTTTCTGTTCAACATAGCATTGGAACACAGCAGTTGCTTGCTGCCTTGGACCCTGAAAATCGTTTATCTTAGTCTTTTAAGTGTTGGCTGCTTTTCACACACTATTGATCATGTGGGAGAACATTTTTCAACCCCAAATCTTTCTGAGTTTATAACTTCTTGGATTACCATAGCCCAAAGACCAGGATTTTGTGGTGTGATCAAACAGGGAATTCAATGGCTACCTACAGTGCAACTCGCTGGTGGAGCCACTGGGAAGTGATTGAGCAGGTTTCTGTTCAGTTTGGTACCTTTTGTATGTAGTGAGGATCTTGGCTCAACTGCAACAGCTGCAAGATTAATCACTTTTTTTACAGATCCCCAGAAGAAGGCGCTACTTGAAGCTGAGCTTGCTACTATTATAGACTGAGGAAGACCATTTGTTACAGCTACCTATTCGCTGGAAGGTGATGGACCTCTGGCACTAGAGTACTATGAAAAAATTGAAACAGTCAAGGCTGCAATTCATGCTGCAGACACTCCAAATCTTGATGCTGTTGCACACCGTTTATCTGCTAGCATTGAAAAAAAGCTTACTGCAAAGGGCCTTTCCTCCTTCACATTCCCAAGGACCAACTTCTGCCAGCCAGACATTGCAGCAATGTATTATTCAGTATGGTACTGCATGTGTTCAACCTTATTTTAAAAAGCACTTTAACTCAAATCAAGTTGTGTTGTCAGCATTCAAAGCTGCTAGGTACTTTTCACCACAGAAAATGAATGATATTCAGCCAAATGCAGTTGCGATCGATGCATTGAAATGGTTTCCTTTTTTTAAATTCAAAAACCATTCTTGATGGGCTTAAAGGAGAACTTCCATCCTATCTTGCTAAAGTATCAGACATTGATCCAGGGCTTGATATTCTTCAGGGGTGGAAGCAAAATGAATCAGCTTTACCATGCTGGCAGCTGCTACTTGTAAGGTTTTACTGGTACAGCCTTCATCTGCAGCATCAGAAAGAGTATTTTCACTACTGAAGTCTTCTTTCAATCCACAACAGTAGCGTTCATTGCAAGATTATATTGAAGCATCATTGATGTTGCAATACAATGTACATTGACTGTATAACTTGTAAGCATTGCTACTATTATAATTTGTGACTGTCTCTGGGAAAACCTGTCTTATCGCCCATTTAAAAGTATCGAGAAATGTCGGTTTTAAATATTCAGAGTGTTGTAGCTGGCCAATGGTGGTAGCTACGCATACCAAATTTTCACACGTTTTACAACAATTTCTTACCTTCCTGATCATCCACTGAAGTAGTCAACAGCTAAGTTTCTCACCATTTTAGATAGTTTTTAAACCAAGGTTGTCTGTATCAGGTGAGCTCCAGAAGGGTGGGAGGCAGGGGCCCTGGACGGCAGGCAAGCTGGCATTCAAAAATTGAAAAGAAACATGTTGGGATGAATTAGGCCAAGTTATGGGCCATTCAGGGCTCAGAACTGGCTAAAATGAAAGGAAATTTACAGCACAGGTTGTTGTCCAACACCACAGAGCTGTACAGCCACACACAGCCATCTCCTGGTTGGCCAGGGCTCCATCAAGACCCCAGACCACTCATATGGCTCGCCACTGTACTTTAAAAAAGCAGCCAGTAAAAGCGAACCACTTTACTCTGGTCGACTGGCAGTGAAACTTGATAGTGCATTCATTAAGCTTTGTGTTTGTGTGAAAAATCAAACTTCCTGTCTTGGGCGATAAGAATGGTTTTCATAGATCCAGTCACATTTGTATTTGAGTATCATACCAGTCCTGTAACATGTACATTACACTATTGATACAAAAGTTATGAAAAATGATATTACAGTATAATCAGTATTGCATGTATTGTTACAAAAATAATAATGGAATAATCATAAGGCCACTATTTGGTGATATTGTTTTTCATCAGAAAATTTCAAATATATAGTGCGGGAGGAGGGGTCATTACCATTACCCATTATTCCCAGTACTTTCCACAGTATAGCAAGCTATAGACTTATTTTCATACCTCAACACTCCAGGGCCTGATACTCTCTGTATAACAGACAATTTGCTAACTTAGCTTAACTCAACACAGCCAGTTTGGCAACCATATCCCGTAGTCCTTTGTCATGTGATCACAGTTCCACTCGAGAATTAGTAAGCATCACTGCCGTCTAATTTTTCACATTTTCTTGGCCACAATGCAAGGTAGCTACTGTGCAGCAATCTTTAAAACGGAATCGCACATCTATTTATTTAGTTAATCAGATGAAATAATGGTTAAATCGGGAAATACGTGCGGCAATAAAACTACATGCGGGTGCTGATGAAAAACATGCATCCAATGATTATTCATAACTTCAGGTTAGAAAAAGCTACTGACTTGAAATTTCATCGGTAGTGAGCTCCAACATAACAGACCTCTCAACTATCACTGAAACACACGATTTCAGCCTTGATATCATGACCGCTTGCTGATCTCACGATTTTCAATAATATTTCCTAAGGCACGCTAAATATCCTTGTTTAAGTCTTGTAGCAGGTATTATGAGATCAGCTAATTAGAATAGTGATGCTCTCTGTGTTTTGAGGTGGAAATTTGGCAGTTTCCCGTATGACTGTGTCACAAGTGAATATGCTGTCAAACTCAATTATTAACTGAGCATTATTTGAAGGTGAAATCCTAGAAAAGACTAGCTCAACACACATGAAGAATAAGGTGAAATCCTACCATTTGTGTTATTACAAATGCTTATTACTTAATTTCAGTTGTTGTGAAGTGTACTTGTGACAGTACATCAACTGAGTTGAAAGACTAATATCACGTGATTCAACGATGGAGCAAAGATAGTAGGTTCTCAGTTGGTTACACTGTAGCATAGAGATAGCTGTGGTAAACAGCAGTATTGCACCCACATAGCTAGCTAGATGTGCCTTTAAACAATTCTTTTGTTAAACTGCATGAGCCCTATCACAAACACAAAGATGGTAGGCTTCACAGCTGCATGGGGGATGGGTGGTTGACTTTCTCACGACCAGGTCTGTTTCCAGGTTGAGAGGTCTGACATAGTTTAGCAGACAAAGAAAAATTACGTAGATTCGTGTTATGTTGTTCACTATTCATTACTGGAGTTGTCCTTGAATGAAACGTCTTATTGTGCTTTCATTGTAGATTATTAATTAAGAAGACTGGAATGATTAGTCTTATGGTGTACCTCACGTTATTTATTCGTGAGATGCAGCATTTCTTTCTTTAAACTTGTCAGTTAAGAGAGTCCCAGACCGTTTGTTGTGTGCAGTGTGTAGCTGATGAACAGCTTTGGCTGATGCTTCCTCCCTATTAAAATAACAATTGAAAAAAGAGAGTAAAACAGCAAGTGTAGGGGTGCTTGCTATACCATACCAAGACTATAGCTTGCTGTAGTGTATTTTGTTACATATTTTTTGTGTGTAGATAATAGTTTACTGGTTGCTGAAGTGGATAAAGTATTCAAGTGCTGTTGCCTCCTCTTTCTTAATTTCCAGTTTACAAATAACCATGGATCTACAGATGTAATATTCCAGATGCAATACTTGGATATTAATGCCCTGACAGCGATGTGAATGTTGTCAAAGGCAATGAAATTGGACATGCTAAGCACTGACACTTGCTGTAGTTTCTTTATACTTGTCCTGCATGGTGATGGCATCACATATCTTTTGCTTATTCTTCCTTTCCTCATTCTTTCTATGGACAGCTAGCCTAAACTTCATTCCCCCCATATTCACATATATCAGAATGAATAAAATAAACAATATTTTTAGAGTTCTAAATTAAATATTTTCACAAAGCAGTGAGATAAAGTTTTTGGCTTATGCAAAAACTGTCTGAATACCAAAGACCAAATGAAAAAGACCTTATTGAACGCCTAAACTTCCCCACAAAAAAATAATAATGGTGGAAACTACTCCACCATAAACCGTTCGAATTACAAATGCATGATGAAAGGGAAAAATGACTTACTTCATACACTAGAATTCATAAGAAGAGTCTTAAGATACCACTACCATCGCTCAAAGGTGTACATGGATCGCCCGCATGCTACTATTGGTGTGACGTCACCGTTTCCAATCCTGGTTGTTTATTATCTCTGGCAAGAGCATAGGTCTAGCTTAGCCTCCATTAGCTAGTAATTGGCAGCAACTTTCTCAAAGTGCAGGACAAATTTATCTACTTCCTGCTCTTGAAATGGAGGTACTAGATGAACCTGACGGCTAATATCAAATGCAATTGTTATAGAGTCATTCATAACATTTGTATACACAATTACAACAAAGTTATACCACAGTTATATGATTGTATATAACAAGGAATATAACTGACTATAACAGAGTATTGATCTAATATAAGACAGTACCTATAACATAAGACTATCACTGTTATAAGAACTCTAGTAAAACTGAAGTATAACAAGACTGTTATCACTTCTGATTAATATTAATTTAATGAAACAAAAAATTATAATCATGACATTATTGTAAATATATTTAAGTTTAGTCAGCATCACTTGACAAATCTGCATCAGAAGACACATCACCATCATCATCCACGGGTGGTTGATCATAACCATGCTGCACTGATTCCTCTACTGGATGTAGTACAACCTGTGACTTGATCATCTATGGCTTGCTATTTGGTGGTGGGATCTTTTCAATTACAGCGCCCTTCTTGTCTCTGACATCTTGCATGAACATTCCTTCCTTTGGTTGCCACATGTTTATCCAGTTTCATTAGATAATTGTGCAGAGTGATACGATGGTGGATGACGCACATGCATGTCATCAACCTTTCTTTGTCAGACATCACATCTGGTGTCACATCCTTCCAATAATCAGCTTGTTTTCCTGGAGACCTCTCATGATCATAAGCCTGCAATATTTGGCAGATATTACAAGGTGCTACCTTACTCTCTGTTTTAAAGAGTGAACTAGCTTTTGCTTTTTGACTGGTGAAGTCTCCTTTTCTCTTGCTGTATTGTTCTTTTATACGTTTTACAGCCCTCTGCAAAATTTAACATGTAAAGAATGATACATAAGCATTTGGCTACCGACTTCGTATCTATGCAATAGAGTAAATTGTTTCACCGATTGCTCCTTCAATCTTTTTAATGGTAGCAGAGTTGTGTTTACTAGATATTCTGTATGTTGTACACAAAATAACTAAAAAACTTACTTACATATATTTTGCTAACTTTTCATTCAGTTTAAACTGGCTTTCATCTTGCAGCAAGTTATAAACAGTGCGAATTCAGCTCTAAACACGTAATGCAAGTACATGACAGTTGGGCAATTACAACAATATTACCTGCAAGTCCACAGGAGTGACTCATTTTCGTTTGTTGCTTCACTTGCTTGGAGTATCACCTGAGCTTCCTGGACTAGAAGAACTATTGGTGACATGCCTTACTTCATCTTCTAGTGACTGCTGGTGCGCTTGAAGATGTCATCTGGCTTTCAATGCCAGTCAAGTGATTCATCACTTCATCCAACTTTCCCCCCAAGTGCTAGCAACCAACTCTGCCATCTCCCCACTACTACATTTGAAGACCTCACATGAGGGTGGTATTGGTTACTATTGGAATGGTTTGACCTGGCTGCCAAAAAATGTCACCTTCAGATTGTGGGATATTAACAACCAAAATTCTTTCTATAAGCATGTTCACATTCATTTATGCAGCTTGAAATTCCTACAGACGAGGACTTGGATGAAGGAAAAGAAGCCGGTCATACTCCTGGAGGACACACTGGCACTTCTATTGATGGCGCACTAGAAATCCTACTGCATGTTGACCATACGTATCTGGTATAAAACTACGAGGTCAGTAGCTAAATAGTAAAAAAGGTTTAGGATTGGAATTTCTTGAAACATACTAAATGCTGAAACAATGATTTAGGATTTAAAATATTCCTTCTTCAGGCACTGAAATTTGTAAGCTGTGTATTTCGAGGGGTTCACAGATAGTGGCTAAAAGTATGAAAATTTTCCTTGGAAAAAAAAACCTCTATATGTGACCTAATTTTAAAAAACTGCTGATATCTGCACAATTTTCAAAATGCATTTTATTTGTTCTTTGCTTTCTACAGTGACAGAGAAATGTACTAGTTAAGTTTCAGCTTCATAAGTTAAGCAGTGTTGGAAATACAGCAGTAGACACCCGGACGAGCAAATAAATTGATATGTACAGAAGCTATCGAGAAATGAATCCACAGGCGCTTATATAAACCATCATAACTTAATGGCATACGGAATTGAATCTTTGCTCATTGTGTTTGTCATGAATTTGTGCATCCACCAAGGTATAGTTTTTGTCCCAGGCATGCTTCTGTGTTTAAGGAAGGAAAATTCACTGAAAAATGATTGTCAGTAAATTCGTTCGTCACTGCAATGTAAACAAACATCTGTAACTTTGAAATCCTTTCGTGTATGGAGATGAAACAAAGATTTTTGTACTCCCTATGAACAGGCGAACACAATGATGCCCAGGATTTATCCATTGGTGGCTTAATTCGCCCACCATGAGGCGATAAAAATTAGCATATTTTTTTCTGGAGCTTGTGTTTTTTTACCAATAGATTTTAAATGCATTTTATTACAAAAGTAGTGTTGTGTGTATATCGACGGTTTTCCAAAATTCGGTCATATATAGCATGTGAATCCTAAATTCGTTTGGGCCCTACTACATACACAACATTCCACACATCATAAATTTTTTTTGAAAAACAAAAAACTTACATACATATATATAGTATACAATGAAATTACACAGCTTTACTGAGTTCACACTACTACCTAGTCTGCTAACGTTTTGGAAGGTTCTTATTCAAGAAAATTAATGATATCCACATTTTCTGGTTTAAGACAGTTTCGTTTTGCATTGGTGATTGTTCCAGACACAGAGAATACTCTTTCAGATGGAACGGATGTCACTGGAACACACAAAAGCTGCTTTGCCAGCTTTGCAAGAAGGGGATATCTTTACTGGTTTGCTTTCCACCATGTAATTGGGTTAGTTTTAGGGCCTAGCACTTCTTTTTCAAAACTTTCTAGTTCACTCTCAGGAGTGTGTACTGCTGATTGGCTTGTTGAAATGTCACCTAGTAATATTTCCAGAGCTGTCTTCTTTTCAGTAGCTTCCTGACTTTCTTCCTCATGCTCACCATTACTTTCTTGAGTTTCTCCATTACTAAACTTGCTTAAACGTCCCAAGATTGTTTCACGAGCTGCACAACTTTGCTCACTGGTAGCAAATTTAAGACTGGAGTATCTAGGATCTAGTGCAGTACACAGAAAGGGGATGCTAGAAGCTATGTATTCTTCATCTATCTCAAAGCGTTCCGTCAAATCCTTTGACACCTGCTTTTTAAGATGTTTGACAGCTGGTACACCATTATCATCAGGTTTTAGATGATTCCGGATCAGCCCATGTAAAACTGGATAAATGATCGAAGATGAAACATTAAATTCATAACCAAAAACAGTGGTAGCCATTTGAAGTGGCTTTAAAACCTTAGCCAATTGATCTAGCAACACCCACTGGTCATCTTTCAAATATAATTGTTGGTACTGATCTTTGGAAACAGCAGGATCATGTAATACTGCATATATCGCTACCTTCTGTTCCATTAAATGATCTATCATGAAAAAAGTTGAGTTCCAACGAGTAGACACATCTTGGATAAGGTGATGCTGTTGAACTTTTAGCTGCACTTGCTTTTCCTTAAGTGCTGTTGATGCCACAACACTATGTTTAAAGTGGGTAACAAGTTTTCTTGCTACAGCTATTACTATATCGATTGTGGGATGATTAAGTCCAGCATTAACACTGAGCTGCAATGTATGTGCAGCACATCCAAAATGTGGCCACCCTGTTAAATTTGCACCCAACACAGCATTTGCTGCATTATCACTTACTAGAGCACTAACATGTTCATCAGTTATACCCCACTCCTTAGTAGCTTCTAGTAGCCTTTCAGAAATATTGACACCAGTGTGGCGCTCTCCCATCTCTCTAGTAAGCAGCACCCTAGAACAGAGCTCCCAGTTACCAGAAATTAAGTGAACTGTTATTGTAATATAACTTTGTGTTGAAGCACTCATCCTAATATCACTGGTAAGTCCAACATGCCTGTCGTGTAGCTCAGCTCCTACTCTCTCCACCTGGTACATACGATGACAAACAGTGGTAATGTGCGTGTGTGATAGAACTTGATAGTCTGGCTCAAGATAGTTGATTAGCTGTCTGAAGCCATTTCCTTCTACTATACTAACTGGACGCAAGTCTCTGGCAACCATCTCACAAACTAGTTTTGTCACCTTAGCTGCACGATCGGATGAACACTTTCTCTTCACTCCCACAAAAGAGTCCATCAATCTTTGTCCAGGATCCTCAGAGGCAGAGCTGTCGCTAGAATCCAAGCTCACAATCTGATCGTGCTTAGCAATTAAATGGCTTCGCATTGACGATGTTCCACCGTGATAATTAACTTTGTATCACAAAGTGTACATTGTACAATTTTATTGCCGTCCTTCTTGAAGTATTTCCATACTGAGCTTCTTTGTCGTCTTGACATGGCGATGCAACATTTGTATTCTATCAATCATAATAATCATATAATGACTATTAGCTAGCACCAAAATACAATTCGCGATAACGACAATACGACATGTGTTAGCCAACAGTGTGTACTAATTAGAGATACCGAATATTCGATATGCTTTCTAATAAACCGAATACCAGTATTTCGATCGAATATTTGTTAAACCGGATAATCGTTTCAGCACTAATTCCAATGCAGATAAATTCTTTGTGATCAAATGGTTAGGAGACCATGATGATAAACTTTTTGATGTAATGCCAGCAAAACGTGTTGTGCCACCAGAAAGGTTAACATACTAAATTTGCAATCCGGTATTGTTTGTCAGGCTGATTATGTGGGGCAATTCTACAAAGTGAAAGTGATTGCAACTGGTAAGTATGAATGGGAAATTACATACGTAATGTGTGAAATATATAAATATAGGAACAAGCAAGGAAATGGAGTCAGTCTTTAAAAGGATTGAACACAATATGGCTAAACTGAACAATGATGATGAATCGCCTAATGCCAGTAGTTTTTTTTTGTTAAAGCTGATAACAACTATACACCCTTCATTGTTAGGTTGTCTAGAAGCATGTCAAACAGTCAGATGGGAGAAAGGTACATAACATGTTCATGAGTTCATCATTTAAATAGAATTTTTCACACATTCAGGGATCAAAGTATGGACAGAATATCATCCCAGTTGATAGTGATGATGAATCACCTAATGTCAGTAACATTCTTTTTTTTAACCCCGATAGTAACTGATTTTCATTGTTACGTAGGTTGCCTCGAAGCATGTCAAACAGTCAGATGGGAAAAAGGTACATAACATGTTCATGAGTTCATCATTTAAAATAGAATTTTTCACACATTCAGGGATCTAAGTATGGACAGAAGGCCACCCTAGTTGATAGTGATGATGAATTGCCTAATGTCAGTAACAGTTTCTTTTTGTTAATCCTGATAGTACGTAACTTTCATTGTTAGGTTGCCTCAAAGCATGTCAAACTGTCAGATGGGAAAAAGGTACATGACTTGCATGTGTATGAGTTCAGGGATTTTACTAGGGGGGGGGGGGGGGGAGCAAAGGGGGCATCCTGCCCCTCCTGAAAATGATCCTGCCCTCCCTGAACTCTGCCTCAACCAGCTTGAGTAAACAGGTGATTTAGCCTAATTTAAGTTCTGCCCCCCCCCACCCCCTCAATTTCTGAAAAACTTGGATTGCCCCCCCTGAATTTATTTTCTAGAAAAATCCCTGTGAGTTCATCATTTAAGATATAATTTTAACAGTGTCTTTTTGTTAGACATGATAGTAACTATATACCCTTTGTTGTTAGGTTGCCTTGAAGTATGATAAACAGCATTATGGAAAACAAAAGGTATGTTGTCATCATGACAAGAAATTTTGTACAGTGGATCCTCAGCTATGCAATCCTAGGTTTAGGTGAAGGTTTCAACTTATTAATAAATGAATTTATTTGAATGAAGCCTGTTGATTTCTGTAATTCTATTAAATTACCTTTGTTATAGCAGTAATCACAGTCACACTAGCAATAAAATATTATAAATGAACAGTCAATTGTGGCGTTTAAATAATTGAGGTCTTCAGGTGCAATTTACTTTATCTTTTTTAATTGTCTAAAAGGGATCCATCCGTGGAGTCAAGCGCAAGCTGCTTTCCAATGTAGACTTTGACAGGAACACTTCAAAAGTAAATTTTTGTGTGCCTTCCCTTTGCATTTTTCATTCTTTGTATAATAGAGAATGAAGGATGTCAACCATTGGATTTGTTTTCAGTTCCTAATGAAGATGAAGTTGTTGAGTCTGATGATGAACCACGGGAAGGTAATATTATACATGTGCATTGAATATACAGTACATATACAATCAATTAAATCTGTTAAGCAGGACATTTGAAATTGAGGACAGCCTGTGTGATCTGTTCCAAAGTGCCTTTTAATGTGTAAACTGACCGAAAAAATCAGGACACCTTGATAATCATTAACTGTTTGATGTGTCACTAGCATCACCAGTGCACATTTAGGGTTTTTAATACACAGTATGTGACATTCATTATATATTCTGCTTTAACTGGTGAAGACTATAATTGTGTTACAGACAATTTCCTTAGCTACTCCTAATATAGACAGCACATGAAGGCATTATAATGTTAACACTTTAGCACTGCAAAAAGATATAATGTATGTATAGCTACATTATACAGTACACAAAATAAAACTACTAAAAAGGTCAGTAAAAGTGAAATCAAAAGTAAAAAGTCAAAACTGTGAAGTTGTTTCCACAATCATATTACAGTAGATCTGCAATTATCTTTTGATTATCTGAAGTCTCGATTATCCAAACAGTGTGCATAACTGTTCTTTTGAGAACTACTGTATGTTTTATTAGAGTAGTGTATATTCTATTGGAGTAGTTAAACAAAGCTCTGAATGAGATTGCCATATCCACATTATACACTTGTGGCATGCATGTGCTCAGATCATTGTATACACATGAGGGTTGAAATAAAGTGACAACTGGTTCTGGACCACAAAACACTTGCTATAGTGCTGGACATCATAACTTTCCAAAAGTTATTTTCTGTGTTTGTGAGGTCATAACTTTATGTGGGTTTGGTCAATGTTAATGAAATTTGGACAGGTGGAGCATGAAGCCATTGTGGTTAACCAAACGGAAGTTGAAGCCATACCAATGTGAACACTTCGTGCAATGATGTAATAATTGGTTAGATTCAGTATTTTACATATTACAACATTTCTCCATGTAGGTGTAAGCCACAAGCCTGAATCTTGGTGGGAATGGAGAACAGTGATAGCTCTAACTTTTTGTAAAACAGATTTTTGATATCTTTTTTTATTTTGATGTTATTATGTATTAAAGGCTAACACAACTGACAACCTTTTTCAACCAAACAGCCATCAATGCTCATCAAACTTGGTACACACATACAATGGAACATTTAGAAAAAATTTGTAAACCAGATTTTTGAAAAATTGTTTTAGTCAAAAGTTATGATTTTTTAAAAGAAGAGAGGTACCAGCCCTAGCGGAACTCCCATCCACCACACTATACTCTATGGCATAAAAGGGATTTAGCCTACTACAGAGCTATCAAACAGGACCTACAGAACAAAGGAAGAACAAAGATGAGTTGTTTGTGCATGCAGTATATACATACATACATACATGCAATAAAAAAAGTTAGTCAGTGTTCACATTGTAGATCTTCCGGTGTGATTTGTACTTCTTCACTGCTTTTTCCAAGTCAGGTCCTGCAGTCAAGCCTTCCTTATATGCAGCTACATAGTCTCTCATCTTCCTAAAAAACTTCCTGAGAAACATCATCAAGTGCAGGACAGATATGTAGCTCAAGACCCTTGAAGGAGTAATTGCAATGCGCCCTGGTATATTTTTTGCTATGGCCCACACTCTTTCAATCGGGTTCAACTCACAGTGAAATTTAGGAAGAAAAAAGCCTTGGTAGCCATAAGATAACAACAAAGTCTCCAACTTGGTTTTTTCAAACATAAAGTCATGATGGGTTCTCAATTCTGCACGCGTTTTGTCTGCATTCATTCTGTCTGTATTTTTCCCCCTATCCTCTAAGACAAGCTTCATTCCCTTAGGCTGACCTTTTGTGGGACCCTCCTTAGTTATGACCATGCTGTACAATTTGCCATTACACATTGTATCATGCATTTTTGGTTGCTTGCCTCCTGGTTTAACATTCATGCGGTTAACGTTTAAGGCAAAGTGTCGCCAAGAGACTGCTAGTCATTCTAATTTAGTGTGTCAGCAAAGCCATACCAACCCAAAGCAATTCTGGAGGTGGATTAATACAGTGAAAGGCTATCGTAATCCCATCCCATCCCTCCACTCCATGACTCTGGTAATACAATCACCAAAGACTCTGACAAGGCATCATTGTTTAATAGATATTTCTGTTCAGTTTTCACCAAGGAAAATACCTCTAATCTTGACTCACTAACTCCTGAATCCTCACATTCTACTATCATCGACTCAATCTCTATAACACCTGAAGAAGTTCATGCTGAACTGTGCCACTTGAGTGTTAACAAAGCCTGTGGCCCTGATAATATTACTCCATTTCTACTGAAAAATGCTGCAGATTATATTTCCATTCCTCTTTGTCACTTATTCAACAAATCACTATCAACAGGTACTCTTCCCTTTGACTGGATTTCAGGAAATATTGTTCCGATACACAAGCGTAATAACAAGCATAATCCTAGCAACTACAGACCAATCAGTCTCACTTCTGTTGTAATCAAAGTTTTTGAGTGTATTTTGCACCGACACTTAGTTTCTGCTTAGTCCTTCTCAATCTGGCTTCAAAAATAAAAGATCTGCTGTAACTCGGTTTAGATTTTTTCTAACTAAAAGAAAACAAAGAGTGGTAATCAATGGTACTTTTTCAGATTGGGCCATTGTTACTTCTGGAGTTCCACAGGGAACTGTTTTGGGTCCACTTTTGTTTTTGATTTACGTAAATGATTTGGCTTCTATTGTAAAACACTCCACTGTTAAAATGTTTGCTGATGATGTTTTACTTTATGCTCCAGCTAACACTCTCAAGGAATGTTCTTCCCTACAAAATGACCTCACTGCCATTTCTTCTTGGGCTAGTCGTTGGCAATTAAAGTTAAATCCCACCAAATGTGAAGCTTTGATGATTACTAACAAACGCAAACCAATTCCATTTACATACCCCATTAACTATCAACCTATTTCATGGAGCAATCCTGTGAAGTATCTTGCAGGTAGATTCCAAGTTAAACTGGTCTAAGCATTGCAAGTTTGTTGTCAGTAAGGGCACCAAGTCTTTGAACTATTTACGTAGATCAATGTTTGGTTGCAACTGTGCAGCTAAGTGAGCCGCATACAAAGCTATCATCTGGCCAACACTAGAGTATGCTGCAGTCGTATGGAATTCCCATAATTTGGGAGATATCCAACTACTAGAGTCCCTACAAAAGCGGGCAGCTCGATGGATCTGTGGGAGTCGCTGGAGTCCATCTACCAGCTCTTGGACCATTTTTTCGAATGATTGTTGCTCCCAACTTCACTTTCCTTCTCTCCAGTCAAAACGAAGTTTCCTTTCGGTCAGTTTCCTCAATGACACATATATCACCAGCAAACATCTATTATATTTAATAGTCACTGTTCATTTATTTCCATGGCATCTACCAGAAGTCACCATCTTTCACACTAGTCCCTCCACAGTCCACCATTAATTCTAGGAGATATTCTTTTTTGTCAACACAATTTTCTTCTGGAACACTGTACCATTACATATCCTTGATGACAGTAATCGAAAGTCTTTCCGGCATCACCTTTATAATTACTTATGTGTCAAGTAACTTCTTAATCACTGTTTTGTGTTTTGTTGTGTACTGTTTAGTTTGTAGTGTACTGTAGGTATATGTATGTTTGTTTTTGTAGGCGGACACCTTGTACAGGCTTTGCCTTTTGTGTATGCCTTCCTTTTTGGTAAATTGATAATAATAATAATAATAAGGCATTGTCAGCAAAGGCAGTGTGTCCTGAGCTATGGTCAAAAAACCAAAGCACATTGTAGTGTTCCGATGAATACTTAATTTTAGCAATTTTAATAGCAACAACCATTTGCTGTAAAAACTTATCACTATTCCAATACCCTTCTAATTCTGCTCCAATTTTCAACAAAACTCTAGCCTGTTGCTTAAGATCAGGGTACATTAGTTTACCCTGTTCAAACTCAGTGTCGGTTAAAGCCAAAATTAATAGCCATTGTACTCGTCAATAAAGTCACTAACCATAATGCCCCTACCTTGCCCTTTAGGTTTAATTACCATTTTACGCTTCTCACCCCACATCCACCCTGGTCATCATTCGCATGAAACATACTCTCATCATGGAAAATAAGTACAAGTTTCCTAGGTGGCTGTCCTGGGGGCAATATTGGAACAGATACAGAAGATTGTGAGGGTTCATCATTGCACAGTGGTGGAGGAAGATGTGTCTTAGCCCACACATCCCATTTTGTAATGTAAAGCTTTCGATATTCAACTACGTCTGCCCATTCATGACCATCAATATAAACTCCCTTTTTAGAACTCATTGGCTCAAAGCCTAACCAATGGAGCCATCGACGTGCAGTACGTTCTGTGATTTTAGTGGGAGCATTAGCATCTTTTTCTTGAACCTATGGTAAAAGAGTGGAGTTAACCCAAGTACGGAATTCAACCGAAGTCATGTTTAGCTTACCTTGTTCATAAGAGTGCGTCCGAACCCATGCTAAAGCCATTTTTTAATATTTTTCATCCTCTAATGCAAAATATCTTTGGTGCTTACCTCTATTTTCTTCAAAGCTTCTATGGTTAGATAGATAGGCTTTTCTCCAGGACCTATTGAAGCACCAGATAACCAGCAAAGTTCTGCAGGCCAATAGCTACTGTACCTGATTGTTCTTCCTGTTACTCCAAAGCAGTGGGCCACTTCTTCTGCAGTTTCTGTCTTTGGTATCTAGTTTGCTCAATTTTTTATTACTGTGCAGGCCTCACAAGGAGCATGTACCTTGAGTCACTGCACAAATATATCGTACATCATCATGGCAAAAATTTGGGTATCTTCTCGATCTATTTCATCCAGCCAATCCATGTAGAGTGACGGTATGTCCTCTACTGAGATGTCTTCCACGTAATCTTCGTCATCAGAGTCCAAATTCTCATCCATATTATCGTCCATAATGGTGGAAGGGGCTAGAAAGATAACAGATTCATTCAGATCCACAGAAGAATGAGGTCCTTCGCTCAATTCTTGCTGTTCCTCCATTGTGTCTTGCTGTTTCTGAACCTTCATTTCTCGCATCCACTTTGCCTTATCCTTCAGGACATTCTTTCTCTTCCATGGTGTTTGTTGAGACATTTTAGCACAGTATAGATCGAACAAGAAAGATAGTTTCAATGAGTAGAGATAACAAAGTTCATAAGTATGTGTTATTATACGGATGCGTAACCGATGTTTATAATTATTATTATAACAACTTACCAATATCAAAGGCGCCGCAAGCGATACGATTGGCTAGAAATCATCACGCCATATCTCGCCACTACAGACGTCTATTGACGTCAAATTTGAGTTTCTATTAGCGATAAATGATGTCTATAGCCGTATCAAACGTCAGCGCTCCAGGATTAATTGTACTAGAGTTATAGCGTGTCGCGTTTTTGGAAAGTTATGATGTCCAGAACTATAGTGCATCCAAATGATCATTTTACTCTTATGCTTCTCCCAACCTTTTTTAAGCAACTGAACTTAACTTTCTTCCTTCAATCACTTTACTATCACCTAAGTTATATACTCTATCCTAGTGGAATATAATTATGAACACAAACACAATAGGTAAACACAATTCCTGTCTACGTTCAAATTATCCACTTACTGTGGACTTCATTGACCTGTTGCATAGCCAGCCACTACAGCTCCAGTTTCTTCAACAGTAATTGTAGTCTGTGAACCATCATACCATGCAGTCTTTATAAAGACAGCTACATTCCTGGTGTCACACTGAATTAGAATGTGTTGTCACCTGGTGAAAGGAAGCAATAATAACTATATACGTATAACTCTCTTACTTTTTCCATACTGCACACTTATGGAAACACATCAAGACACACGGTAGTGTGTCGTGCGGCCCAAGAAGCCGGCGCGCCACACCGTGAGTATATTGACAGGAAGAACGAAAACGTCATTTTCACACCTTTGTATCTCGGTGATCACTTATCTGATTGGAACCAAATTTGCTACACAGTTGCCCGCCAGCCAAGGGAGTCTACATTCCAAATTTGAAGGAAATCGCTCCAGCCATTTCCGAGATACGAGCTGCCAAAGTTTCGTTTTTTTTTCTTCTTCGTTTTTTTTTCTTCTTCGTCTTTTCGCACACTTGCAAAAATTGCTATAACAAGCAAACGCGTACTCCGATCGCCTTGAAATTTGGCACACAGAAAGGGAGTCCAAAGGCGAATCCTAGCATCAAATTTGGTACAAATCCGATGAATGGCTCAGGAGTTATGACCGATTATTCGCGTAAAACAAGATCGATTTGTTGTCACGCCTACAGGGTAAACCGCTTCATGGACTGAGTTGAAAATTGCTATGAAGATGGAGTAACCATCGTAGGAGTGCCTTTTGGTGGTTTGAAAGGAATCGAGATAAAGACCACGGAGACATGACACAAAACCCAACCTGTGTCACAATTACACGATCGATTTTTATGAATAAAAAAGTATTAGTTTTCACGCCTACTAGGCAAACCACTTAGAGCAATGAGCTGAAAATCGGTGTATAGCTGGAATAATCTTCATAGAAAGTCCTTGCAGTAGTACAGAAGAATCGGATTACAAACCACTGAGTTATGATTCGAAAGCCAGTAGCAAATGCGAGATCGAGATACTCTAATAGAACAGTCACCCTAATAGAGCATTCGGCTAATTTATTTACTCCATTATAGAATTTTATTACATCACAAGTTATTCTGTAGGGAGTTCAGCTGCAAACAGTTAATCTTATAGACAGTTCAGCAAGAAGACAGTCACCATGTGGAGAGTTAAGCAAATATACCACTATAGAGATTCAGAACATTACAAGTCACACTGAAGAAAGTTCAGCTATAAACAAGTCATGCACTGTGTAGAGAATTCAGCTACAATTAAGTCACTCTCTAGAGAATTTAGTTACACAGAATTCAGCTACACACAAGTCACTGTGGAGAGAGTTCTGCTACAAACAAATTACCCTTTAGAGTGATCAGCTACAAACAAAACACTTTGCAGGGTGTTCAACTGCAACATATCAATTACTTTTAGAGTGATCAGCAATGAACAAATCAACACAAATCTACCTGTAGAGAGATCAGCTAGAAACAAATCACCCTGAAGAGAGTTCAGCTACAAAAAATCACCCTGTAGAGACATCAGCTAGAAACTAGACACAATGTAAGGAGTTCAGCTACAAGCAATCACCCTGTAGAGAGTTCAGCTAAAACAAATCAACCTGCAGAGAGATCAGCTACAAACAAATCACCTTATAGAGAGTTCAGCTACAAACAGATTACCTGTAGAGAGATCGGATAGAAACAAATCAACCTGCAGAGAGATCAGCTATATACACACAAATCAACTTGTAGAGAGATCAGCTACAAACAAATCACCCTGTAGAGAGATCAGCTAGAAACTACACACAATGTAAGGAGTTCAGCTACAAACAAATCACCCTGTAGAGAGATCAGCTACAAACTAGACACAAAGTAAGGAGTTCAGCTACAAGCAAATTACCCTGTAGAGAGTTCATCTACAAACAAATCAACCTGTAGAGCAATCAGCTAGAAACAAATCACCCTGAAGAGAGGTCAGCTACAAAAAATCACCCTGTAGAGAGATCAGCTAGAAACAAATCACCCTGAAGAGAGGTCATCTACAAAAAATCACCCTGTAGAGAGATCAGCTACAAACAAAATTGCCCTGTAGAGAGATTGGCTACAAACAAATCAACCTGCAGAGAGATCAGCTACACACAAATCAACTTGTAGAGAGTTCAGCTACAAACAAATTGCCCTGTAGAGAGATTGGCTACAAACAAATCAACCTGCAGAGAGATCAGCTACAAACAAATCAGCCTGTAGAGAGTTCAGCTAAAACAAATCAACCTGCAGAGAGATCAACTACAAACAAATCACCTTATAGAGAGTTCAGCTACAAACAAATTACCCTATAGAGAGATCGGCTACAAACAAATCAACCTGCAGAGAGATCAGCTACAAACAAATCAGCCTGTAGAGAGATCGGCTACAAACAAATCAACCTGCAGAGAGATCAGCTACACACAAATCAACTTGTAGAGAGATCAATTACAAACAAATCACCCTGTAGAGAGATCAGCTAGAAACTACACACAATGTAAGGAGTTCAGCTACAAATAAATCACCTTATAGAGAGTTCAGCTACAAACAAATCACTCTGTAGAGAGATCAGCTAGAAACTGGACACAATGTAAGGAGTTCAGCTACAAGCAAATCACCCTTTAGTGAGTTCAGCTACAAACAAATCAACCTGCAGTGAGATCACCTACAAAAAAGCACCTTGTACAGAGTTCAGCTACAAACAAATTACCCTGTAGAGAGATCGGCTACAAACAAATCAACCAGTAGAAAGATCAGCTACACACAAATCAACTTGTAGAGAGATCAGCTACAAACAAATCACCCTGTAGAGAGATCAGCTAGAAACTAGTCACAATGTAAGGAGTTCAGCTACAAGTAAATCACCCTGTAGAGAGTTCAGCTAAAACAAATCAACCTGCAGAGAGATCAGCTACAAATAAATCACTTTATAGACAGTTCAGCTACAAACAAATTACCTTGTAGAGAGATCGGCTGCAAATTAATCAACCTGCAGAGAGATCAGCTACACACAAATCAACTTGTAGAGAGATCAGCTACAAACAAATCACCCTGTAGAGAGATCAGCTAGAAACTAGATACAATGCAAGGAGTTCAGCTACAAGCAAAGTGAGTTCAGCTACAAACAAATCAACCTGCAGTGAGATCACCCACAAAAACGCACTTGTACAGAGTTCAGTTACAAACAAATCACCCTGTAGAGAGATCAGGTAGAAGAATTCACCTTGTAGAGAGTTCAGCAACAAAGAAACCACCATGTAGAGAGTTCAGCTGCAAACAAATCACCCAGTAGAAAGATCAGCTAGAAGAAGTTACCTTGTAGAGAGTTCATTTACAAAGAAACCATCATATAGAGAGTTCAGCTACAAAGAAATTACCCTGTAGAGAGATCAGCTAGAAGAAGTCACCTTGTAAAGAGTTTAGCTACAAAGAAACCATCATGTACAGAGTTCAGCTACAAAGAAACCACCTGTACAGAATTCAACTACAAACAAATTACCCTGTATAGAGATGAGCTAGAAGAAGTTACCTTGTAGATAGTTCAGCTACAACAATTCACCCTGTAGAAAGATCAGCTAGAAGAAGTCACCTTGTAGAGTGTTTAGTTACAAAGAAACCATCATGTAGAGAGTTCAGCTGCAAACAAATCACTCTGTAGAGAGTTCAGTTACAAAGAAACCGCCATGTAGAGAGTTCAGCCTCATACAAACCAGCTTGTAGAGAATTCAACTACAACAAATCACCCTGTAGAGAAGAAGTTACCTTGTAGAGAGTTCAGCTACAAAGAAACCACCATGTAGAGAGTTTAGCTGCAAACAATTCACCTGTAGAGAGTTCAGCTAGAAACAAATCACCCCGTAGAGAGATCAACTGGACGAAGTCACCTTGTAGAGAGTTCAGCTACAAAGAAACTATCATGTAGAGAGTTCAGCTGCAAACAAATCACCCTGCAGAGAGTTCAGCTACAAAAAAATCACCCTGTAGAGAGTTCAGCTAGACGAAGTCACCTTATAGAGAGTTCAGCTACAAAGAAACCATCATGTAGAGAGTTCGGCTATAAAGACACCACCATGTAGAGAGTTTAGCTGCAAACAAATCACCTGTAGAGAGTTCAGCTACAAAGAAACCATCCTGTATATAGTTCAGCTACATTTCAAGTCACCCAGTAGAGAGATCAGCTGCAAAAAAAATCCTGTGGGGAATAATGAGCATGTAATAAATATATGTATATAATTTGTATAATTACTAATAAAATCAAAAATAATTGAAGTACTAAAATTCTTCTTTAAGTTCTTTTCTTCTTCCTGTGGTAAAGAAAAAAACACATGGGTTAAAAAAGCCCCAAAGCCAGCCATAGGCCGGCTTTGCAGTATACAAATACAAAAAGAAGTGATATCTAATCAAAAACAGCCATGCTGTAAAAAAAGGTGCGGCCCCCATAAAGGCCATGGTGAAAAAAGATGTGAAATCCAAGGTGGCGGCCAAGAAATAGCTGTGATGGTAGGTTAATGGTTACATTTTAATAATGGCAATTCAGGTGAATTTTGTGCCGCTTGGTCTTGGCACCAAATTCACCTGAATTGTTGTTATTAAAATGTAACCATTAATCTACCATCACAGCCATTTCTTGGCCGCCACCTTGGATTTCACATCTTTTTTCACCATGGCCTTTATGGGGGCCGCACCTTTTTTTACAGCTTGGCTGTTTTTGATTAGATTATATATGACACAAACACTTACACATGTATACATAAAACTATACCATTGCTGTATTGATAATTCAATGATGATTATATTGTCTTTTTGTAGCACTTAAAAATCCAAGGATGCTGTCTCAAAAGACAGTAAGAAGCAATGCCGGCCAAGAGTGGCAGCAGAATAAATTCTTGAAGGTATGTAATTGCCTAAAACTTTTGCAGTACTAAGACTTATTTAAAAAGGGCAAAACTGTATTCATTGTTAAAATATCGGATACATGGTTAATTTTATAAATTATTTTACATGATAGGTGGTTTGCTTACAAACTTAAGTCATGCCAAATTTTTGTTGTTTACGGTATATTAAGTTTATGCAAACATCCCAAAATATACTTGTAATCTTACAGCCAGTATTGTTACAGTAATGCCTTATATCTTTCTTCCTAAGTTTCCTGCGATCAATTTATGATAAATTATAGAGTACACTAACTAATGACATACACGCTATTACATACAGTACAAACGGTACTGGTTTGTATAGCCAGGATTACATAAGTTGAATGGAATTTTATTCTGATTAATAGACTGATTCATAAATCCTTAGTCAAAGCATAACTTGACAATGGTTATGACATTACTTTTACATGGGAGTACACATGCAAAGACCAAACATACTTACAAATCAACAATATACAACATGTAATTAGAAATTACTGAGGATATGGTTGTCAAAGTGAAGCGATGATGAAAAAGTGCACTAAATATGGCAATGTAAATACCATGGCAATGTATGTGGCACTGTACTGTTTGTACTTTATTTCTTCACTGTTTAGTTCCACTTACATAGGCCCAAGAGGTACATTTATGGTACATTTACGCATTCTGCAGCAGCTACCCTCAGACCCTGTAATAGCACTCTTGCTTTGCTCATACACCACTATACAGGTCCTTTGGTAAATGCCATAAAATAATAGTAGCGAAACAAGTACCAATAATACTGTGAAGCAACAAAGAATGTCTTTATATATATAGCTGTAGATATACTAGTGGACATTTTACTCTTTCAAAATTTGATTACCAATCCAGCCTAAAAATTCCAGTTTTTCCTTCTATTTGTTTGTTAGCCTTTAATGGATACTTATTTTGTTTGTTTTATAGTAGACCCTCAGTTGTCTGACCCTCACTTATCCATACCCTCATTTATCCGAAATCGTAAAAGAATGTTCATATAAGGTATTTAGAGTGCAAGTGTATGTTCTATTAGGGTATTTAAACTGAGCTTTGTATAATAAATGTATGGTCTTCAGTTATCTGAACTATTGATTTACCTGAACAAATTTACCATTGCCTGACACAGATTGCGAATTTTAACTCTCTACTTGTTTTGTTTGCCTTTATGTAGATAATTTGTGGGTAACTTGTCTACTTGTTTGCAGTGGTGGATGCAGGAGGGTTGCAATGGTTTCAGCTGAAATCCCTTCTGAGAATAGCGCGAGCCCCAAATTTATTGATTACTTGTCGTGTGGGTGATAAAATTACCACGAGTTATATATAGTGTGTTATAGTAGGATTTTCTACTGGCGAAACTTCATACTGAAAATTTCTAGATCCACCACTGGTTTGTTTGCCTGCTATGTAAATTAAGCATTTTTGACCATTCTGAAAACACTTTTGGGTTTGATTATACCTCACCAATACAGACACCTCAACTCTCACGCTTTGTGCGTGAAACACACGCATATGGCTTATATCTCACTCTTAAGCAAAGGTGTGTCACCCATCAAATTTCTAGAATTTGAATTTATACTGTAATACAGGTGCAAATGCAGGGACAGCGGCAACAGTTTTTCAGAAGATGGATGAGGTATTCCAGGGTCACTAGATTCCATGGACTAATTGTATTGCAGCCTCAGTGGATAATACATCTGTTAATATCGGAAAGCACAACTCCATACACAGCATTTCAGGTGCTTTGAGACGAAATAGACAAGGCGCGTCTCTAATAGCTATAGATGGCTTGAAGACAAGCTAGACGAGATAATTGCTTGAGACGATCACGTATTAAGTGAGAATCCTTGCAAGTACATTATATTCACTGAAGACTGAAGCGTCTAGAGCAACGAAACCCTACGAGGCTACCCACTAATTGTCTGATGTGATCACGTGCTACTCAAATAAGGTTTCTGTATACAAACTAATGTTTAACATCCGGATACCCACCCTTTGCGCGGAGATCAGTACGCCAGCTGCAGATTACGCTGTACCACATGACATGATGAATTTCCCCTTGGACTTTTAAAATAATTATACTCATTGCTGCGAGCCACGAAGATTGGAATAAAGCATTTTTCTAGCCATAGCGCTAAATAGACAACATCTAGTCAAGTAATAGCTAACAAGTGTTTTTAACAATATTATTAGTGCATTATAGCTAATTAGCATGAATTTGTATACATATCCTACTGATTGGACCGGAGTAATGATACGACTTCAAACAGATGTTCAGAGCCCGTTTTACTTTTTGACCCGTAGGCCTATAGTTCTAAGTTTCTACATGATCCTGCACAGCTATCATGATAACGCAACTTCTGCTGGTACTGTTGATTTCATTTTCGTTTGAACATTCCGTCTGCGTCGTGAATGATTCCGTGGCAGTTTTTTTAGCCACCAGCAGCTTACGGATTGGTCACAACCACTCACTCATAAGTCACTATAACAATACACAGCCGGGCAAAGCTAGTCTGAAGAATGGTTTGAGCTTCACCTTATACATAACACGGAACTTCTATCGCGGACGGAACTGTTCAAACGAAAATGAAATCAACAGTACGGTACAGTATGCTCCAGCGTATCACTAGCACTCAGAAAGTCAAAGTGTATTATAAGAGTGTGCGTATAATCGAGCGCAATGCGCATTCAATCTAGCACCGCTCGCTCCTTTGCAAACAAATGTTTTAGTATCTACGTTTTGCGAATGGGTGGGCGGTGCCATACTAATTACTACGCCAACCAATCAAGAGGATCTGTGAACAAAGAAAGATATAGTAACATAATGCACACATGTACCAATAAATCGGTGCTATACATGTCAAAAGTCTTAACCACATAAAGTATGAAATCAGAGCAGAGCAAAGACTTTAATCACCCAATCATGGGTTCAAATAGTGGGACAGTCAAAACTGTATATTATTTTTTTATCAAGTGCACTACCATTCACAGGTTCACTACTCTTGCAAGCCCATTATATGGTAATTTTAAAAAATGGCTAAAGACATGGCATGGTGTAGAAAATACCTTATTCAAAGTGCACCCCATAGAAACATCTATAGAACCTAAGGATGATCTGTGGAAAAAGAAAATTTGTAGTAGTATATAATACTACATGAGCAGTTACCATATTTCCTCATATAAAAGCCCGGGCTTGTATTTCCTTCCCAGCATTTTTGACCCGGCCTGTAAATGAGTAAGGCTTTTGAGACCAGACATTTATTTTTGATTGATCCAATCAACTCCCAGTGTTTAATTGAATTTGGGTGCCAGAACAGGAGTACTTTAATGGTAAACAGTGACACAGTGTATTGACCATATAAACAAGTGTAGTCAAGACTTTAAAAATAAATTATTGGAAAACAGTTGTATCATACATATCTGTATCTGTATGTGGCATATGCCATGCAGAATATTCACACACAAGCTTCTATCGTCACATGTTGCAGCGTTCATGCTGCAATGAAATTGAGCCTCACAATCCTGATGACTTCTTTTCACGTAATAGCAGTAGTAGTAGCACAGATGGCTCATCCTCTTCCTCATGTTTTAAGATACCTGATGACGATGACCCATCGTTCTGGGATGAAGAAGTAGAAGCAGAAACCGCCACTGGTGAGCACGATGATCAGCAGCTGCAAATGGAATCAAGCTACCTATCCGGTATGTATAGTTATGTAGCTCTGTATGTATGTTATTTTACTTATTTATTTTAACTGCTTTTTAATGCAGGCAAGGCCTATACATTAAAGCTCTGTGAGCAACTGGTGCCCACAGCCAGAAAAAGTATACGTACAACTTACATTTACAACTGAATGTATAAAATTACAATCTGTATGTATGGATGCATGTATGTATGTATGTGTGTATGCATGTAGCTATGTGTGTGTGCATGTATGCGTGCGTGCGTGCGTGTGTGTGTGTGTGTGTGCATGTAAATGGATTCCCTAGATCATTGGTTGCACTCAAGAAATACCTGAAGTTGACTTCTAATCCTTTCAAAGAGTACTCAAGTTGTAAAAAATGTACATCAATTTATGAAAATTTGTCAATTAAATATTGTCGGCATAACCTATTTCCAGCAAATCCAAATGATCCCTCTTGTGGCTCTTTGCTCCTTAAAACTGTCAAAACTAAGCAAGAAACTAAATCAATACCAATGAAATCATATTTGTATCACCCACTAAAATCTTCAATATCCATGCTTCTACAAAAGGAAGGTTACATTGACTTGCTTCAACACTGGCAAAAAAGGTCACAAATTATACCAGATGATTGGATGGGTGATATATATGATGGTGATATATGGAAAGAGCTACTTGACAGTGGATACCTTGAGTCACCATTTAATTTAGTCCTCGCATTAAATATTGACTGGTTTCAGCCATACAGTCATGTGATGGATTCAGTTGGTGTAATATATTTATGCATACTAAATTTGCCACGTCGTTTAAGATACAAACAAGAAAACATTTTGTTAGTTGGAATAATCCCAGGACCTAAAGAACCCAAACTAGTTGCTAATGCATTCCTTACACCCCTAGTGATGAGTTGAAAGAGTTTTGGGCTGGAGTAAATATCAAACTGTCTGGTGAGCTAAACATCACATTTCGAGTTGTTTTGGCTTGTGTTATGGCTGACATACCAGCCATTAGAAAAGCTTGTGGATTTGTAGGGCATCGAGCACGTCTTGGATGCTCCAAATGCTTGTGCGAATTCACCCATTTAAAGGGTGGTGGAATGAAATGGTCTGGTACATTTGGAAATTGGCCTTTGCGTACCATTGATGACTACATCAGTAAGGCTAACGAATACCATAAGTGCCTTAATGAAAATCAGCAAAAAGAAAAGGCATCAGAAAATGGACTTCGCTTTTCAGTACTAATCAATGCACCATATTTTAACCCAATCCGTCACCATGTTATTGATCCGATGCACAATCTACTATTAGGTACTGCCAAGCATATGATGGATGTATGGACTAAACTTGGCTTATAAAGTAACAAGGATATGATGGATATAGAAGTGATCACAGCTAGCATAAATTGTCCACATGATACCGGCAGACTGCCACTAAAGATTGGTTCATCATTCCATGGTTTCACAGCTGATCAATGGAGAGTTTGGACAATTATTTATTCACCCATTGCTTTAAAAAAAATCTCTTCCTGATAATCATTTACGTGTTTGGCTATTGTTTGTACGAGCTTGTTCTATGCTGTGCAAAAGGCTTATCAAAAAATCAGAAATTCAAATTGCCTGCGAATATTTAAAACAATTTTGCTTAAGGTTTATTGATGTCTATGATTACAAACATTTCACTCCAAACATGCATATGCATACCCACCTATTACAATGCTGTAATGATTATGGATCTGTATATGGATTTTGGTGCTTTGCATTTGAAAGGTATAATGGAATTCTTGGTTCTTACCAAACAAACAAAAGATGCATTGAAACACAGCTCATGAACAAATTTTTGTTAAGCCAAAGAATCAACAGTTCCAAAAGAACTTATTGATATTCAGAGTTTGCTTGCTGCATATGAAAAAGGATCATTAAAACATAATGGAGAAATTACCCCAGACTTTGCAGTGAAACTTTACAACTTGTCATTTTGCCCTTTGACTGAATTACAGACAACTTATAGCCAGGAGTTGTATTTTGCTGTAGACAATAATGAGCATTTGCTACCAAAAGTGTATGAGAAAGTTCTCAATGCAACTGAAGCCAATCACATAAAGTTACTTTTCTCAATTCTTTACCCATCTTACAGCGCAGCACATTTTCCATTAGTGAGTGAAATGCAAAGGGATAAAAAATTCAGTGTTCATAGCGAATTGGTCTGTGAGTTCAGAGAGTGGTTTCTTGGCTAAAAAGGTTGGCCAAATCAACTATTTTTTAAAACATCGTGTGACACTTAAAGAAATGCATACTCAGGAAACCATCAAAGTAACTCACATTTTTGCACACATATCGTGGTTTAAGGAACACAGATATCATGATTGGTATGGATGTTCAGCAATTGTATGTGAACCAAATACTGAAGAAGAGTGCTGCTTTAATTACATACCATTACAGCGCTTACAAGCATCATGTGCCTTTGGTGAATGGGAAATAGATTTTGATGATAATGACAATCAAACTGTATTTGTTGCAATACCACTGCCATCTCCACTGTATACATAGTCACACTGATTCTATATAATATTTGCATTATATATTATTATTGTATAAATTATTAATACTATCTATTCATTGTCATGTGTGCTAAATAAGTTTGAAAAGAATATGTGCAATTCTTCAGAAGTGGGGCGCTCTTGAGGAGAATGATCAATGCATTGCTCAGAAAGGCTAAAAAGCACAGGGATCTTCAAAACTGCAGAGTTTATTTTCTTCAGGACACGTCCAAATGAATAAATGTCACTTTTGTAGGATTGTCTAGACAATCCATTACGAACTTCTGGGGCAATCTGTGGATGGTCATTTTTGTATGTGCTTTGTTCCTCTGGGGTTAGATTATACAAACTTGCATCTGAAAGAAGACAAGCTTTACCAAAATCAACTATCACAGATCGACATGAAATGAAGTCAGGCGCTAGATATTCTATTACAACATTATCAGCCGTGATGTCATTGTGTAAAATCTTATTATTGAATAAATAAACTAAAGCTGATGTCATACCAAACAATATGTTCTTCCAACAGTTTACAGTTAGATAGCTAGAAAACGTAATTGCTTCTTGCTTTTCAAGAGCTGCATGGACTGTGACTGATTGCTTCTCACCACGAAATGCATGATGTGACATAACCAAAATTGAATGCCTTTCATCCTGGCAAACAGCAAAAAGCCATGGTAGATTTTCATGGCAAAGTTTAGAAAGCATGCATGCTTCATTGCAGAAGTATTTTTTGTATCGATGATTTAAGCGGAATATTTTAATGCACACTCTCAATGGCCCAATGGATCCAAAGAAACATTTTCCAAACACTCCTTTCCCCAATAGTAATGGATTATCACCAATACTCTTTTGAAGGGTAGACCATTGAAGCTTTCTTATGCGCAATGGTAATCTGCTCCGCAGGTTCTGTCTAGAACAGTTTGTTGTTAATGCTGCAGCTGTTGCTTTTGTACAGGTGGCTGGTTGACAATTTTGCCTATAGTATATATAGAGGGAAATAGTGCAATCTACAGAACATGAGCAGTTATAATTAATTATTGCTGAGGGTGCATTCATGTGTATAGTTTCCAATGATGATGAGAGCCGTCTTATTTTGTTAAGGCAATATAAAACATAAGTACATGGGTCTAGACTAGGGTACCATGCATGCACTGTAGCTACGGTTGCTATACTGCATACGATTACAATAGCTATATAGCTATAAAATTTGCAATTCCAAGTTGTAGCTGTATATTTCACAACATACCCTGTAGGTGGTGTCTGATCTTTTTCGTCCCTTAGATTTTCTGTGAGTATCTTCGTCAAATTCTTATTTTTAGCACGCAGTCTGCTTTTACAGCTGCCCAAGCCTCTATCACGCTTACATTTTACTCTGTATCGTCTTGATCGTTGTTTCTTGCTGTTACTCTTTCCCATCTTGTAAGATACGTCTGAGGTTAACTGGATAAGTCTACTGTCTACACAAATTATATCAATGTTGTTACTCTTGATCACGTTTCTGCGTATCACGTGATTATTCTGCGCGGGTACTTCGAAATAGCTGTAATCGACCGATCCCCTTTGGTGATGTCTTGCTACGGTAGCTCACATATCGAGCGTCCAATTTCTAGAGAAGAAATCGAGCGGATAAGGGATTCAAAGTTGAATAGAATTCTTCAGCATGTAATAAAGCAAAGCAAGGAAATCACTGAGCTGAAACGGCAGGGGGAAACAAGTGCTGCATCTATTGGTATTTTGACCTCACAAGTTCAGACTCTGGAAAGACAAATTGAAGAGTACAAAACGGCAGAAGAGAGTTCTGGTACTAAGGACAAGAATTTAGCAAGACGTCGTTTATCAGTAAGTGATCTTCGTATGGCTAATTCTATGTTAGCTATATATATAGCTAGCTACGTAGATGTATGGAATAAGCAAGTATTTTCGTTTAATGCCTATAACTTATAGATTTGCAGGAAATGTGCATCAATGACATTGTTATGCCATACATAGTCACAAAGTCTGATTGTAGTCTGCTGTAATTGAATAATGCAACTGTGGCTTCCCACATGCAGTGGTATTTCAACAGTCAGGATGCAATCAATGTACATGTTGTTATGCAGGCAAAGGTAAAAGCTATTCACAGTAACCTCAGCTCATCTGAGCAGTTCCAAGGAGATGAAAAGTTAGTACTGAGCATTCTGCTGTGCTCAATGATTGTTTTGTGTGATAGTTCCAGGAGTATCATGTTGCATACTTGTCTATAAATTGTGTGCACCTGTAGCTTTACTTCACCACACAACAGTCAAGTGTCTCAAGTGTTCATAGACCTAATAGTAGAAGCAGAGCCAAAGATATCACCAAAAGCCATACATAGTAAAGTTATTATTAAATAAAGTATTGCACATATTATGCATGTTATGAATGTATAGAGGCAGTTAAAAGGTATCATGAGTCAAGGAGAAGGAAGGTGAACGACAATAAACCTGAAAGACAAGAACAGGTTGCCCGGAATAAACAATCTACAAAACGTTACCAGAGGAAAAAACAAGTAAGTGTATGTATTTGTATAACTAATAATATAATTACTATACATTGAAACTTTCAGCTCCAAGCAAACAGAGAGAAAATGGTAAAACCGGAGGAGTTTCAGCACTGGCTTCAAGTTCCTTTGGATGCAATGAGCTCAGAGTCTGAGCTTGAGGATGACAGTGACACTCTTGTTAGGCATTCACCATCATGGAGATCAGAATGTGAGAATACTCTTATTTGTGCACGTAGGCTGTTATACAATAGTTCTACAGCCCTAGAAAAATTTGTTAGCAAATTGGATAGGAGAGCTGCTGACAAAGAATCTAAAAGTAAAAAGAAGCCTCCCCTTAATAAGAAGATAAGAATCAGGGGAGCACCAGTGGAACATCCAATTCTACCCGGTTTGAAGCAATGGATGGTTAAAAAAGGTAATGGCAGTTTTGTACATGTATAGTAGCCAGAACCTCACTAATGTAGCAATACAAGCTATTACGAACATGCAGTCACCTACATTTTATAGATAGTTCAACACTATGTTATTTTCATTGCTTGTTTTTTACAAACTATCACTGAATGTACTTATTGTGGAGGTTGTTTCTTATATTAATTTTCAAGAAAGGTTTCACTATACATTTGCTTGTGACCACATAATATGTGTGCAAATTATGTCTTCTATATGTATTCATGTACATGCATGTATAATGATACGCATCTATGAAATACAAGCATCTCTGACATGGGACGTTTTCAACATGTTAAACTTATAGACAGTAGAAGACAAAGTACTTCCCCTGGGACACAAGGTATAGCTTAAAACTACTTAGTATTGTATAAGTGTTGATCAAACATAATAGCACCTCTACCATCTACCACTGCAGACCTAACCAATCACTAAAAATTACTGTTTATATGTTAACCTGTTTATACTTTCAGATCAAACATCAACAGCACAAGTAGTTCTTAGTGGTGAGTATGAACAATAGAAACCATGCATGCATGATCAGTATAGACTCTCCCTTTCTCATGCACCTGAATATATACAAGCCCTTTCCTTGACCACTACATCTGTGGTGAGAAAAGGTCTATATTAAAATGTATACATATAGACATGTTACAGAGAATGCTTGCTTTACACAGAAACCAGAACAACACCTCTGTCACCTACATTGGTCTTGTGTATTCAGTAGCAGCACCAACAACTCCAGTGGGTAACAGTGAAATGACAACATCTAATAGAAGTATGTGAGATACACTATAAATTTACTCCCTTACTTTTATGTATTTCTGTAGATGGAAGATTACTGACACCACCATACTTTCACAGTAAGTTATGATGTATTTTCATGATCTTCTCTCTTCACTGGTTAACCATTTCTACAGCTTCTAATTATTTTCCTCAGACATCTCAAGCTGTTCTTCAGTGTGGACAAGGTTGTCTATATAGCAGCTATGTGAAATTATTGAGAAATTGCTGTCTTATCAAGGGGTTCTTGGATATCCATCATTTACATCAGAACAAGTACTACAAGAACCCCATGGCCAGTGGCCTAGTTACATGACTCACGGGGATCAGATCTCAGGGCCTCATTCAATGTCATTCAGACTTCCTAGCAGTCACCTTTCCTCTCGGCACAGTGGTCAGTCGTATTACGTATAGTTCATGTAGATGAGGTTTCTAGCAGGTCTCATTGAGCAAGACAGTAGTACATCCGACGATACACCATCAAGAAAAGTACAACGTTATTCAGCAGCTCGAGTATTGGCAGAGACTTCTCTGGACAGTGTCGAAGAAGACAGCGAACAGCAAGAATCGTCCGATTCAGAGTTTGAACCAGACAATTGAACGATTACTAAAAATAAAGTTGTACACGTTTAATAATTTTACAAATCCATATCAATATTATAGTAGATTACTACACGTGGGCGATAAACGGGGAAAGCACGTAGCGTATACAGAGGACTATACGGGAACATGAAAAGTATTCATGACAGGTGGAGACCATGATAGACAGCTATAGACCAATATAGACGACGCCTGAGACGATCGCGTGATACGCACTCGTCTTAAGGAGTGGTACCATTACGAGCGAGACGCCATTAGACAAAGCAATCAGACAACCAAGAGACTACACGTCGATGTTCCGTCTGTTACCTATAGACGTCCCACAAGACTTTGCGACACGGATGCGTATCAAGGTATGTAAAATGCTGTGATATTAACAAGAGTGAAGAGTAAAAGTTCTGCTGTGTACTTTCTTGGTTGTCCATGCCACGTAGTGCACAATGTTTGTTTGAAGGCTGCAGAAAAGTTTCTCCAGGTTAAATCATGTGCTGTGAACTTCTTTGTGTAATACAGTAAAACTATGTTAATTATGAAACTACGTATTAGTTTTAAGTATGTGTAACCAAATAGATAGGACCATACAATAGTGTCCTGATATTTTAGGTGGCCAATACAGGGGTACCGTGCACTGCATGTGACTTTTATTATATTCGTGTTGTTTTCGTCTTAGGATTATATCAAGACACACGGTAGTGTGTCGTGCGGTCCAAGAAGCCGGCGCGCAACCCCGTGAGTATATTGACAGGAAGAAAGAAAACGCAATTTTCGCACCTCCGTAGCTCTGTGCTGCCTTGATGAAACAAGACAAATTTTGCTGTGTAGATTCCCTCCACCTTCAGCACTCCACATTCCAAATTTGAGCGAAATCGCTTCAGGCATTCCTGAGATATGCGACTTCAAAAATTGGCTTAGTTTCTTTGTTTTTTTTTTTCTTCTTATTTTTCTTCCTCTTTTCGAACACTTACAAAAACTGCTATAAAACGCGAACGCGTTATCCGATTGCCTTGAAATTTGGCACACAGAAGGGGAGTATAAAGGCGCATCTCGGTACCAACTTTGGCTGGAATACCATAAAGAGGCAAAGAGTTATGAGCGATTATGCACGAAAAATAACACCAATATGTTGTCACGCCTACAGGGTAAACTATTGAACCTCAAACCTTTTGTGGTTTGAAAGTAATCGAGCTAAAAACCAGGAAGATACAGCAAAAAAATCAACAGTGTGTAACAATTACGCAATCGAGATTAGCTAATTTTTAATTTTATTATTATTATTATTATTATGCTTGCCACGCCTACCAGATAAACCACTTGGGGTAATGCTTTGGAAATCGCTGTACAGATGGAGTTATCATCTTAGAAAGGCTCTTCAATGGTGTAGAAAAATCAGACTTAAAGCCACAGAGTTATAACACGAAATCCAACTTGGTGTAGCAAGTGCGAGATCGAGATACTCTAATAGAGCAGTCACCCTGAACAGAATTCAAGAGATCAGTTAGAAATAAGTAACCTGTATAGAGATCAGCTACAAACAAATCACCCTGTAGAGAGTTCAGCTACAAACAATTCACCCTGTTCAGACATCAGTTAGAAGAAGTTTTCTTGTAGAGAGTTCAGTTACAAACAAATCACCCTGTTGAAAGATCAGCTAGAAGATGTCACCTTGTAGATAGTTCAGTTACAAAGAAACCACCATGTAGAGAATTCAGCTACAAACTAGTGACCCTGTAGATACATCAGCTAGAAGAAGTTACCTTGTAGAGAGTTCAGCTACTAAGAAACCATTCTGTAAAGAGCTCAGCTGCAAACAAATCACCTATACAGAATTCAGCTACAAACAAATCACCCTGTAGAGAGATCAGCTAGAAGAAGTTACCTTGTAGATAGTTCAGCTACAAACAAATCATCCTGTAGAGAGATCAGCTAGAAGAAGTTACCTTGTAGATAGTTCAGCCACAAACAATTCACCCTGTACAGAGCTCAGTTAAAAGAGGTTTCCTTGTAGAAAGTTCAGCTACAAACAAATCACCCTGTAGAGAGATAAGTAAGAAGAAGTTACCTTGTAGATCGTTCAGCTACAAACAATTCACCCTGTAAAGAGATCAGCTAGAAGAAGTTACCTTGTAAAGAGTTCAGCTACAAAGAAACCATCATGTAGAGAATTCAGCTGCAAACAAATCATGTATAGAGAGTTCAGCTACAAATAAATCTCCCTGTAGAGAGATCAGCTAGAAGAAGTTTCCTTGTAGAGAGTTCTGCTACAAACAAATCACCCTGTAGAAAGATCAGCTAGAAGAAATCACCTTGTAGAGAGTTCAGCTTCAAAGAAACAATCATGTGAGAGTTCAGGTACAAACAAATTGTCCTGTAGAGAGATCAGCTAGAAGAAGTTACCTTGTAGAGAGTTCAGCTACAAAGAAACCATCATGTAGATAGTTCAGGTACAAACAAATCACCCTGTAGAAAGATCAGCTATAGAAGAAATCACCTTGTAGAGAGTTCAGCTACAAAGAATCTATCATGTAGAGAGTTCAACTACAAACAAATCACCCTGTAGAAAGATCAGCTATAGAAGAAATCACCTTGTAGAGAGTTCAGCTACAAAGAAACCATCACGTAGAGAGTTCAGCTACAAACAAATCGGCCTGTAGAGAGATCAGCTAGAAGAAATTACCTTGTAGAGAGTTCAGCTACAAAGAAACCATCATGTAGAGAGTTCAGCTGCAAACAAATCACCTGTAGAGAGTTAAGCTACAAACAAATCTCCCTGTAGAGAGATCAGCTAGAAGAAGTCACCTTGCAGGGAGTTCAGTTACAAAGAAATAAACCATGTAGAGAGTTCAGCTGCAAACAAATCACCTGTAGAGAGTTCAGCTAGAAACAAGTCACCCTGTAGAGAGATCAGCTACAAACAAGTCACCTTATAGAGAGTTCAGCTAGAAGAAGTCACATTGTAGAGCTACAAAGAAACTACCATGTAGAGTTCAGCTGCAAACAAATCACCCTGTAGAGAGATCAGCTAGAAGAAGTTACCTTATAGGGAGTTCAGCTATGAACAGATCACCCTGTAGAGAGTTCAGCTACAAACAAATCACTCTGTAGAGAGTTCAGCTAGAAGAAGTCACCTTGTAGAGAGTTAAGCTGCAAATAAATCACCCTGCAGAGAATTCAGCTACAAACAAATCACCCTGTAGAAAGATCAGCTAGAAGAAGTTACCTTGTAGAGAGGTCAGCTACAAAGAAACCACCATGTAGAGAGTTCAGCTGCAAACGAATCACCTGTAGAGAGTTCAGCTAGAAACAAGTCACCCTGTAGAGAGATCAGCTAAAAACAAGTCACCCTGTAGAGAGTTCAGCTAGAAGAAGTCACATTGTAGAGAGTTCAGCTACAAAGAAACTACCACGTAGAGTTCAGCTGCAAACAAATCATCCTGTAGAGAGTTCAGCTAGAAGAAGTCACCTTTTAGAGAGTTCAGCTACAAAGCAACCACCATGTAAAGAGTTCAGCTGCAAAAAACTCAATCACCTTGTAGAAAGATCGGCTAGAAGAAGTTACCTTGTAGAGAGTTCAGCTACAAAGAAACCACCATGTAGAGAGTTCAGCTGCAAACAAATCACCTGTAGAGAGTTCAGCTAGAAACAAGTCACCCTGTAGAGAGTTCAGCTAGAAGAAGTCACATTGTAGAGAGTTCAGCTACAATGAAACTTCCATGTAGAGAGTTCAGCTGCAAACAAATCACCCTGTAGAGAACTCAGCTACAAACAAATATGCAGTGTAAAAAGATCAGCTAGAATAAGTTACCTTGTAGAGAGTTCAGCTACAACGAAACCACCATGTAGAGAGTTCAGCTACAAACAAATCACCTGTAGAGAGTTCAGCTACAAACAAGTCACCCTGTAGAGAGATCAGCTAGAAACAAGTCACCTTGTAGAGAGTTCAGCTAGAAGAAGTCACATTGTAGAGAGTTCAGCTACAAAGAAACCACCTGTAGAGAGTTCAGCTACAAACAAATCACCCTGTAGAGAGATCAGCTAGAAGAAGTTACCTTGTAGGGATTTCAGCTACAAACAAATCACCCTGTAGAGAGTTCAGCTACAAAGAAACCATTCTGTAAAGAGCTCAGCTGCAAACAAATCACTTGTACAGAATTCAGCTACAAACAAATCACCCTGTAGAGAGATCAGCAAGAAGAAATTACCTTGTAGATAGTTCAGTTACAAACAAATCACCCTGTAGAAAGATCAGTTAGAAGAAGTTACCTTGGAGAAAGTTCAGCTACAAAGAAACCATTTTGTAAAGAGCTCAGCTGCAAACAAATCACCTGTACAGAATTCAACTACGAACAAATCTCCCTGTAGAGAGATCAGCTAGAAGAAATTACCTTGTAGAGAGTTCAGCTACAAAGAAACCACCATGTAGAGAGTTTAGCTGCAAAGAAATCACCCTGTAGAAAATTCTGCCAGAAACAAATTGCCCTGTAGAAAGATCAGTTAGAAGAAGTTACCTTTTAGAGAGTTCAGCTACAAAGAAACCATTCTGTAAAGAGCTCAGCTGCAAACAAATCACCTATACAAAATTCAGCTACAAACACATCACCCTGTAGAGAGATCAGCTAGAAGAAGTTACCTTGTAGATCGTTCAGCTACAAACAATTCACCCTGTAGAGAGAGCAATTAGAAGAAGTCACCTTGTAGAGTGTCCAGTTACAAAGAAACCACCATGGAGATTTCTGTAATCAATATATGTGACCGGATTTGCGAAAAGGGGTCTTCCACACACATCCAATTCCGTAAACGTTGGAGACCATAACTCAGTGTTCAAGTAACATATTAACCTGAAAATTTCACCATGTATTCAGCTATAGTGGTGCTCACCACTGCCCAAATATCAAGGCAATAGCTCTTTCCAATCCGAAGTTATCAATTGTCAAAGTTGGCAAATTGGATGTGTGTGGAAGACCCCTTTTCGCAAATGCGGTCAAATATGTATTATACTATATATATATTTTGTACATTTTCTGATAAAATATTTAAAGTACATCTACTTCATCTTTCTTCTTCCTGTAGTAAAGAAAAAAACGTAGGTTAAAAAAGTCCCAAAGCTGGTATACAAATACAAAAAGAAATGAAATCTAATCCAAAACAGCCAAGCTGTAAAAAAAGTGTGCGGCCCTCAGAAAGGCTATGGTGAAAAAAGATGTGAAATCCAAGGTGGCGGCCAAGAAATGGCTGTGATGGTAGGTTAATGGTAAAAATTTTAATAACGATAATTCAGGTGAATTTTTGTGCCGCTTCACAAAATTTACCTGAATTGTCATTATTAAAATTTTTACCATTAACCTACCATCACAGCCATTTCTTGGCCGCCACCTTGGATTTCACATCTTTTTTCACCATAGCCTTTCTGAGGGCCGCACACTTTTTTTACAGCTTGGCTGTTTTGGATTAGATATATATAGCTACATGTTTTCTATGTTTATGACTCAGTGTTTCAGTGTATGCAAGGCTGTTTATAGAGATATGCATATCATATATTGTGCAGGTGACAAGGTTTGATGTTGAAGAATTGATGATAGATAATTTCTTTTTTTGGACAAGAGCTGCAAAAGAAAGAATGAATTAGCAGATTTCTGTACTTTCTGTGACGTTCAATACCGAAAGATACTTAAACATGTGAATACCAGGTGGCTAAGCCTTGAGGTAGCTATTTCACGTACCCTACAACAGTATGCAGCCTTAAAATCTTACTTCCTTTCTCAAGGTATTTATAATAACATTTATGCTTATTTTTGTGTTAAGTGTATAAATGTATGATCAGTAGTAATTTGTTACAGAATCTTCAACTGCCCGAGGTCAACGACTTGCAACAGTGTATTCTAACCCAATGTCAGAGGTTTATTTAATGTTCTATCAAGTTGTTCTGCAACTCTTTGTGCATTTCAATATGTTTTTACAAAGAGATGATCCTCTCATTCCTGTGTTCCATACTGAGGTTAATGCATTTCTAAAGAAGTTGTTTACACGGTTTGTCAAAGTGGCTGTTATACAAGTAGTTAAAGATGATATTGTCAGCACTGACTATGGGAATGAGGAGAATCAACTCCCTGGTAAAAAAAAGATAATTGTGAATGTATGTGGGTAACATTATTGCTTTATTTGTAGATGGTTCACTCTTTGTTGGGATTATAACACTCCAGTTGTTAACAAAATTGGAACAAGATGGTGATATCAGTTCAACTGATGCCAAAAGGTTTTATAAGGGTGTGCAAGCGTTTTACCTCTCGGCTGTAGATTATGCAATAGATAATCTGCCGCTGAATGATACACTGTTAAAGAATGCTGAATTTGTATATGTTCCCAAGAGAGAGCAGGCAACCTTATCTCAAGTTGTTTACTTTGTCACAAGGTTAGTTCTATACAAGCGTCTTAATCATATGGCATGCATGCATGCCTGTGATATTTAGGTACTCAGGATGTCTCAGGTATTCGTCAACACAAGATTTGAATTTATTGGAAGAGGAGTTCCTACACTACCAAGCAATGAGTGACTTAGAAATTCCGCAGAAAGTTTGGGATGAAGGTCTGGTGAAAGAAGACAAAGATCAAGGTATTCGCAAGTATAGGATGGATGTCATCTGGAGTTTCTTAAGTAAAATGAAGGACATCGATGGAAAATTAATCCTGGGAAGACTAGCTAAAGTAGCACTATTAGTTCTGACAATACCACACCTGTGGAAGCTTCCTACAAAATAATGTTTGAATTAGTCTCTTCCAAGCACAAATGAAAAAGAGACTACACCACAATGTGACGAATGGTAGTGGCAGTAGCAATGATGTGGAAGAACAGCCCGTGGAAGCACAGCCCATGGAAGCAGAGTTAGACCCTTACAAGGTTATCATATATATCCATCCTTGTTGTTAATGGAATTAATGATGCATTCTTGTTGTAAACAGATAACAATTTGTGATATTCCAGTGGACAAATAGATGCTACAAAAGGCCAAGCTTTTGGCCAAGCCTGAGAAGTATGCTCTGGCACTGATGAGCCACTTGTTAGTAAATGGAAATTTGACGGGTGTCTCAAAATCTAGTGATGAAAAGAGAAAAAATACAATAAAACAGTTAGATCTTAATAGAGTGGATTACATTAAACATAAGAATTCCTATAATACTGTCATCTGAAACATGTTATTAATTTTGTAGAGTTCATTGAAAGTAAATGGCCTGGCGTTTTCCCAACACTTCAAAGATCTATGAACCAAAAGTGTGCTGACATACAAAAACAAGAACTAAGAGAGATGTAACATGGTGCTGGTGTGTGTTTATTATATTATTATATCATGTACTTGGAAGATTTACAATTTAGCATATTGTGCTATCTATACATTGAGAATCGGATCATTTACATACATACATGTATGTGTGCAAAATCAATTTCTGAGGGGAAAGAATCTTGCTAGATTGTACAGGATTCTTGCACGAAAGGTCCTTTATTGCAAGAATAGAAATCCTGCAGGATTTTTTCTAGATTTACATAAATCTTGCAAGAATCTTTGTACGGATCCTGCAGGTTCTTGCAAGATGGGTTCTACTGGGTATGGGTATATATACGCACACTTGAAACAATGTAAGAAATTCCAATGGTGTATCAAATTTTTGCAGGAATAGTTTGTTGAATATATTGCAGGATCTTGCAAGAATATTCTGTAACCTACGGATCCTGCAGGTTCTTGCAAGATGGTTTCTACTGGGTAACAAAAAATTCAGATATCATCTTGTCTGCCTACTCAAAAGGAGCTGTTTCATTGCAGTAGACCAAAGGATATGCAAATTATGGGTGTTTGCTTATTTATCTTTTTTCATTGATTTTGCCTTTGATTGTGGGGATATGAGCAAATGTAACCAGTAATCCATTCATGGAAAATCCATATAGCATCCTGTTCATTTATTATTTATTTTTATTTATTGTTACTGGGCAGACGGCAATTGCCGATGCACCCAGGGGGCGATCAACACCCCAAAGAAATCACACATACACATAAGATATACATAAGTATAATTGTTTAATTTGATAAAGTGTATGATTACGACAAAATAATTAGGAACTGCTCCAACTGCCAGATCCACTAAACTTTCAGACTCCCAAAGACTGGCCATGACAGAAACAACGTTTTCATCAGTTTCAGTACCAAAACAAGTGAGCATGCTATGGGTCTAGAAGCTGAGACAGTTTTAGCATATGCTAAGATTACTGACGATGACAAATGTGTACAACACAGTGATAGGGAAGTTTGACTCCTCCAAGGTGACAAGGAACATAATTTTTGAGAGAGCTTGCTTCAATCCTCACGTTCAACTGGGTGGTGAATCAGCAGGACAGTTGACTTTCCTCAGAAATAGGAAAGCCAACTGCAATAATAGCTGTATTGGCACTCTTTGGAGTACACAAGATATCTCGTTACATGAAAGGAACAAATGCACGGTTTATGGAATGAGCATCCTGTTCAACTATATCTCAAACGAGTTTTTCTAAAAACAAAGCAAACTTAAAGTCGACATATCAGAGCTAGTTATCAATCTTTATGATGGTGCAATATCTGCAAACATGAAAACAGGCAGTCTTATGCCAACATGTGTGCCAGTGTTATGTAGAAGACATGGATTGGTAAGAATACAGCTTCTAACATTTAATATAATAATTTTTTCATAACTTTAGGATAACAGTTGCATATTGGTTGTCCCCTTTAACTCACTGTCAACAAGACCATTGTAGAAGATTCTGGCTATGAATGCTTTGAAAGCAATCTCCATGATGGTAGATAGTTTAGGTCTGGCAAAGAGGAAATACAGACCACCAAACTGGAACTTGTAGATAGTACAACAAAGAAAACCAGGAATGCCACAGGATGGAACATTCTGTTATTTTTTCTTAAGCAAGTAAAAAAAAAAAGTATGCTTGAATCAATACTTGGAGTAGCATTATGTATGTATTTGTCATCCCGTTGGAATCGGCTGAAGAGATAGGAGAAAAAAAGTTCTTGACCTACTACGTGACCGTGCACATGCACCAGTGTCAAGTCAAGATGAAGAAGTACCCGAGGGGTCATCAACTGTTTCGAAATCTCGTACAACCCTTTCAAAATCTTAATTGAAATCTCGAAATCTTAATTGAAATCTGTGAAATCTCTGGAATTTTGAAATCTGAAATATAGCACAACCCCATAATCTTGCCGTAATTCTTCGTTTTCTAGTTTTATATAACACGTAGATATAACGAATAGTTCTTCTTTTGGTCTTGTTAAATTAAGCTATATATACAGTATACTGCTATGCACGCATGATACACATAGCCAACTATGGCTGTACATGCATGCCACACTATTCGTCTCGCGCGTAGTAAGTAGCTACACTGGAGGCATAGTGCATGGACAGTCATGACAAATAGACACATGCATACTAGTATCACAAGTAGATAAACATAACTGTAGGTATAGTATACAGCTAGTTTATAGGCATCACAAAGTATGTAATAATAGCATATTACACGCACAGGTACAGTAGCTATATGAGCTACATTATAGTTAAGTGATGACGCCGTATTATAGTCGTGAGAGTTTTCATGATGTTGTGTGGCAACCCGATAGCTAACTACGTAGCTGTCTAGCTAACTACGTAGCTCATGGAGACTGTGACATGGCTCATGCTTTAAGTGACTTCTCTAACTGCATTCATAAATCTCTCCTGCTTTTAGATGGCCTCCTTCCTGCTTTTAGGCTGCTTCTTTTATTGTATTCATAAATTCCTCCTGACCCCCTCCTACTTTTAGGTGGCTTTCTTTATTATATTCACAGGTTTCTCCTGCTTTTAGAGGGTCTCTTAAGAGGCTTCCTTACCATTTATATAAAGATCTCTTAAGGTGGCGGTTATCTGGAAGTTGTGGTTTTGAAGCCATTGCAAACAAAGCCATACGTCCTGCCACAAAAATTCATTTATTGCGTCATGTGATTAGTGTGTGCGTAATAATTAAAATGGCAGCTGCGCGTACTAAGGCCCACTGCCTTGTAACAAGAAGAAACTTGTTGCTGTTGTGCGAGTATTATTAAAGAAGACAATCACTAAAGTAAGTAGACTAGTGTAGAAGCATTGTTCACGGGGATTCGGGTGGTTCGCACGAAACTTAGGCGGCACACGTCATTTGTGGTTTTGTATGGTATGCTAAAGTGTTAGTACAACTTTCTGCGTCAGTTTTTTCTTGTATACTAGTGAGGGAGACCTCTGTATTAGCGTAAAATATGCGATTGGTTATTGTAGCAGGGCTGCATGTCAAGAAAAAAAGATTTTTGTACTGCCTGTTGATGTTACAGCAGGTTTTAGGTCCCTTCGCGATGGCCAAAAGGGTTACAAAATCATTCCAGTTGTTCCAGTTGCTGTCTTCTTCTAACATGCGTCCCAGCTCCAGCGACGTTATCCTTGCCATACTTTGTCCAAATTTAAACGTTTTGGTAGCAGCTGGAAGCCTGTTCGATTGCCAAGACAATAGTACAAATTGCTTATTAATCGGATATTCGCCATAGATGATACGCTTGCTTAAACGCGCACCCTCAAATTGTTACAGTCGAAGACTTCTTCTAACAATCTCGCCAGTTCCAGCAATGTTATCCCTGCCATACTTCATCCCAATTTAACAGTTTTGATAGTAGTTTGAAGGTTATTTCATTGCCAAGACAATGGTGCAAATCGCATATTAATCGGATATTCACCGTAGATGATACGCTTGTATAAACGCGCACCATTATTCTCCTATAAGCCTTAAAATGGGTCAATGTTGTTTTAGTTAACTGAAACTAAAACTAAAAGTAGTTTTAGTTACGGCTTTTACTTTTAGTTATCTAAAACTTCAGTTTTTGTGATTTGTCAAACGACTAAAACTAAAAGTACCTCATTTTTATGTGGAAACTTATAGTAAAACTATCATTCAATGTTTACAAATAACTAAAACTAAAAGTACTTACCACCTACAATTATTCTGATTGTTTAAAATTAAAACTACATGTATCTTGCTAAATTGTAGTAGCACATACAGCTACTATCTGCCAGTGTATATAAAAGTAACTAAAAGTGTTTTGCTATAAAGATATTTAATAATCATCACAAGGATTTAATCAGTGGTCTGTTTCAATGGTGAACTTGGCTCCCAGCAGGTAATCCACAAACTTCTCGCAGGCCCAAGTTGTTGCTAGTGCCTCTTTCTCTATTTGTGCATAGCATTGCTCTGCTTCACTGAGGGAGCGAGAGGCAAATGCAACAGGTCTCCATTGCTTAGAGTAATATTGGAGTAACACTGCACCAATTCCAAAAGAGGAGGCATCTGAAGAAACTTTGGTAGGAACTGTGGGGCTGTACAGAGCTAGGACTGTAGGCTTAACAAGTTCCTGTTTTGTAGCAGTAAATGCAGCCTCTTGCTCTGTGTTCCAGCACCAACTGTTCTTCTTACTCAGTAGTTCTCTTAATACTTGGGTGATAGTAGCCAGATGGGAGAGAATTTCCCTAGCTGATTTGCCATGCCAAGAAAATGCCTGAGCTCTGACACATTTCTGGGTACTTCATCTTGGTATTGTCAGGATCTGCAGAAATACCATTCTTGTCAACAACATGGCCTAAGAATGTGAGCCTGTCTTGGCCAAACAAACACTTATCTTTGTTCAAGGTTACCCCTGCTGACTGAAGTGTTGTGAGAACAGCTGTTAGCCTGTTGTCATGTTCTGTTTTGTCCTGCCCAAATATTAACACATCATCCATGTGGCAAACCACACCTTGGAGCCCACTCAATATCTTAGGCATTATCATTTGGAAGTGTTCTGGTGCACTAGAAATGCCAAATGGCAGTTTATTGTAACAAAAGCAGCCAAATGGAGTAATAAAGGTTGTTAATAGCCTTGAGTCATCACTAAGGGGATTTGCCAAAATCCGCTCTTTGCATCTAGGTGGCTGAACATAGTGGCCCCACTGAGCTGAGCTAAGGTGTGATCTACCTTTGGTAGGGGATAAACTTCACGCAATACACTTTCATTAAGACGTTTTAAGTCTACACAAATACGAACTGACCCAGAGGAGGACGGAAACGATACAAGCGCTACGAAAATTAATAAATGTTAATTGAATAGTTTGAATACCAAAATGGCCGAAGCAGAGGGCTGTGTGGTGAAGACGGTGACCACGACGACTTTGTCGAAATAACGATGCTAAAGAAAGGAGACACCATCCACTACATTGTTGCAAGCTTCCCAGTCGTTAAAGTCGAGCTGGTGGAGGTTAAACTACAGTGGGAAGAATATTGCGAAGGATTACCCCCTGAAATCCACGTTTTCGATGGGTTTGCTAGGAGCTGTCCGAATATTGATCATCCTTTGCCTGCTATTGCCCATGTGCCATTTAACTACGACTGTGCTTTTATAATTAATGTAAGTTAGTTTGGAAGAATTTGGTAGATCTGTTTGTATTGTGGCAGTGGACTTGGCTTAACGATACTCCTAGTATGTCCCCATCACCCTCACCAATCCCACACAGCAGCAGCTGTACTCCTGATGTCATTTCTGTATCACAGACCACCTCAGAATCAGAGGATGATAACATACCAGCCATCACTCATACTGTGATTTTTAATGTATTGGGGCGCACAAAGAAACAGCATACCAGGACCAGTTAAAACTCGCCAAACAGAAACTTCAGGATGGAAATCCTGCTATAGCATTTATTTGTAAAATTGATGATGGAGAATGGAAAAGAATTGGATATGTTGTAAAAAAGGCAGTTGCCGTTCCCCCAGTTGACACACTGAATATGTTTGAAGTATACACTTGTAATGTTGCTGTAAAATCTTTTATTGATTTGTTGTAGAATTGTGAGCATATGAGTGTTCATAAAGGCATGGATTGGTTCCTGGTGGTGGTGGAAGATTAATAGGAACATTATGAAACTTTGTGCGAATTGAAGTATCACCGCGCACAGACATAGTGACTTGACTGTCATTGGCTCCTAACAGCTCGTATCTGGGTAATCGCTTCATTTCCTTCTTAGGATTTTGGACACTGAAATCCGGCATTAACTCCTCATAAAATCTGGAGTGTGTAGAGGTGTGGTAAAAAAAGGGCAAGTTTGGGTCAATTCTTTTCTTAAACTCTTCAGTCACTTTTCTCCATCCATAGTAAACCTATATTCCATTGTAAAAAAAAAGGAAGTCAAAATTGTACAATTTGTAGAGCTGCAACTGTTATACACAAAGTTACATAATAAACAAATATTATACATACCTCTTTCAGAGTGAAATCCTTTCCTACCGTATCCCGCAAAAGACTAAAAAAACATTCCACGTCATTGGTGGTGCTTGCTTTTGGGTGCTCAGGGGGTATGCCATTTATGATGTTGAAATTTCTTCTCCATTCCCGAGACTCTATATAGCTACTAGAGCTATCAAAGTTTCTCTACTACTATGGGTGTGATCATTTCGACCATTCTCTTCACACTCATATGGCTGTACTTTGACCTAGCATCAGCACAAATCTGGAACACAGACAATGGTCTTGAGTTTCCCTTAGTGCGCAACGAATTCCACTCGCCATCAGTCGTAAATCCTATTAAAGGCATGTGTCTGCTAGCTGTTGTACAGAAAATACAGTGCTACCTGCTACATTCATTTTTCTTTTGGCCATTTCACTAATTATGGAATTGGCAAGATCACGCACTTTAGAGTCAGTCATTCCATGGTAAGGCATGCATTGCACAGGAATAGCATATGGCTTCTTTCTTCTGTGCTGATCATAAAGACCAATATATGTGAAGCTGCAACACGCTGATGTCGAGTCACACCCTTGATTAAAGTGACTAGCCTTTGCCGTACTGATTGTAACTGGCTTGGAATATTACCTTCTGTTTCTAGGTTATCCCTCTGGATCTTATCTTTCAAAAGTTTTATCTCACTAAACAACTGCCTCCCTGTCTCATTAAGCTCAGTCAGCTCTTTGATTTTCCAGGCTAAAATTACCATTTCCTTCTCGTTCTTCCTTGGAGATACAGTTTTCTCTGAATATATATTATTGAATTTGATCAACTCTGCAAAAGAGGTGATTAAATGGTTAGGTACTATGCATGTTAGAATGCATACCAGATTGAACAAACTCCAGATCTTTACTGAGTGAGCTTAAAGCTGTAGTCAAATCCTGCACTCTGCTTTCTCTCTTAAGCCCCATTGCCTTTGTTACATCTAAACGTTGTTGGTATGCTTTGTACTGCTTCTGAAGGGCTCCATCAGCTAAATCCACATCTACGCTCCACTGGAGCTTGGTGGATTCCTTCAGTCCCTTAACAATGTCGCATCCGTCTGCTTTTAACCACCACCATGCCCCCACATTACATTTAGCAGCTTCATCAAGAACTGTTAGCTATTAATCAATATGTCATTATGTCACAGGTCAAGCAGTGCGACAAACCTGTATTCGAGAGTCTACTGTCGTGTCACTCATTGAAAAATTGTACCTCAAGGACCTCTCTGAAACAGCAGGTATATTAACTAAAACCTACAAAATGGGCACATAAGAATGTATCCCATATGGGCAAGCGGCAATACCTCCATAGTCTTCTGACTCCGAGATGTACTAAAACACATTCCTTCTGAGTCCTGAGCTGATGGCACTGTACACCACATAGGGCCACGATGTAGTCTAACCCATTTCTGCCCAAAGTGGCTGTACATCGTCTGTTGCCACAAACGGTAATCTGATGGGCAAGATACCAGGGTTTAATATAAATCTAGCAAAACATCAATCCTGTTATTAGTTTACCTGCTGTAAGTTATCAGCAGCAAAAAACTGTGTGATGTATTCAACTAGCCCCATGGGCATGTGATGGACAGGAAATCGGGAATCACTTTTGTCCAGCCTTTGGGTTCCTATCCCTTTAGCAAGGTTATACAGTACATTTGTTCTTCCAGCATCTGATAGCCGCACCATTGCATTTGCAGCATTGCTCAGAAAGTCAGCAGGAACTGTGAGTGAAAACTGACTCATGTAGGTTGAGAACAGTTCTGATAAAGCTGCTAGCTGACATTCTGTTTGTAGCTGGTTGAATATGTGACAGCTAAATCGACAGGAGTTGTCTGTACACCTTCTGATTGTACCGTACGAGCTGGAGATGCTGACACTTGTGCAATAGTAACAGACTCTGCACAGCACCAAGTTTCTGCATCCTTAGGTGTTTTGTACCTTGGATATTATTTTAACATAAACTTAGAATATGAATAAACAGAACTGCAAATACCTCTTAGCCAGCCATCCTGTAACTTTGCTTCGAAGAGCATTAACTGTAACAAAGATGTTTAAGTGAATTTTGGGGATCAGTCAGGTTTGCAACGTACCACTTCTGCGTACACCTGGTGTGTTTGCCCTTTGTTTCACGAATTTACTGGCATTGATCCAGAACTCCTGGTGTTTGTTTGCTGGCCACTTTTCACCTGGTGTGCTGTGGAACAGGATGAATTCTGCAAGTGCCTTCAGTTCTTTCTCCGTCCATTTCTCTTTGGAGTCACGGGTGGTGTTAGCAGCACCTTGAACAGAGCCGATCAGCGTTCTTGGCTGCAATATTACTGAATTCAACTGAAACTGCAGGGATATTTCATCTCGAGGTGATTCCTGAGCTTCTTGCTGGGTCTCATGGTTTGCCAGGCGTCTCAACGGAATTCTTTTCTGTTGCCTGATAGGAGTACAGCCTGTAGGAGAACCTCCAGGTCGTTTACCGACAGACAAACTCTCGTCACAACAGTTTTCGTGATCCTGGACTGGTGTCACAGATCTCGCGCAATTCAATTGAGCCATTTATTCCCACTCATGTGATCCCACAAACCTTTAACGGACAATTTAACCCTTTATATGTTGGGGATGAAAGGGGATAATCGTATGATTGGTTTTGTGATTAATCAATGTTCCTGTTTATGCTACTTCTATGTAATAAGACAGAGGTTTTAAGTTCACAATGTAAAACATCGAGTCATGTGAGATAGTTTCCGTCCTCCTCTGGAACTGACCCAGATTTCTTGGGAACTGCTACCATCCCTGCACACCAGGGGGTTGGCTCCGTGACTGGAGAGATTACTCCTTGCTTCTCCATTGCGGCCAGCTGGCTTTGAACTTTCGTCTGGAGTGGTAGTGAAATATTCCTTGCTGTAAACAATGCATGTCAGGTTTAAGCTTAATAGAGTATGGCTCTCCCAAGTTCCCCAGTCCTTCAAAAATACTAGGAAAACTCTCATGGATCATTGAAGTACAATCTGTAGTGGCATCAACTCTGGCTGCCAAATTGAGAGTTATTATCGCTGGAAGGCCTAATAAGTTGGTTTTGAGACCTCTCACTACAAAAATTAGTTGTTTAGATGACTTCCCCTTATGGTACAAGGTAGTCTCTAACTGACCCACAACATCTAAGTGTTGCTTTCCTGGACCATAGTAGAATCTTACAAGGATTAGTGAGGTGTGGTTCTCCCAGAGCTTGATAACATTCCTCTGACACTGCTGTGGTTTCTGCTCCAGTGTCCAACTTGAACAGAGTTTCTGTGTCAAAAAGTTTCAGCTTTACCATCCAGGCAGTAGAGCATTCAGTTCCAATTGTGTCTAGGAATGATTCCTCACAAGATAGGTCAGTGGCATGTGTTGCCTCACGATGTGTGTGCTCTGTGGTGACAGTATCAACTTTGGAAAAGCATTGAGAGCTGTAGTGTCCTTTCTTGTGACACTTATGACAGGTTGCATCTCGTGCTGGACATTTGTCTCGCTTGTGGCTTCCTTTCCCACACCTTGTGCATTGTTTGTAACTGTCTCTTTTCTGATAACTGTGGCTAGGTGTGGTGAATCTTTTCGGGTGGGGTGGCTTACTACTTGGATGCTTTGATCTACCTTTCAATCCGTCTAGTGTGATGGGGTTGGACCTCGACCCATTCGACATGCCTCTGTTGTCTTGGACGGCTTCACGCTGCCTAATGGCTGTTTTCGCTTTCTCCAGCGTGAGCGATGCATCTAACTGTAGTCATTCTGACAGGGCTTAATCTTTAATGCCAACCACCAAGCGATCTTTGATCATGTCTTCCTTGAGATTGCCGTAACCACAGGTTTCTACAAGGTTGTAGAGTGCGGTGATATACTGCTCAGAGGTTTCTCGCTCTTGTTGGCACCTGCTGTTGAAGCGGGCTTGTTCAATTGTAACGTTCTTTTGAACTTTAAAGAAGGAGTCAAACTTGGCTAACACCTCTTCGTACTTTTTTCGATTTTCATCCGTGATGTTGGTAGAGTTCAATACGTCGTCCACTTCTTTCCCCAAGCAGTAGAGAAGAGTGTTGACTTGGCGTGCTTTGCTCTCTATGGAAAGGCCAGAGGCGATTCGAAATTGCTCAAAGCGTTTTCGCCATTGTAACCATTCATCAGGCTTTCTGAAGTCGAAGGTGTCTGGAGGTTGAAAGTGTATAGCTGCCATCTCAAGGAGCCACTCCTGTCACCATGTGATATTTGGTAACTCGATAATACACACGGGTTCGGTAGATTGAGATCAGTGATAAGATCAACTCAACACAACTTAGTTACACTACAGTATATTGGAATGTGCCTAATCAGGTGCCCCAAACTAAGGGTATAGCAAACCTGTGTAACGTGCATAAGTAGGTGAGCGTGTACAGCAATCACGTGTGTGCATTCAGTCTATGTCCACAGTGACAATGACAGGGAGGTGGAACAGATGGCTAATGTCGATGTATGTGAATAATATGTTTGTTCACCATATATAGCTACTACTTAATTTGTTAGGTTTGCCAAGAAACCCTAGAAGCTGGTGTTATGAGTAGTGAAATACAGCAACTGGTATGTTCCTATTGTTTTGTAAGCACTTGTAAATAAGTTTATTCTTATAGGATGCTGATGTTGACATTGAGAGCACGGAGGTATGTTCCAGTTGTGCTTGTGAACAGTTTTTGATTCAGTTTTTCAATAGCATGCTGATGTTGATGTCCAGGACGTGGCAGGGACAGCTGATGTTGATGTCCAGGATGAGACAGGGACAGCCGATGGTAACAATAGTGCAAGTGATGATAATGGACCTAACGGGGGAACACCATCTCTGGGCATTTCTATAGATCTTTCTAGTCTTTTTAGACCACCCACCAGTTACCTGCAACTTTCATATTTTTGGAATTCATTTCATGAATAATCTTGTTAGCAAGCTGGCAAACCATCTAGTCTGACAAACCCTTTTATGGTATGTATTGGACAGGCAGTGCAAATTGGCTTCTTGTCCCTCTCTTCATTACTTATCATGAACACTAACTAACACATGTGTTGCAGGGGTATGTTGATGACGAGTAACACCCTTGATAAACACAGCCAGCTGTTTACGAATGTCCATTAGTAGACTGGGAATGTTGTCTTCGATCCACCTGCACTCTATGGTAAGCTTTGCAGAGAGAACACCAGTTGTTAAATGCAAGGTTCTTATTTGTTCATTCAACTCGCTGAGCTCTTTGATTTTCCATGCTAAGCTAGCCATATCCTTTTGCCTGTTCACATCTTATTGTACCTTCTCTGAGTACTCTGTGATGACGAGTAACACCCTTGATAAACACAGCCAGCTGTTTACGAATGTCCATTAGTAGACTGGGAATGTTGTCTTCGATCCACCTGCACTCTATGGTAAGCTTTGCAGAGAGAACACCAGTTGTTAAATGCAAGGTTCTTATTTGTTCATTCAACTCGCTGAGCTCTTTGATTTTCCATGCTAAGCTAGCCATATCCTTTTGCCTGTTCACATCTTATTGTACCTTCTCTGAGTACTCTGTGTTGGCAAGCAACAATATTAATGATATGCATTTATGCAAATTTCCTCTAACCTGATGTTACATATTGTATGTAGATCCTTTGATATTTCATTTTTTGCCACATCAAGGCACCCTCCTTTCAGGCCAACATTTGCAGCAACTTCTAGTCTGGTCCTGTAGCTCTTATATTGCATATGCAGACTACCATCATTAAAATCTACATCTCCACTCCACTGACCCCTAGCTGATTCCTTTAATCCTTTATTGAGATCGCCCATCCTAATTTGTGGTGGTGGCTTAAGGGAGATCCCTTAAGCCACCACTACAAATTAGGATGGGCCTTTGCTGCCTCTTCAATGACAGTTACCTATTCAATTATTCCATTAATAAAACCAGCAGTAACATGGTGCTATAATATGCACTTGAATATCAAATGTAATGGTGATTCTACTAATAAAAATAGACTTATATTTACAGCTATGCATCCTGCCCTGTGTACCTCCACTGTGTATTTCTAGTGTGGATAAAATTGCTTGTTGCTACGTTCCTGGACAGAATGCACCACTCCCTTTACAGGGCCGGAATGTATTCACTTCTGACCAAAATGGCAATACATGGACAAACAATAATCTTATGGACATGAAACCTGCAAAAGTTACCATCTGTATAGCTATACAGATTAACAATATGCGTACTTACCGACTGCAAATTATAATAAAAAGAAAACAATTTTGCTGTGTATTCAATTAAACCTATAGGCATCCTTTTAACATGAAACCTAGAGTCACTGCCATCTGTTCTTGGAGTCCCCAAACCCTTGGCAAGATTATAAAGAATGTTGCTACAGGAATTATGTCTCAGATTTGCCATTGCACTTGCACTATACTGTAGACATCATCAGGCACAGAAAATCTGAACTTAGAAGAAACATAATCCAAAAATAAACTTGACAATACCTGCAGCTGTAACTCTAATGACAATTGTTTAAAGAGATGGACTATTGTTTACACATCTGATGAATCAGTCTGAGTATCACTGACTGTGTGGCAGTGAAATGATGACTGATGTCCAAAATAGACAATTTTAGCTTCTCTTGGTGTCTTGTATTTCTTTGCTAACCATCTGACTACAAGATATACACAGAAGCATACACTGAGTGCTTCCTGATCTTTCCTTCACAAGCTCCCCAGCAGTATTCCAAAATACTGTTTGCTTATGAGATGGCCATTGCTCACCAGATGAATGAAACAGCATAAATTCAACAGAGCCCTAATTTCATCATTGTACCACATCTCTTTCACATTACTACTTCCTTCGTCCACACTTGTGTATAAACATCTTGGTGCTCATATTGGCACAATGAAACTCTCTTCTGCTCTCAATGTGGTGCATATTTAGTTGGTGAACTTCTCGGATGCTTGGAAACCAAATTCCTCAGCATGTCTTTGCTTAGAATCACTTCTCATCATTTTCCTTGCGGTCAGCCATTCCGTGATCACGTACACTGCAGTGGTATTTATTATGGGGTTGAATGGGGTTTAACGATTCATTGGACTGTTCGCATGTTTGATTTGCTTTCACAGCTACAAAAACAGTATCTCGTACATTTCAATATGCATCACATGAACATGACCACCCTCCTCTGGGGGCAGGCATGTTGGTATGTGTAGTTTCTATTTAACACCCACTACATGAATGTTTCATTTGAGTGTGTTACTTAGTAATAATATAATGAGGCTGTATTTATTTGTTGTGGGAAGATATACAACACACCAACTTATAAAACTGCTTTTTAACAACTTGTACATGATTTTAAACGATTTGCACAGTGGGGCAGACATGTTAGTATGTGTAGTTTCTATTTAACACCCACCACATGAATGCTTCATTATGAGTCTACGCCTTTAGCTGCACAAATACGGCAGGTTAAGGCCCAATCCAAATAATGTACAACAACTGCAAAACTAAAGAGTATTACATTGCAAATGCACTGTGAATACCAGACCTCTCAACTCTAACCTTCCGCCTGCTGATCAGACTTTTTCAATAAAATTTCGTAAGGCACACCCCAAAACGTCTTGTAGCAGGTATCACATGATCAGTTAATTAGAATAGTGGGGCACCTCTGTATTTTGAGCTGGAATTTTTGGTGCTTTCCTACTGTACTATGCTGTCACACTTAATGAGCTGAGCTTTATTTGAAGTTAAAATCTCAGGTAAAATCCAGACTCAGCACACCGCATGGAAGGTAACGATATACTGACAAAACAGCAATACGATGGTGTTTTACAGTCACAAAGCAACAACATACATTAACTGAGGAAGGTAACTGTTCGACTTCTTCACAAACTGGAGAATTCTCTGGGCACAAGGACTTAGATACAAACATACATGAACCAGGAAAACACTTCTTTGGATTGACAGGGCGTTGTAACATAGGTGAACAAAATGAATCAAATACATTAAATTTTGGTACTGGGTCATTGTCAGTGAGCCAAGTCTCAGAACAGCATAAAATAATGGGAAGTTGGTATCCAGCGTGAAGCCACTGGGAAATCTCCATCAGTTTACTATTCAATCCCTGAACATTATGGTGAATAATTTGAACGCCATCACAGGATCCCTGAAACAAATCGATAGGAAGTGAGAGGTCAGATGACGACTGGGAGGCATCAAATAGAGACAGGTCAATGTCCAGGTCATGCTTTTCCACTAATCCATTGAAAATGGTCATCATCATCACCTGAGGCTGACTGATGTGCTGATGCATTGCTAGTGGAAGTTCTTGGTATAGCGGTCACTCTTCTAGATTTCTCCTTATACCAGATGTTTAGGGAATTGGAGGCATCCCACTTCTCAACAGGTGGGCTGTCAACCTTGATTCGTACAAATTGATCAAGTCGGTCTTCAGATAGATGAGTACGGCAGTCATGTTTGTTTTCTTCAACTGTGAGAAGATGCTTTCTAGGTGACCATTTGAGACAGGAAGGCAAAACAATAATTCAACAACGCCTAATGCATTACACCAGCATTTCGCATCAACAGAATTAAGCAACTTCCACCAGATAACCTTGTAGTCATTTTGTACAAGGTTTAGGTATTGCTTGCTGTACAGGACCATGTCATCCCATTCATCCTGAACAGTGGAAACATCAATGTCTGCCTTCTCTAAAGGCATACTAAAGCGATGGCAAAATGCCCCTGATAAATTATACCCGAAAGAAGTCATTCGTTCCCAGCCTTGTGTAGCATGTGTGTAAAGGACCAATTCTTCATCTTGAGCTTTCATCCTACTAACCAGACACTTACCTATATCATTGAACCAGACTTTGTAATCTTTACTCAAAGATGAAAGTGTTTGTGGGTGCAAGTGCAAATCAGTACCCTGGAATGTGACAGTTGTACTGCTGCCACTGGAGGCTTCTTTTTGTTCAATTCGAACTTTCTTGACAGTTGGAAAGTCTTGGAAATTCTTCACTTTAAATTCCTCTAGACTCTTCTTTGTTCCTAAGAATGCTTCAATAGCCCTTACAATGCACAGCTCCTCCTCTTGTAATATTTTGCTGAGTATTCCGATAAGCTTTAAAACATCGTGAAACAATGCACAGGCTAACAAAAACCTTTGACTTTCTCCATCGTAAAATGTAGCTCTCTAATTTTTCTCAATCAGCTGACCTGACTTTCTGTCTTGTGACAACATCGTTAGGTGATTCGTATCTGTCAATTAACCATGCCAATGCAGCCACTTTGTGAGAAACAAACCTTGTTCCACATGCTCTGAGTGGCCTAGTACCTCCTTTCGTAGGCATCTCTGTTTCTGTCAAGCACTCCTTCAGGTTGTCGACGATCTCATTCAATTCATGGCACTTTTTAGGTGACTTCTCATAGACATAGTAAATCTGCAACAACAGCTGATAAATTTCTTTGAATTAAGTATCTTTCAAAGCATCTTTAATGGACAATTCCAGCCAGTGGGCAAAGCACCAGGAAACAACTAACCATGGAATGTCTTTCAGGTGGTAACTCTTAAGACCACTATCACTTCCTATGTTAGCATTGGTGCCATCACATCCTAGCCCTACCATCTTACTCCTCCATTCTACTCCCATGTACATCAGAGGTTTCTTCACACAGCCATACAAACCCTCTCCAGTCCCACATGCAAGGTGACGTACTTCAAAAAACTCATCTCTAACATGCACTGTACCTTCCTCAGCACTGCTGTATGGATCAAAGAAAAGAGCTAAAATAACTCTTCTTCCACACTGCTGCAATCAGTGCTACTATCCAACAGCAACGAGAAAAACATAGCATTACTCATCTTCTCTTTCAGTTTCCCTTGTAGATCTGCAGCGATGGTTTCCACAAACGAGGCACAGCCATGATCATTCCGGTAGCTAGCTTCATTCTCTACTCCGTGTTTCTCCTCAATATCACATAGAGGCTTCATCTTTTTAAAGATAAGTTTTCTTTCGCTACCATATAAGCTAGTTCGAATTTATTCTTCAACTTACGCTTGGTGGCTTCGTCCATCGATGGTTGCAACAATACTTTAGCAATTGGCACGTAATCACAAATATTTTTTGAGTGCTGCTTCTGGTACAAGGACATCGCGTGCTTGTGCATCTCCGTGTCTGCGTGGTCCTTGAAGTCTGATGTTCTAGTGTTCTTGGAGCCATTAATAAACGCTGGGTTGTAATTTCGAAGTGAAACTAACCATTTGCTAAACTGAATACAGACGGCACACTTCAGATTTGACATGTGCTCGCGGTCATCTTTGATGACATCGTACTTCAGCCAAACAGTTGTGTCCAAGTCTTTGTCATTCTCGACAATCCTACAGTTCTTCTTGTTAAAACTCTTTGTTTTGTTTGTCCTGACATAATTTCCGAACAAATCAGAGTTTATCCGGACACGTACCAAAAATCTCCGGAAACTGTCTGGTGACCGACTGTTATTTCGCACACTGTGGCATGGGTATTCTACTCATCATTATTTCATTGGTGTTTTATTAATCATTTTTTTCATAGGTATTTCATTGACCATTATTTCATGGGTGTTTTATTGATCATTTTTTCATGGGTATTTCATTGATCACAAGTACACGAAAAAATTGGAATTTTCGACTAGAGTAGGGACCATAGCACATCAATAAAAGTACTGAAACAAGTTGGAGTAGTCCATGATGTTAAATCAGAGTAAAACAATAAGACACTGATATTAAATCACAGTAAAACAATAAGACACTTCTTATTGTTTTACTGTGATTTAATATCATGGACTACTCCAATGTTTCAGTACTTTTATCGATGTGCTATGGTCCCTACTGTAGTTGAAAATTCCAAATTTGTTCGTGTAATTGTTTATTAACTTTTTTGTAAATAATTTTATTATGACTGATGAACCCATGCATACTGCATCTGAAATGGCACTGCGCACCCCAGCTATACCAATTATTGTCTGAAAAGTGAAGTATCCATTGTCAGCTATGTTCAACCCGTTACATAGCATTTCAAATCAAGAACTGTTTGAAAAGCATCGCTGCAATTCATGAATACCGAAATTTATTAACGAGATCACCCAAGGCCAGCTGCAGTCTTTGCACTCTTGTGAGGAGAGAAAGATAATTGTAACAGTGCCAAAAGTTGCACTTTCTTATTCTGCTGGCCAAAGCACTGCCAGTGGAACAGTTGAGCTTCATAAAGAGCCATCAAAGTCAGCACCACTAACAAGTAAAAAGAAGACATTCTGACTAAGTATGTATATGCTAACATGTACGTACATATACTATATTTAATTTCACATTATACTGCAGAAAGACAATTACAATATTGGTATAAATAGTTAGGTCGTAAGTTACAAAGTAACAATGTTGGGAATGGATATGTTGACATCGGAAAGACCACATTTACAATACGGAACTGTATGAAAAGTGTATGAAAATCCATCAGAAAATGTTGGATTATTTGCATGATATTTCATGGATAAAATATGCACAAACATTGTATTAAAATGGTGTGAATTCCATGCCTTTTGGACGTACAATGCATGCATCATGGACTTACCTTTGTCCTCCTTTGTGTCCCATTTCTTTTTGCTGACAGCCTAAAGTGTTGATTCACGGTAGCATGATGCATAGCTTCCCTACAGTAAGTTTGTAAACGGGAATCGCCCGTATTTTCTGTGGTGAACAGACTGATTGCAGAGACCATTCTAACACTGTTCTTGCTTGTAACGCTGTGTAACGGGCTGAACATAGCTGAAAGCGAAGAGTAATGGCCACTGCACTTTCAAGGCAGTAGCTGATATTGGGGGCACGCGAATCGTCATATTTTCGAGGTGACTGGATTCTTGCAGAAGCACTTCTTCTACTGTTTTTTGTCTGTAGCGCTGTGGATAGGGCCTAACACAGCTGAAAGCGAAGCGTAATGGCCACTGCACTTTCGAAGCAGTTTTGATAGCTGGGGCGCGTGCTCAGACGAAAACATTAATTAAGGCGCCATCCTTTCTGTGACAGACTGTGTAATATGTTATGTAATATTGTAAGATTACGTATATATCCTGTGATGATGTACGCATGTGAGTGTGCTTTAATAAGAGTTTAGTTGGTTTGTTAGTTTAACGTGTATACTTATATCCTTCGTGATCGTGGTAATGATAGACATTACATGGTGTCAAAAGTGAGATAGATCAATGGCGACTGCTCCTTTACAACCTCCAACACCATTCTGTTTCAGTAAACCAGACGAGTGGCCAAAATGGAAGAGGAGGTTCGAACAGTACCGCGTGGCCTCTGGACTGTCAGCAAAAGAAGATGAAATCCAAGCCAGCACACTTCTTTATTGCTTAGGGGTTGATGCAGAAGATGTTTTGACAACCACCCGGATCACTGATGAGAACAAGAAAAAGTTCGCAAAGGTTTATTTTTGAAAGAGCTCGTTTCAACCGAAGAAACCAACATCCTGGTGAGACAGCGGAAGATTATATCACAGCTTTACATCAACTAGCACAAGGATGCAATTATGGCGAAATGACCGAAGAATTAATTTGTGATCAATTAGTGGTCGGCATCAGAGATGAATCGCTTTCAGAACGGCTGCAAAATGTATCTAATCTCACTCTGGAAAAGCTAAGAAGTTCATAAGACAAAGAGAGGCAATCCAGCAGCGACAGAGTATACCGAAAGGTAATAAGGATACACAGAACGATACTCTTGATGCAATGTACATGAAGCGCAATGTGATGTCAGGAAAAGTCCCAAAAAGAGTGCCGACCGATCCAGTTACAGTTCCTGCCCAAACAAAAATCTGCAGAAGGTGTGGGAAAACATCTATACCCCACCCTACCAGCAAACTGATAGTGACATACCAGACGATGACCCATACGCTGACACTGTTTTCCTTAGTGCTGATGTAGTTTAAGTCGATGCTGTAAACAAAACTAATTCTTCCCAGTGGAATATCAGTTACAGTTGGAGTACATGCAGTTTTGTTTAAAGTGGATACTGGAGCAGAGGTAACAGCTTTTTCAGAGAAGACATACCATCTTTTCCATGATTCGGTACCACGGCTTCAGAAATCCACACACATTTCGGGGAGCTAATCGTGCTCCTCTGGATGTGTTAGGTGAAGCTCAAATGAAGCTTTCTTACAATGCCAAGTCTACTACACAGCAAGTATTTGTTGTTCGAGACCTACAACATAACCTTTTGGGGCTACCAGCTATTAGAGACCTAGGGATAATCACAGGCATCACTCAGCATTCTTGATCAGTACCCAGCCCTTTTTACTGGTTTGGGCACCTTCAATGGAGAGTATACCATCAAACTTAAGCCTGTTGCAAAGCCTTTCTCTTTACCCCAAGAAATGTGCCGATTCCCCTTCGGGAAAAAGTAAAACAAGAACTACAACGAATGGAGGGCATAGGAGTGATATCCAGAGTGAATGATCCAACACCATGGTGTGCTGCTATGGTGGTAGTACCCAAACCCACAGGATCAGTCCGTATATGTGTCGATTTGAAACCGCTGAGCGAAAATGTCATGAGGGAAGTACACCCCATGCCAAAAGTTGATGTAACAATGGCCTAGTTGAATGGTGCCAAAGTAGGACGGTTCTGCTTCAATAAACTTCCCTTTGGAATCACCATCGCTCCTGAACACTTCCAGCGTCGCATGAGTGAGATACTAGATGGCCTTTCAGGAGTTGTGTGTCATGTGGATGATGTGTTGGTGTCAGGGAAAGACCAAGAGGAGCATGATAGTCGTCTCAATTCAGTTTTACAAAAGATCCAAGCAGCTGGACTCACACTTAACAGAGGTAAATGTCAATTTTCCTGTTCTAAAATTGTATTCCTTGGTCATGTCATAGATGCCAACGGTATATCCCCCGACCCCCAAAAGACAGAGGCTATTAGAAAGATGAAACCTCCCAGAACTGAGGAGATTTATGGGTATGATTAATCAACTCAACAAATTCTCACCCCATATAGCCCAGCTTAGCCAACCTCTCCGAGAACTGTTGAAATCGAATACTACTTGGATGTGGACTTCAAGCCATGATGAAGCTTTCCGTAAACTGAAAGATGAAGTCTCCTCATCACGGGTTCTGGCTCATTATGACCTTGATGCTGAGACAAAGATCAGTGCCGATGCCTCGTCACATGGACTGGGAGCTGTGCTCTTACAGCAACAAGACAATCGTGAGTGGAAACCAGTGGCATTTGCCTCATGTAGCCTCAGTGACAATGAAAGCCATTATGCACAGATCGAAAAGGAGGCATTAGCCCTAGTTTGGTCCTGTGAGAAGTTTGCTGATTATGTGCTGGGGAAGCCATTTCTCTTTGAAACTGATCACAAGCCGCTAGTACCACTACTAGGCAACAAATGGCTAGATTCCCTTCCACCAAGAGTCTTCCGTTTACGACTCATGAGATTTCAATATTCAATTACTCATGTGCCAGGGAAAACACTGTATATGGCAGACATTCTTTCGAGAGCACCAGTAAATGCAGTGACACAAGAACTTACATCTGATACTGAGAGGTTTATGCAATCTGTCATTTCAGCCTTGCCAGCTACAAAGGATTACCTGGATAGCTAAACAAGTATTGGCAGGTTCGTGCTAACCTTACTGTGAATGAAAATCTCCTATTATTTGGCTCAAGAATCGTTGTACCTGCAGCCATGAAAACTGAGACACTAAGAAAGATCCATACGGGCAAGACTTTCAGAGATGCAGATCCAGAGTAATAATTGCAGTTTGGTGGCCAGGAATTATCAAAGCACTTGAAAATTTTATCAAAGCATGTCCAGAATGCCAACAAACAATTCCGTCACAGAGAGAACCACTCCTAAGTACCCCACTGCCAAACCATCCCTGGGAAAAAGTTGCAATGGATTTATTTGACATGAAAGGAAAAAATACTATTCATGATTTGTTGAGGTTCAACAGCTACATACAGTCCACAACAATGTCCAGTGTCATTTCCTTTCTCAAGCCAATCTTTGCTAGATATGGCATCCCGTCTACACTAATCAGTGATAATGGGCAACAATTTTTTATTAGTTTTTTTTATTAGTAGTACTTTACAGTGACCAGCACTGAAGGTCTGACAGCAACATGTGCTGCAGCCTTTGGATTACCTAACCTAACAAGAACTGGAGACTTTAAATGATTACTTAACCTAGCTAATAATAAGGTGAAACAGAAAAGGGCCAAAGAAAGGAAAAAAATCCCTCCTATCCCAGGATTTGAACTGCAGGCCACCCAATGTCTAGTCGAGCGCCACACTCAGTCTCCTCCAGGAGGGACGGATTTTCTTCCTTTAAACCTAAGTATTTATTATTAGTAGTACTTTACAGTGACCAGCACTGAAGGTCTTGCCTCAGTGGAAATGAAACAGTTTGCTGAAGCCTATGGATTTGACCATGTCACCACGAGCCCGTACTACCCACAAGCCAATGGTCAAGCAGAGCGTACAGTTCGTACTATTAAAAGTCTACTTACAAATGCAAAAGATCCTTACATGGCGCTGCTAAGTTACCATGCTACTCCATTGCAATGGTGCAATCTTAGTCCAGCAGAGTTGTTGCAAGGCCGTCAGATCAGAACAGATCTCCCACAACCGAAACCACAGTGGAATCATACTCAGCACCTCAATGAATTGCACAGCAAATACAAATCTGATCAGAGTAAATACTACAATAACCGACACCGCATCAAATCACTGCCCCAATTACCAGATGACACCCCTGTGTGGGTTCAGACAGAGAATTCCCAGGTGCATGGAACTATTGTTCACCAAGCAGCCACTCCCCGATCCTATATAGTGTCAACTCCCAGTGGACAGTTGAGAAGGAATCGTATAAATTTGCGACCTAGACTTGGAAGAAAGATGGTGGAGGGAATGAACAGAATACCTGAGACTAGTGTACAAGAACCAGCAAATAGAGTGGAGGAATCACAGGACAGAGTTGTTGCCCGAAGCCAGTCAGGAGTGATGATTAGAGCCCCTGATCGATTAAGATTTTAAGAGGGGAGATGTGACAGACTGTGTAATATGTTATGTAATATAAGATTACGTATATATCCTGTGATGTACACATGTGAGTGTGCTTTAATAAGAGTTTAGTTGGTTTGTTAACGAAACGTGTATACTTGTATCCTTCGTGATCATGGTAATGTTTCTTTTGATGCGGTATGCATGGGTTCACCAGTCATAATAATGTTACAAAAAAAGTAAGCAAACAAGTTCTTGGACTGAATTAGGGATTAAATGTTCACTAGTGTATCTGCAGGTGTAGGCGATCTCCCTTGTTTCCTTACTTTTTTTTCTATGATTCCTAATCAAACTTAAAATTTCTAATTTTTCCTTTAACTTGTTCTTTTAGACCTTTCATTGAATTACTCAAATACAGACAAATATACACCTTACGTGTACCTTTGGGATACGTACATGCATGTATATATCCAAAGTCTTAAATGGAGGAGTAGATATCCTTCAAGTCTTTAATTGTTTGAGGTTGAAGCCTCATGCCTTTCGTCAGGACAATTGTTTTCAATATGTCCTCATTCTTTATTGTCTGAGAAAAAACTACAGGTTTGCCGTTGTCCCTTCCTTTACATTGCACAGTGATGAAGTCTCCATGGTTGACATTAACACTTCTCTTTAGCCTCTATAAATAACAAAGATGGATAGTTTAAAGTGTTGGTAATTCATTAAACATATACTGTACCTTAGTTGTTTTCTTTTTAAGACTTGCAAATTGTTTTTCAAACTGTCTCATATTCTTCAACTATTTTCTTCCATTCATTTCATATTCACTCAATGCTGTGACTGGCACATCTTCATCAATTTAGTACGTAATGCTGGTGAATCGACAAATTTCAGGATTTTCGTGGTTTTATTTTCGAGGATCGGTCATTTTTCACTGAGGTATTCTATTAGAAAGCATATAGCTAACCTTAATAATTGTTAATTTTCAAGGATGAAAATTTCATGGAAAATGAAGCATCCACAAAAATAAACGTCCCTTGAAAATTTGTATGTATACGGTAGTCTCACGCAGCCAGACCTCTACTTGAAAAGAGCATTCCATATTCTAATTAATGAACAGTTTTAACAACATACTACAACAAACTGTACAGCATACCACAATTACCATTCAGCATTCTGCATTAAATCAACATATGCTTCATTTTGTTCTGGCATGCTTGGTGGATAGTCATATAAAACTGGTGGACATGGTATTTGTAAACATTCTTCATGGCATACTAGCTCTTTTTGTGAGCAAATCCTTGAGTATGATGAGTCTGAGATATTAGGCTGACATGTGTACATTTTGACCTGCCATAGTGATGCAGCCACATGGATTTTGAGATCTGTTCCCCAAATTCTATTCAACATCATGCCATCAATATGGTGTGTAATGGGAGTTGGGTGACAGAAATGCTGAAATAGGCTCTGATTATGAGTACAGAATGTTGCTAGTGTTCTGTGGATAAACTGATTATTGATATCGATGGAAATAGGTAGTTTCCATCACCATGTTACTTTAATTCCTCTTCCCAACCCTTCCAGAAATATTGACACATCAATCCAAACCTTGTTTGGTGCTACATAAGGCAAAAGTTTTATAGTGTACATTAAGCCATACTATGTCACAGACATCAGTATGTTTTTACAAGAATTATCATCAGCTCCTTCTTTAACTAACCATATACAACAAGAATAATTATATTCAATGTATAAAACATACTGTAATGTACTGTTATTTTCAACATACAGCATTGTGTGTATATACTACTAACCTGCAGTAATATCTTACATACTGTACACCTGTAGTCTGCCTGGTAACTAGATCACGCCTGGAATCATCCATACCTTGTGATGTGTTGACCTGTGTATGTAGGCAAGGTTGGTAAGGCTGAATAAAATAAATTGCTTGTTTATCATCCAACCCAAATCAAAAAACTGGAGAGGGAGGGAGGATTTTATTTTTTATAATTCAAAAATTCTGTATTTCTATTTATTTTTATAATTCAGGTTGCACTGGATTTATACTGAACCCTAACCCTAACTTTGGACTACTGATCGTGAGAAATCATTCTTTAGATAGTAGAGAGTGCTTAGCACCCTCTACTATCTTGAAACCTTGTGAAACCAATTGTGGTATAATATATCAATATATACACGTGGGGGCGCCTGAGGGCATGAAGTGTTGTGAAATTAGTGTAAACCTAACAGAACTGCTCAAAAGGGGTATATACCTGGAGACCTTGATAACAAGGACACCTGTATTTACTCCCACTGGACATGACTAAAATGCAGAACGGACTGGAAAATGGACTCGTGATACACGCCTATAAACAAGAGTGAATCATTAGCTACTTTTCGCCATGGAGCTGGAGCTGGCTACCGGCTTGAGATACTACTACTAGAAGGTAATTAAGTGTAGACCTATCTGGCAGGTTAATTAGTTTGTTCGAAAGTGACCACGCCCATCACTAGTCAATGGCAGATTGGGGAGTGCAATTGCAAGCTGTGTGGAAGAACTATTGCCTGAGCTGCTTAATACCTGCACAAGGTGTTGTGGTATAAAATGCCCCTGTCTTGTGTTTTCTCCAGCTGTCAGTATTGTTACGAAGGCGAATTCACGCTAATTCCAAAGGTGGGGACGAATTCAGTGGACAAGGTGATGACTTCAAATGCTATCCTTCAATTGTTGTAAACAAAACCGGCTATGGCTATATATCATACTAGTCTGGCGCAGCCAACCTTTTAGGCACCTATAAACACCTTTTTAGGGGCATTTAAAATAAGATAGGTAATCATGACCAAGTCCTCACACGTGGGACCACAAATATGAATGAAGGTGTGGTTTACAATTAAACAACTTTGCTGAGTTCAACCATGCACTGTTCGTCTGATTGAGCCAAGATACAGTTTCATGTTGTGTCATTATATCACACGTAAAATTTTTCCAAGAAAATGGAGATTGCACTTGTGTTAATTTAGCTGTCAAAATGCAACACAGTAATCTATATTATGTTTCTTTTTACTATAGGAAATCAGCAGGTTACAGTCTCTAGTGAGCATGTCCATTGTTGAAGATTTTGTGGCAATCAAATCAAACACACTAAAATTTTCCTACCAAAAGTGCCAAGTATGCAGATGTTAATTCAACCACATTATACCAGTTACAGTAATTCATTTCTTTATCATATTGATTTGTTATTAAGTGGTAGAAAAAGCAGGTATTACAAAATCTTTAATAAGCTCACCTCTTTTACAACACAAAGAAACAAGCTTAACAAAGAATAGAAAACAAACCTGCTAAAAACATTCCTCACACGTGGGACCACACGTGTGAGGAATGTGGACTCACAATCAAACACACGTGGACTCACACGTGGGATCACACGTGAAGATCAAGGTCAAGTTAACACAAGTGAAGGTCAAGTTTTTCAACATAGCTCAGTCCCTTCGCCAAGGGATTCACCATGACAAGAAAGCATATTGACATGCTCAATTGTTAACTTCTCTTTGACATCATCTGGCTATACAATTGTACACGGGTCAAACTTAACACCTGTGGCTTCTATACACTCTTTCTTAAAATGATTGTGGTAGACACTAGGCTTTGTTGGGATTTTTGTATTCCCGTCAGGGGCAACAAAAGGGCGGCTCTCGGCACAAGCAACTATCATCATTTGGTGGTGATGGCAAAGCGTTGTCCAGCAATCGCAATGTTCCTTTGCACCATAGTGATGTATGTATATATGACATGTCTATAAATTACATTAATATCAAGTCACTCGCTAATAATGGTTTATGAGGGGGTAGTGTGGGATTATCATCATCATCCTTCATGCAGTATTGTATGGTCTTTTCAGTTAGTTCATCAACATACTCTATATAATGCATACATTAATCTAACAATAAACAAATATACACAACTAACTGTAGGTTTTAGGAACAGGAATTGGCTTTGTGTAAATTCTCCCTGTTTAGGTTTAGGAAAACAGATTCTGTTTCATTCTGCTCCAGCTGCAGTAGTAGCTTGTGCCCTCCCAAAATTCTCATTAAAGTGTAGTGCTGCTATATCAGTAATCTAATATGAAGTGTATGCACAGTGGAGCTCAATTGTACATTAGTCACCTTATCTGAAAATGCCAATAGCTTAGGGGCAAAGTGGTTGATCACACTGTGGTAAGCCTCTAAGCTACTGGTTTGGTATAATGGTGACAGCTTCTTCATGTCCTGCAAGAATCTGGTGTTGGTCACCACATCATCAAGCTTCTCGCTTGCCTTACTCCCTGCACAACAACTGTCCACATGTTAAAAAAAGTAGAGTTAATGCTGACCTGGTATAAACCATTTCTTTCGTCTCTCTTCTAGGCTATTTAGAGGGTCTTGGTAACAATCTTCATGTGTGTTGCAAACATGGTACATCAAGGACTTCCACTACTTCACTATCTCATCACCATCACCATCTGGAGCAGAGGCAGCACACCAATACAAATGATTGGTAATGCACTTGATCCACTCTCCAATGAGGTCACACTGCTTGGTCTTTGCTAAGTATGCTAACTTCTTTTTAATTCCTGTTAACCAATGATATTAATTATTATGTAGGTGTATATATATATACCTTGGATATGTGCCACACATCATAACAATGTTCAATATCTGGCTTTTCCTCAGCCAAGTACTTGGCAATTTGCTTGTGACGATCAGTTACTATAGTTGTCACTTGCAATGAGTTGTCGGCCAAAATCTGAAGAGCATTTACCAATCCAAATTTCTCCATATAATTACTGGATTTCACTTCATGCTCTGTAAGTAATTCAGAAATTTAATTGAAACATTAAAGTGTATGCTTGACAATTCACTATATACCTGTACAAGTTCGATATGTAAAACTTTATCCACAGTGATGGCAGCTTTGTCTGATGCTGATAAAAGTACCCTTCAGGTTGGCAACCTCACTGTCACATAGTTGGTGGCATGATCTGCAAGCTGTGAATAGGCTTAACAGATGGGACCTATACACAAGGAACTTGACTTCATCCTGAGGTGGTAGCTCTTGTGTGTCATCCCTACGACATCACAAAGGTGTATTATTCAATTTTTGTGTTGCTATTATATGCGCTTACTCTGTGGTGTAGTCTTCTTGGTTTGACAAAAATGATGTGTCCAGATCTGTTTCCTCTTCAGTGACAAAGGAATCGTCAAGTGATGTCACCTGTGGAAGCCTTTGCAGAGGTGGGGCATTTAACAAGTTGCATTGTGTGCCAACACTGATTTGTTGAGGATAAGTGTCAGTCTGTGTTGCTATCATTGAGGAACATGATGTTATTATATCATGCTATACTATTATTTTTATACCTTTATTCTTCCCTTTGACACGAACAGTCACAGATACGGACTTCTTCTTAGGGTTTTTCTCTTGTGTAGGTGGATATGGCATTGTGGAAGAGTGACACATAGTATCACGACACAAAGGGAGAGTTGAGGAGTGACGCATACTGTCAGTTGAAGTGTGACACAAAGGAAGTTGTACAGTGGAATTTGTGGTATCCATATGTTTACTACTGTTTATAGTGTGTGTGTGTGTATGTGTAGGGGGGGGGGGGGGGGGGGATAGGGTCGGCAACCCGGCAGTGAACTAAATTTGGCGAATTGGCGATTCATCACTAAACCGCCAAATTTAAATTTCGTCAATATTATTTTGGTCAAGCAGTTGTTGAAGTAGGTTTTCGACAAACCTTCGTAGATACTGCTGAAACACACGCACACACCACATTGATACCAGTAAGGCCACTCCATATGAGACTTTAGTTTCCAATCCTGATGTTTTAAAATTTGATGCGGGCAGGAGGCTTAGCGATGCAAAATAGAAGGCTCCATGGGAAGTTTCTATAAACGGTTTTGAAAAATAATGACAATAATAACATGCAATGCGAGTGCCCAGACATGATACGGTCATAGGACGAGAAACTACAGTGGCCTAATGTTACCCATGCATGATTCAAAGACATCACTGTTTGTTGTTTAAAATCAGCAATCTCACAATCTATAACAAGAATCTGATAAATACCAACAAGACAGGCTGTCATAAAAAAAGATTAGGGGGAGTTTAAGGGCTTCACACAAATGAACATTATATAACTTCATGTGTGTAAACCACATGTATCAAACATGGAGTATAGTTTAAAGAATACATTCTAAATGAGGTCAGCGACTGTAAACTGTCATCAATACTCTAAGTCATGTAACTCATAGCACCTTACAATTTTACAAGTACATAATTTATTAACCCAAATGATGCTTTTTTATCTCCTCCATCCATTGATGTCTATAGGCAATGAAGTCATGTAAAATAAATTATTTTGCCTGAACGCATGCACATGTCTCCTGATCACTAGTTCTTCATTGATCACATTAAAGGCTCAGAGCCCTCTGATGCATACACACATATATATATAAGTCAAATAGTACCTTCAAGCTCAACAGATGAAGCCTAACTTCCTTATCATCTGAATGTACCCAATATGTACATTATATTCGGTAGGAAAGACTGGATCTTACTGTTGGCTTGCATTCTAATACTATAACACTGCGGACATTTTCACCACAGAACTTTACAACACAATGGGACGTCTTCACTCCTTTATTAATCCATACACCTAAGCATCGGCCCTGATGTCATCTTGGATGATCAAGTATAGACAGATCAACTAAAAAAGTCCCACTAGTAGAACATCCAATAGGCTGTTCTGTGCACATCTCCCTTTCTGCCTCAAGTAGACATCTCACAGCCTCTTCAACAGTAAAACTAACATGACTATTAAAATTTTTCTCTTGGTTTTCTGAAACAGTACAGAAAACATAAGTCAGAGATGCCAACCTCTGAACAAGTTTAGGAGTGAGACTTCAAACACTACCAGCAATGTGGACCAGACTCAAGTGCAGCTCCAGGATATTTGGTAGTGAAGACCAAATAAAAAAGGTTGCTGCATGCTCAAAGTACAAAAATAAGCACAGGTCTGTCGAATTGTAAGCAAAGGGCTAATTACGAAGCAGATCAGGCGTGATAAATGCGTGAGAACTAAGCTGAAAGAGTGAGAAACAGAAGGTTAGGCGTGAGATTACTAGCCAAAGGGTGTGACTCATGCATTAGTTGCATGTCTGATAATATAGAAAGTTTACTCGGTGACTAATGTGTTGCCACCTATAAGTTTTCTGGAACAAGTAAAAACCTTAGCAGCATAATATTCCCAAAACAAGAGGGGTTCAAAGATCTTTATTTTGTACTAGTGTTCCCAAGGAGATGAAAGATATTAGCTCATATTAAATGAGTGGATTACTTACCCCTTCAAGTTTTCACTTTTCACCATGGAAATAGAAACACGTAAATTATCCCCAACAATGAATTTGCCTGCTTCTGGAAAACGTGATATCGTAAGATGAATCTCCGCAGAGGTCTGCATTCATAAGTTATGACCGTCTAATCAAGCACCTTTAGGTTTACTATCTGTATTGTCACTATACAAATTGATCTTTTTGTTGCTACCACTTCGTAGCTCTATAGCTTCAGGTTTACCACTCCTTTGGCTTCCAAGATTTAAAAATTTATTAACATGTGGGGTTCTTTCACAAGTACTGCATAGTGAGATATTCTCACTTGGACAAATTTTACTTGTGAAAATGAAATCATGCGACACTTAAATCTTGTGGAACATGAAATTCCTCAGAAATTTATTGCCCATTATAATTGAAAACAATGATATTTAAAACAAGGTAGCAGGGCAGCAGTGATGTTTGAAGAAACATGTGTTGTGTAGGGAAGATAAATAATCAACAAGCTGTAATGTACATAAGTACGTAAACAAGCACTAGGTTTGTTGTTGAATGTTTCAGCATTGCAGGTAAAAACTCACAATAAACAAACTCCACACGATGATACATGTCGCGAATGTTAATTGTTGCGAAGTGCAAAAACGCTACAGTGAGAAAAAAAATGCTACAGTGAGAAAAACTCGCTATATAGTATAATATGTACAAACACAGTAGTTCCTATACATATAACTCACCATCTTTGTAACATTGGCATTCTTTTTGTGTACAGGTGCATCATCTCCCACCTCACTCTCGCCTGAGTTCTGTTCTCTTTCACTCTCACTACTACCTCCAGCAACACCTTATTCAATATCACCTTCCTCCTCACTATCTCCATTTGATATCACAATAACGTCTTCCTCCATATCAGAGTCGTTAACCTCAGAGTCCATATCAGTAACACAAGGCGACTCCAGGTATCACTTGTGCTCATGCATAGGGAACTCTACTGTTCTTTAATTGGAATTACTCCACTGTACTGTAGGTACGAGTGTAGATGCACCAGTGGCCAAATTGTGAGTTTACATCGTCACAAGGAAATGGAAATAGTGAGTTATAAATTGTCCAAGTGTACAATTATCAATACAAGTTTAGTGTTTTATTAAGTGTGGCAGCTAGCTACGCTTGACCAGTAGTGCTCAGAGAACCTACAGTCTTTTGTTTACCGTGTTTAATAAGTTCTGGTCGCTAGAGCAATACAATGGCGATGAGCTTTCCAGTCCATTTGCGAGTCCGTTTTCCAGTCCGTTCCACGTTTTAGTCACGTCCACTCCCACTCTAGTGGTGCACATACCTTTGAACCAAGATACTTTCTGTGGCCCATGTAATATGACCACTTTATTATAGTTCTAGGAATGGAAGGGTTTTTACCATATAAATGCATTACTAGCACCTCAATATGTAAAATAAAATTTTAAATTACTTTATAGTTATGACCACTTTGAAGATCAAGACAAAAATTAATGTACACACTCACACAATAGGTAAACATGTTGATCACATTTTCATGCGTATTAAACATTTGCCTGTACTGATTTTCAAAGTGTAATTGCAAAATACTTTGAAATTCAATTAGTAATGGCAGTACTATTAGTCACACATTTCGGTGCAAGCAAGTGTTAATAATATAAAAAAAGACTCTTGGTACAAGTAGTGCATCTACTGCATACAGTGTGACTCTTCTATTCCCCTGGACCCATTGAAAGTGTTCATTTTTTAGAAACCACAGACTTCTTTGATTCAAGTGGCTATACAGCCTGGGTATCCTTTTTGAGGAGGTCTGTTGCATCTATGCAACCATGTAGGGTAACTTAAATAGTGTGGAGTGGAGCTGCATATGTAAGTGCAATATGGTGGGATTTGACTTAATAAATAAGGTATTTCTGAAGAGATGGTACAGCATTCACATGTTTATGAATACATGCTGATCTCATTTAAAGTCCACCTTCCAATAAGGACCATTTTTGGATTTGATAGAATGGGTTGATGCTACACATTAATGTCCTGCAGCACATAGGTGGCCTTTCACACAGGTGGTCACCAATACAGGTTGCACTGTACCTAGACACCTTCACTCTGTAAGACAAACTTGGCATGGCCTGGCTATTGGAGGTGTACACTCCCATACAGCAATAATTCCACTACACACCACAACATAATTCATTATATCTCTGAGCCCATTGTGGTTCCATCACAAAAAATTTATCAATCATAGACCATGACCCAATCATCATTCACAAAAAAAAATTCAAAGAATTTCAAGCAGCCTTTTTTGAAATATAAAGGATTAAAGTTTTCAATAAATTATATTTGAACCATAGTTAAGTAGATATCCCATAATTTAGGGATCACTGGAAAGGTCAATCAATCAACAGTCTTTTATCAGTGAACATTGTATTTAAAAATATTTACACAGTGTGAGTTACAGTCGATTTTGTAACTAGAGTTGGACTAACTATATCATCTTCAGTTCCATAGAAGTAGTATATCGCATCATTTCCAGAAGAATAATATGATATCTCTATGGGATTGCTGCAAGCCAAATTTGCTTTCACAAGTTCCTGTGCTGTGATACTCGTCAGGAATAGCGAAACTATGGTCTATTGACCCGGAGTTGTGCTCAACATAAATGTCAACTAACGAACTTTCATCTGGTATAGTATAACCATACCATCCTTTGAATATCTTTAAATAAAAAATTATGTCGAGGCGGTTCAATTTATTGAGGCAGGAGGGGATGATGAAAAGTTTGTATTTTATATTGAATGCTGCTTATATGCACAAGGTGAATATAACGTAGAAATGTATAATTATCACAACTGATATTATTGAAAATCATATAGTTTAAGATGTCAGGATTAAATGGGTTGATATTTTTGATGATGTGTGTCCAACCTCCTCCTGATGAAAATTTTTAGCTCATGATTGATCAATAGATAGAATGTCCTGTTTCACTTTGGTAGGTGCAGACATCAAAACTAGTAGGCATTAACTCATAATATACTTGCATATCCAATAACCTTTACATATAATGGTCTGGTTAGCATTTGAAATATGATGTTATGTTTGCCAGTACAGTATGTTATAAAGTTATTGTTATGTTTGTCCCCTTCCTCCTTATATCTTTTTATTACCTTGTATCCAAGTCATGTATAGGCTTTGTACATACAGTACTCTATGCATTGAGTTTGTACCTGCAGTACAGTTCTATTCATTTTTCTGTGTTACAATCTGCATATAGATGATGTTCCATTACTGGAATCAGATTCAACAACACTTGAATGATTATAATGGTCGCCAGCAATTGCAGCAGCATCATTTAGACTCTGACAGGGGCGATTCTAGAGATTTAGCTGAGTGGTTTCCGGTGATTTGAAAAGGGTGACACAGTGGAGTCACCGCAGTGTGCTTGCGCACTCAGTGAAATGCGGAGCATGAGCCCTCTAGGGGGGTCTGAGGGCATGCTCTCAAAAAACTATACATTTTAAAGAAACTGGACCTTGCAGTCTCAGTAAGTAACTATACCACATTCTTCAACCATTGTGTGGAAGTGTATGTATGTGAATGTGGTATGTGATGTGTCATTCATTAACACAATGTGATTTGGTTATGCATTTGTGTATTTGTGCTGAGATTCTCATGTATATTGCAGTTCAATAATTTATTACTTACAGTACCTTTCTATGTGCCACCAACAGAGGAGATGCTGAAGTTCTGGATAAAGTCTAAAACAAGCTGTAGTCAGAGATGGGGGTAACGCTGTAATAATATTATTTTTCACGTAACAAAGTAATATAATGCGTTACATGCCAATTAAGAACTAATATGTAGCAGAAGTTATCTTCGCTAAAGTAACGTGTTACGTAAGAAACACCTTGCTGTAATAATATTACTTTCGAAAAGTGGTAACGGAGTAGCTAGCTAATGCGTTACTTTGCAAAAAGTAGCTATCTAACAGGTTCATAAATCATTCAAGCACCAAGCGTAACACTGAGAGAAGACAGCAAGAGATCGCAATCACCCGGAACAATGGTAGAGTACGGATCACGGAAAAGGAAGAGCTGGGCGATAATCCATTGTGAACAAGCTACTACAAGTGAGATACAATGCTTTCAGGTTGTCACTGCTTTCTTGCAGCACTGTCGATAGTGAGCCCTCTCTTGCTTCACTAAGTTAACGTGTTTGTTAAGGTGTTTTTCTGCCAACTTAATTCCTAAAGGGAATTGAATGGTAAGTAAAACATACATGATTATTAATTTTATACCTGTGATTTCTCTTCAGCAGACCTGTTCACGGACTTAATGATCATTGTGCTATTTTGCTGACATTGCCAGCAGAGATCTGTAAGGGGCTTCGTGATTAATATGTGCGGCAGCAGCTGTCTCCAGTATGAGCAAAAGGTGGGATAGTCGATGTAATGAGATTCAGTCTGTTCACATGACACCTTGTAAACTCTCCATATCTCCTAATAAAGTGAGGGTATGTACAAAGTTTGTTGTTAAATAGCTGTGTTGATTTATTATTTGGTTTAAAAGTGTTCCCATCCGTTCAGTGGAGTTTTCACTGTTGATGAAGTTGCTTATTGTGTACTTTAGTAAATAGCAAAGGACATGTAACAATTTTCTATTATGTGAAAGAATGCTTGGTTTCTGATATTCCTGTCTATTGTACCATATTGAAAGGAATTCCAACTTGTTCACTATCTGCAGTTTTGAAGTAATCAAGGTCATGTAACATTGAACTTTGTGTTCTACATTATACTGTAATATTTCCATTGTGTTATAGCTGATATAATTGCTAACCTTCTCAGTCAAGTCACATGGAAGGAGCTTCAGGTCGTCACGCTTGTATCCTGGGATTTTTCCAGGTAATAGCGTAGCATTGGCCTCTGCATAATTTTCCATGAACTTTAGGAATGTTTACATTATCCTCCCAAGATGTTGCCTTAGGTGGAAGCCTTTTTGTGTTTTTATGAATGCGTTGCTCCATTCCAATTTGTAGATAATGCTTTTTAATTGCTTTAAGCTTACTCTCTCCAACACCATAGAGGAAACCAAAAGTTGCCATACATACACTATAGCCATGATGCATGAAACAAGATGTCACATGTTGTCTCTTCACAGATTTGTGCCTACTACGAGTACAGTGTCCTGGTTGTGCATCGTTGTCATGAGGGATTCTTCAATGCAAGATCAAGTTCATTGTGTGTCATGATGTAGGACTGGGCACGCAATTCCTCATAATGGTGAAACAGCGTGCTGCATGGCTTGCCGTCAGCCTTCGAACATCCACAGGTATTCTCATAAAACTCGACACATAATTCATGATCAGTTTTCAGTGGATGTCTGTGTCGCATTTGTTTGCTTTTCTGTGTTGCTCTCTGCTGTGATGTTGTTTGCTATGGAGATGTTGTGCTCTTGTACTTCTCCATCACTAGCAGCTACATCAGTGTCCATCTGATCACTCGTAAATGGAGCCTGTTGATTGACAAAAAAGAATATCATGATTGTGCCAGAAGGCAGTGCATCTCTACCTGAACATGCTCATCAGATGACAAATGGCTGAGAAGAGATGGCTCCTTACAGTAATACTGTTCAAGTATTGAATGATCAAGACGGACTCTTGAACAATGTTGTGTTCAGTGGGCTCAACAGATTGTCCTCTAGCCTGTGGCCGTGGCTGTAATGGTGGCTGCCTGATGCTACTCTTACGGCACACAACAGAAGTCCGCACCTCTGATGGTGTAGGCATAAAGGTATCAACGGATTCTTCAAAATAAACTTGCTACATTAAAAGTTTCATTATAATTTTAATACACACTGTATGCACGTCTCTTATAGTGTTATACCGTCACTATCATAGCCATCTACTTCATGTTCCTCAACATAATCATCAGTAATACTTTGCACTGTATTCTATTGTATTTTAAATAAACCATGTAATGAAATACTGCCAGGAATTTACCTTTTCCTCCGCCCATTCACTTCCGATTCGCTTCCGCTGTTGTCATCAAAGTAGTCATCAATAAGTGCCTCAAACTGATGAAGGTCTTCAGATGGAAGAGACAACCCATTGCCAGCTATAGAATTTTTAGCACAGCTAAAAGCTTTTGTCCTCCTTTCCCAGACGATTTCGTCGCCGCCATTACAGCTACTTTTACCACCAAGAAGAACAAATCGGACAGTTTGTTAGCGATTCCGTGTAACACATGGAATAGATTCTGACAGCACTAATTAAAAGTCTCTGTAACTCGAAGAAGAAGTGTAATAGCACAGCTATCCTTTGCATCGTAAAAGGTGTGATATAGCTATATGTTAATGCAATAAAATCACTTTTTTTAATTAATGGTTTTTTTTCAAATGCTTCTCCTGAACATTTTCATTTGTGCCCATACAGGTGATTTTCCGAAATTGGGTCACATTTCGTGATAGTGGAGGAAAGTAAAAAGAATATCAGAGTTCGTTGTAAGTTAAGTATCGGAAACAAGACCCTCTCATTTGCTCAGAACACTACCTCCAACTTAAATAAAGCATTTGGAGAATGTTCATAAAAATGTAAAGCTGGAGTCAAAGCAAGTTGAAGGAGCAAAGAGAAAAGATAATTGGCCAATGGCTGATAATGATGGTGACAGTGATAATCAGCCACTGAAGAGGCAGTGCACGTTACCATCAATGTTGAAAGATATTTCTTCTACAAAATTATGTAATGCACTTGCTAAATATGTTGCAGCCACTGACCACAGTTGCATCCCCTGCATTTTGTAAACTGATTGGCAGCGTCTGCCCTTATCAGTTGCCAGATCGAAAGTCGTTTACCCAACTTTTGAAAAAGATTTATGATATGATGGTCAAGAAGGTGAAAGAGGTACTGGAAGCAGTTAATGGAGTTTCAACAACAGCTGATGTGTGGACAGTCCACCATCGCAGTTACTTGGGAATGACTGTTCACTGGATTGACAAAGATACCTTGAAGCGATGCAAAGCTGCAATTGCTTGTGTTAGAATAACCAGGCGCCACACCTATGATGTTATGGCTTCAAAAATAGAGCACATTCATGCAAGCTATGGGTTGAGTGGAAAAGTGGTTGGTACAATTACCAACAATGGCTCTAACTTTGTAAAAGTGTTCTCATTGTATTCAATCTCACCACCAGAGTCTACTGAGGTTGCTATACCAGAACATTCAGAAAATGCAGAAGAGGATGAATTTGTTTTTGAGTTGATGATGGAAGCACAGAGGACCTCACACAGGTGCATTATGAGCTTCCACCACATTAGAGATGTGCTGTCCACACATTAAACCTGATTGCTAGCACATATGTTGATAAATAATTGTCATCATCTTCATTATCAAGAAGTGTGTACCAAAGTTCCTTTGACAAGAGTGTGGCATTACAGAACAAAGCAAGCAGATCTACAGTTGCTGCTGACAAAGTAGAGGAGGTAGCTAAAAGAAAGCTAATGGTGCCCACTCCTACAAGTTGGAATTCATGTTACGATGCTGTGGTATGGATCACCGAAAATTCCTCTACTGAGCTAAACAAATTGTGTACCGGAATGGGACTACGTTGCTTCAATGACAAAGAAATTAACTTTTTTGAAGGAATACTGTGATGTGCTCAAGCCACTTACTAAGGGCCTAGATATATTACAGGGTGAGGACAACTGCTACTTTGGCACACTGCTACCAACTTTGAAAGCCATAATCAAGAAGATTAAAGCAGTAAAACCTAACCTATCATCTGCGGCCATGGGGCTTGTTACATAGAAAATGCAATTAAACATCGTTTCCAAGTGTTTTTTGAAAGTGAAGATCCTGTTTTAGCTGCAGTAGTTTTGCCCAAATTTAAACAGAAGTGGGTAGAATCTAAAACTTGAAAGATGAATACAAGCAAATGCTTTTACATGAAATGGAAGAGCAGACTGATGATGAAGTAGAGGTTACACCACAAAGTCAAGAAAGATTGCAAAGATCAAGGAACAAGAAAGAGGATTCATTTTATGATTTTAATGATGATGAAGGGAGCTCACAAGCCAACTGCATTGAAGAAGAGGCAAATGAATATTTGAAGAGTGCCAAAAGCATTGAATTCCTTTACAAGTACCCAGCCATAAGGAAACTGTTTCTTATGTACAATACTGTGTTACCTTCGAGTGCTCCAGTTGAAAGACTTTTCAGTTTAGGAGGGAGGTGCAGTGCTTATACCAAAGCGAATCAGGCTGACTGATTCAAGATTTGAAAAGCTGTTGCTAATGCAATATAATAAAGACTTTCTGGACATTTAGAGATTGACATGCTGGTTGTAACAGCTATTTATATTACTTGATCTGCAGTTTTATTAATTTTTGTATGAAATTTGATGATTATGTAAAAAGTAGTATGTAATATATTACTAGTTATATTGAATTACAAATGTAATATGACCGAATTTTGGAAGACCGTCAATATACGCACAATAGTACTTTTGTAATAAAACGCATTTAAAAACTATAGGTAGACATTCCAGCCTGATTTTTAAATTTTGAAAAAATGGGCTTTATATATGCTCAATGGATAGAGTATTGATTGCCGATCTCAGAAATATATAGTTTGTTGGGTTGGAATTAGCTACTTTGGCATGTACAGTGCTTAAAAACTAAAAAAGGTACATTTTGTGATGAAGAGCATGGTGAATACGATGCAAATGGAACCCAAACAGGTAGACAGGAAGAGAGTTCAAATTGAAGATCACAGGGAAATTGATTGTGGAAATAGTGAAATTTTAAGCCCATCAGTTTCAAATGAGTCATATGGTCAAGGTAATCAAGCAGATAAACTCGGAGTCCCTACAGGCCCTTGTCAAGCAATCAAACCACCCCATTATGGTTATACTTTAACTATTGACAACATTGACATGAACTTTAGGCGTAGTTTTCAAAGATTAGATCGTACAACAGTCATATCACTTTTGCCATGTGTATGCAGCTTATGGACAGTGCAATGCTAGAAGATGGACACTCTTCAGGTGTCATATCACTAGTTCATCAGCTAAGGCTGAACAAATGTCACCCACACTTGGACATGGCTTAACCAAGTACTTAATGTTATCTCTGTCTGGTTGCAAGCCAATGGTTCTTTAAGTGAAAGCCTGTCTGTGACGACATCCAAAGTCTCTTGTGTTGCTGTAGCAGTTAGTGCTAAAAGGTTAACATTACGTGGAATAATGCTTCTTAAAGTTCCAATTTCAGAATACGCTCTTCTAAATTCATCACCCCAATGTAGAGAAAGTCCCAGAAAATGATGCAATTTTTTATCTCGTGTACACTAGTTCTTATCATTTTTTAATGCAATGGGCCTCATCAACGACTATTGCCTTCAAATTTTCTTTGTACACATCAGAATGAAGCATGTCATGGAAAATTCTGTTCTTGATCAGGCTCTTGGAACTAATGTACAGCAACTGGATTTTCCCACCAATCGCATTCTGAATTATCTCTTAATCCCTCTGTGCATCGCCTACAAAGTCAACCACAATTCCCTTATGGGAAAACTTCTCTCTCTGGTCAATCATCAGCGATATCAGTGGGGTTACAACAACCACAATACAATCAGTGACACCTGAAATAGCATGATTAAGCTTGCCAGCTAGTAAAAGTTTACCACCCTTACCAAGCATATAATTAAAAACCAGAGGCAATACATCAAATATCACTGATTTCCCGTAACCAGTGGGCAGAGCCACAAAGATGTTGTATCCGTAAGTTATGATGGTTTATGTAAGCGCCTGTAGATTCTTTTCTAGATAGCTTCTGCACATATCAATTTATTTGCTCGTCCGGCTGTCTAGTGCTGTATTTCCTACGCTGCTTAACTTATGAAACTGAAACTTAGCTAGTCCATTCTTCTGTCCCTGTAGAACACAAAGAACAAATTAAATACATTTTGAAAATTATGCGGATATCGACGGTTTTCTAAATTTCTCAATTTACCCTGCATAGCTAATTCACAATGCTTTTGTTTATATTGTAGATGTAACCTTATCTCCATGCAAAACATGCCATTTTTACGCTGTTGTTACCCTTTGTAGTGCATGCTTCATAAATTACAAAGGACTGCAGAGTCTGAGCAATTTACTAAATTTTTATTCTGCTAAAGAAAATCAGGACATTTCGTCAAATAAGCCACAACCATATACCAGTGAGATCTTCATTGTTTACTGTGAGAGCCATTACTGATTGGAATAACCTACCTCATCACATAGTTAATGCTACCTCGTAATGATTTTAAAAATTTACTTGACTGTAGCTGGTCTACTTTATATTGTATGAATACTAATTAGTTGGCTAACTCTTGTTGTATAATCTGTATAGTTTTTATGTTGTAATTATTAATAGGCTATAATGTTTGCAAAGATCAGGCTTTACAGGCTCCTTGAGCCTCCTTACCTGTAAATCTAATACTAATACATATATATGTGTGTATATTAAGTATCCATATATAGGTATATATATATATATATATATTTTACTCCATCGTATAGGTGACGAATGATCTGCATACAACCGCAACTACACATGTGGTGGAAACGTATCCTTATATGCTTCCAGAAATGTTCGATAAGTCGTATATTGACACTGCTGTAGATATCTACTCTTTGGAATGCTTATACATTGAGCTATTTGGCGAGAGCAGAAATACAAGCTAACAGTCAGAAGGTATTTGGTATTATTTTATGACTACCTTGGTACCTATATTTAGTGCACAATGAAATTTATATACAACTGTCATTCTAACCCGCAGTGTGGAATAAATAGGGAAATTATATAGTTTCCCCTAGTGCTGATGCTTTTGACTCAGGGATTTAATTCATAAGTATATAGGCTAGATGTGCTAGCAAAGCTTGTACATGTGATGTAAATTGCCTGTTAACACATGGGGATTAATAGGGCAAACCCAGTACTGGGGCTTACAAAATGTCAAATCCTTAATTTTATCCTCAAATATTAGTCCTGGTGGGTATTAAGGCTTACCGTTGATTGGTGCATTACAGCATTGAAACTGGGTAACTATTGCTGTCCCGGATGACCTGGTGACCCGGATAGCAATCCAGACCTAGATTTGACCCAGATTAATTAAAGCTGAGCCGTACGCCGAGAGCTGTGTGTTGGGTAGTCTACATACAAGACTGCTACGTTTTTGAAGCTTAATTAGCGTGTTAAGTGAATGTACCATATTGAAAACCAGGGTTGAGTCAAATATTAATTATGTTCATGTGATGAGTAGCACCTTAATCTTGCAAAATAGGTAATGAATGCTCTATTTTATTCAGAAAGACATACAGGGACTCCCGAGTTACTTGTATATTAATTGATTGATAGGTAGTCAAAAGACGAAGATTAACAGGTTTTACCCTTTGCATTTATCTGTCGTACGTAGGTGTAAATTTACAGTTGCCTAACTTTAGAGTTTTATGCATATGTTCCGCTTCTTTTGATCATGGTTTCTGTGGAATTCTCAAAGATGTGCAAACACAGAGATGCGTTTGCTGTTAGAGCACTATTTTAGTCAATAGTAATACTACGGGTCTCTGACTGTTTGCATTAGCCTTCACTACAACTCTTTTCTCCTTATATACGCTCATTATATCTGTACAGTTTGTATAATTTTTATACACGTGCGATACATTAAATCGTTAATATATTTCAAGTACTGTAAGTATGGCTGACTATTGAAGTTCCCTGCCGCCACAAACTTCTTCCATTATAGTGACATAAGGAAAGAGCATGGCAAGGTTCTTATATATATCATGTCTTATGTTAGGTATAATCTGGCTTGAATTACTGTCAACAAATAATGATCCCAGAGTAATAATTATGTTGCCATATCTATTAGCTGTGTTCGGCTGTGGAGGTAAGCATCTACCTAGCTATATGCACATTTGAGTACACCTGAGTTCTAGTATACACCATTATAGCTGGAATGCTTGACATTTTCTTGACAAATGGTGTCCTCATCATGTCTGCAATGTCATGAATGTCAGGTCGTACTGACAAAAAAATTTTTAAACTACAGTTGAAGTTTATTTACATAATATGTATATTATTTATTTATTTACTTACAATAAATCTATGGCATCAGATTATATGTGACGAGGTGTGGTATTGAATACAAAATTTTAAACAGGCTTGGGCATGGTATGTCATACACCAAAGTCGAAGAAAATGAAACTACTCTGTGTCTGCTTAAGATTTCTGGTGCGACAGATGAAGTTATGCTGCCTGAAAATATGGAGAAGGTACAACTTCACAGAGTTAATGGCATCATTGTTCAACCAAAGATGTTTGGACCAGAGCCAAACAAACCACTGTGCCCAGCTATTCAGAAAGACAAGAAGAGAAGTTAACGTTAGATGAAGATCCATTGCCTGTTTATGTTCCGGGTGAGTGCACAGGTCCTATATTATTCTTTCCAGCAATTTTTATTTCTTACCTATTTTGCTCAATATTTTGCTCGAAATTTTTCTATTTTGCTGAGCATCAGTAAAAATTAATTGCAATATCTCAAGCTTACAAGCATGTGTGACTGCTCTATTAGAATATTTCGTACATAGTGACTGCTCTATTAGAGTATCTTTAGTCACCATTTCCTATGAGCATATGTTGTCCTAATACTATGTGTGACTGTTCTATTATAGTATCTCGATCTTTTTCATACAAAATGTGCTAAACTGCCATTCCTTGGTGCCCATTTTTCCAATTTCCCACCTATTTTTCCAGCATTTTGCTTTTTGCTTTAACCAACATATTTTTCCAAATATTTTGCTGGCAAAATCGGCGCATCCCTACTCAGACTAGACAACTTGACATGAAAGTTTCTGCTAGGTCCCTTGTCATAGTCTTTTGGTACAACTGATGGTTTACCTAGGAAAACAGCAAAGTCCATACTATCCAGAGAATGACAAAAGAATGTTCCAGCATCTGAATTCATCTCTTTGTCATCTGCTTGCATAGTTGATGGATTGGCAATTGTTCACAAGGTAGAAGGAGAAAAGAAAACGCCCAATTAAAAGACGTGCGGCCACTGCTGTGAGTTATTTACGTGTAGCGCCGGTTTTGCAATATTAGTTCTGGATTATGCAACATCTCTCAATAGATTTGTGTTGCATTATGTGATATAAAAATCTTTAGGAGTCGTCATCATCATAGTTTTCTTGCGACCTCGGCTAAAATAAAAAAGTAGGCCTCGCAAAATAAATTGGCGTATTTCACTTTATTTCTCTCCTTATGCTACACCTACTGTCATTTTATACCGGTCAAAATAGCCCTGTTTGTACAGTCCATCTATCACTGACATTCAATTCTAGTTTTCCCATACGCGTATTTTCCTAGACCAAACCTCTAATCCCTACAATAACTTTTAAAGACACAATGTGGACACAAACTATAATGTATGATAAACAAGATGTGACAGCGTGCAGACCCTAGGGTTGGCATTTTAAACAGAAATCTTTTAGATTCCATTTAGTGCCACACCCCATACGTGCATTAATAAATCGCCAGACGCCTTATAAACAAAGTGTGAAGAACAAAGTCACTAGCGAAAGGTGCTTTACCAATTCTCTGTTTAATTTTTAATAGATGAACCACAATGGTAAGGTGAATACAAAAGGTAACAAGCTTTTAGGGGTTACCACCTACCACCTACATTGTGTTGTGGCTTTCATTAAGTATTATGCTCACATAGATGGTGCAACAAAATTTTGTAATGGATTGCTCGAATGTGGTTCGTGGTTTGCCAGTGACCACGTATATGAGCTGGGGTTGTTCAACACAACTTACACAATATTCAAATTTCACTGATAAGATGGCCATGAAAATTTCTTGCCATATGGTAAACATACAACAATGTTATCATTACTAAAAATAGTGATGATTTCTTGTATGTCAGCATGATGATACTGAGACCTGTAAAAGAATAAGCCGGCACTGAAGTTAACCTTCAATTAAACAAACATGCACTAACGTGAAACATCGGTCGCAACACCAGTTTCATAGCTACATTGTTTGTGCTACTGGATTCATGCTGCAGCTGGTTGCCTGAAAATTGTGCCATTCTAGGACAACAGCATAATTATGAAACAAATAGTTACTACAGCACAGAAGGCTTACTGTTGCACTGTCCACACTGATATGCCATAATTTAAAAACATACTTAAAATCTGGGTACTAGACGTATGACTCGCACACGTGAGCGCATATGTTTTGTACAGGGAAACTATTTTGTGGGGTTATCAATGAAACATATGTGCCGATCTAACTCTTTTCTTATGCTTAATTCAACGGTGCATTCAACCCCAGTGGTTCAGTTTCAATATACACAGCCTATTGGAGGAATTGTTATGTGATGAATAACTAACCGTACAAAATAAAGCCAAACATCAAGTTGGGAAGAGAAAACCAGTAATAATCACATTATTTGAATGTTCACTCTGAGGCATTCTTGCCAAAACCCATTTACCTTTGAGAAAGACGGATATGAAATGGATTGTCTGAACACAGCAGTCTACTTGAAGATTACTTTTTTGATAAATATGTTTTGTGTACATATCTTGTTATTTGTGCCATTTATAGCTCTGGTCCTTTTTGCTTGTGGTGACTTGGAACTAAATCCAGGCCCATCCACACCTTTTTTTGCATTGTCCAGTTTGTCTAAAACAAGTCTCCATCAGAGTGAAAATTTGTTCTTGTGGCCACAATATGCGCAAAAGGAGCAAAGCATTTGTTAAATCATGTAGTGTGGGTACAACACTTTCACACCATTTTGTTTCTCAAATTCCAACCACCCCACAGTATTGTAATAGTGATCCCATATCTGAAACTCTCACAGCTTCACAGTATTGTAGCAATAGTGAGCCCATGTCTCAACCTCCAACACCTTCGCAGTGTTGTAGTGATAGTGAACCCATGTCTCACCATCCAACACCTTCGCAGTACTACTCTATAGCTGAACCTCTATCTCAAGCATAAGAATACAAGCAAGCTCAAAAACATAAAAGCCAAAGATATTATTATTCCCATCATTCTCCTTGCAAGAGAAAAGCACGCAATAGGTATCATTCCAACACTTCTGCTCGTAAAAGTGAAAATTTATTTAGATACTTCAAAAATCACAAAGTAAACAAAGCCAGGCGCTGTCAGATATACTATCAAAATCATAAAGTAAACAAAGCAAGGTGCCGTCAGTTATACTATCAAAATCATGAAGTAAACAAAGCCAGGCTCTGTCAGTTGTATTTTTGAAACCATGAAGTAAACAAAGTTAGGCGTTGTCAGTTATACAGGAAGCATGCTGGTAAGCGTCAAATTGCCAGATTAGTTGCATGTGCCATCACCAAATAATACAATAAATTCTGAAACCAAACACCTTCCAGCATTGCTGTGTTTGTTTCTAAGCTAATCAAAAAGCTTCCTGGAAAGAATTTTGCTTTTAAGCATGCCACTGCAGATCACATGGTTAAGCAGTCTTTACATGTACATAAAAACAGTTTATAAACACCTTTGTAAAACTTCGAGATCATGTTTTAGCACTTCTGTGTGAAATGGATGATGTGCATTCTTGTGATGAAATGCTACAATTATTTGTTGGACAGGATTTGCATACTACCCACACTGAAGCCTTTTCCCCTGAAACCACATATCAACATGAAGCTTTTGATAATGATGGAAAACTGTTACACAGTAAATTTCCATCATATACCTACAGTGACAACAAGGGGACTACTTGGGAATGTTCAACGGATCTTTTTAAATTGTCGCCTGCAACTGAGGTCACTGAGAAATTACAACAGGTATACGAGCATAGGTTCAATTACTCCTGAGCAGGCTAGACACTACATACATCACATAGATGATTGCACAAAGCCGGAAAGTCATGATCCCCAATTACTGAATCACCATAGAGAATGTCATGTAGATACAAATGCGTGTGGCTCCATTTTACTTTATTTGTGTCAACTTTCCTCTCACTGTCCAAATATTAGGCAACTAGTTAACATGGTCTACCAAAGTTGTAGACCGGGAACTACAATTAGGAGACCATCTTGCTTTAGAAAAGTTTAATGTAAAGGTAACATAGATGAAACAAAAATTCTTGAACAATTTAAATTAACTTTTACAGTGTACTACAAGCGATGCCTGGATCTACCAGAGTTTTCATGTATATCATCTACGAAACTCTGTTTTAGCCACACATATTACCCTAACAGGCCTGCCAAACTAGAAAATATGAGCCTCAGCGACTTCCTTGCATGGCACGATATGGTCAAACAACAGCCAAGTGACAACATAATTATGTTACCCCATGCTTGACTGTTTTCTTAAAAAATGCCAAAAGCCTTATTTAATCAATCGCTTTAGATACAACCCTCAACAAGAACCAGAAAAATATTTTTATGCCATGCTGTTGTTATTTAAACCCTGGCGAGACACTGCTAGTCTTATTGGAGATCATTAAACATACATGAATGCATTCAATGCTTCCAAGAATGACCTATTGGATGCCTTTCGATATCATGAGACATTGGTAACACTATTTTTACTTGCGGTCACAGTTATGTTGCGATGTCTAGAGTAACTAAGCTGTCAGGTCTTCACTTGATAAATTTTGATCCCAGAGGAATCAAAAGCTTAAGTTCTGCTGTGATCGACTTCAAACTTTGTACTACAGTGCTTGTTACAATGTCGTGTATTGAGGGTATCTTTGCAATCTAGTTCATTAATTCCTATTAAGCAATTATAGATTGATTATTGTACAAAACCAACTTGCTATCTTTAGATGTCAGGAGGGCGACTGATGACCAATTTAGTGCCGCTCAACAGGATGTTAGTGAATTCTTTATAAATTAGCAAACGTATGCACTGAAGTTGATATCAAAACTGTATTAAACATGCAGTGGAATTATCGTTGTTGTTCACGTGATTACAATTACTCACGAAGACAACAAAATTATGTCTTACATTTGCCTGTTCCAGATGATACAATGAATATTTCTTTGAATACATTGTTTACAATTGCTGAGGAATGGGATATGCCCTCAGGCTTCCTATACCACACTTGTGGAGGGCAAATGAAACAAAGGGAAAAACTTTATTCAGCTAGTGAAGTCATAGTAGTAGCATTAAAAATTTTTGCATTTTCAGATGATGGAGCTTTCCAGAAAAAAGTCATACAGGTGTCTCATGTACAGGATTCAGCTATAACTGTTAATTAGCTACTTGTACACATTACATAGCACTATTCATCACCATGGTTCTAGTGCTTTGTGGTCACTACACAAGCCTGCATAGGATAGGTGACCAATGGATCTTAGCTAATGACTTAAACATATCTCGGTGTACTTGGCCAGAAGGTGGCGCTGGCCTATACATGTTGTTTGACCACCGTCATACTATTTAAATGTGACTGGGCCTGCGACAATAGGGCATGTGTGCACATGATTATTGCCTACTTTTCCAAACTTTCACCGTACATAACTTTTTGTAGCATTAAGCTATAGCAATAGTAAGCATTTAATTGGCAGTATGATGCAAGTTACAGAATGCAAATATTAGATCTTCATCCCAGCATCACCAAGGCTTGTGATTGGAATGGTCTTTCCTACTATCATCCAGCAAGGTCTCTCACCACCTTAAAGAAGCCTATTCTTCAAGCAACTAATGCAACGACGATTCATCTTCAGTACAAGAGTAAGATCTTTGCTGGGTGGTAGTGGGAGATGCCTACCAAAATCATGCCAGGCAGGCTCAAGAGATTAGAGTACATCTTCTGTATCTTTTAACTTCTTGCGTAAGCTTGTATATACAGTACAGTGGAACCCTTCTTAGAGGAAAGGATAAGACCAGACTAGCTTCCCTCAGTGACAACTGCTTAGAGATGGAGTGAAGCCAGAGCATAGCTACATTCCAAATTTTAGCGAAATCACTTCAAGCGTTCACGAGATATGCGACTTCAAAAATTGGCTTAGTTTCTTTGTTTGTTTTTTTTTCTTATTTTTCTTCCTCTTTTCGCACACTTACAAAAACTGCTATAAAACGCGAACGCCATATCCGATTGCCTTGAAATTTGGAACACTGAAGCGGGGTATAAAGGCGCATCTCTGTACCAACTTTGGCTCGGATACGATAAACAGGAAAAGAGTTATGATCGATTATTCACGAAAAATAACACCAATATGTTGTCACGCCTACAGGGTAAACCGCATATGGGAAGAAGCTGAAAATCGGTGGGTGAATAGGTTAACTATTGAACCTCAAACCTTTTGTGGTTTGAAAGAAATAGAGCTAAAAACCAGGAAGATACAACAAAAAAACCAACAGTGTGTAACAATTACGCAATCAAGATTAGCTAATAAAAAACGATTACTTGCCATGCCTACCAGAAAAACAGCTTGGGATAATGCTTTGAAAATCGTTGTACAGATGGAGTAATCATCTTAGAAAGGCTCTTCAATGGTGTAGAAGAATCAGACTTAAAGCCACGGAGTTATAACACGAAATCCAACTTGGTGCAGCAAGTGCAAGATTGAGATACTCTAATAGAGAAGTCATCCTAATAGAACAGTCACCCTGAAAAGAATTCAAGAGATCAGCTAGAAACAAGAAACCTGTATAGAGATCAGCTACACACAAGTCACCCTGTAGAAAGATCAGCTAGAAGAAGTCACCTTGTAGAGAGTTCAGCTACAAAGAAAGCATCATGTAGAGAGTTCAGCTGCAAACAAATCACCTGTAGAAAAATCAGCTAGAAGAAGTCAACTTGTAGAGTTCAGTTACAAAGAAACCATCATATAGAGAGTTCAGCTACAAACCAGTGACCTTGTGTCTCATCAGTTACCTTGTAGAGAGTTCTACTACAAAGAAACCATCATGTAGAGAGGTCAGCTGCAAACAAATCACCTGTAGAGAGTTCAGCTACAAACAAATCTCCCAGTAGAAAGATCAGCTAGAAGAAGTCACCTTGTAGAGAGTTCAGCTACAAAGAAAGCATCATGTAGAGAGTTCAGCTGCTAACAAATCACCTGTAGAGAGTTCAGCTACAAACAAATCTCCCTGTAGAGAGATCAGCTAGAAGAAATTACCTTGTAGATTGTTCAGCTACAAACATTCACCCTGTAGAGAGAGCAGCAAGAAAAAGTCACCTTGTAGAGTGTTCAGTTACAAAGAAACCACCATGGAGAGTTCTGTGATAAATAAATGTATTATATATATAATTTGTACATTTACTGATAAAATCAGAAATATTTAAAGTACATCTGCTTCACCTTTTCTTCTTCCTGTGGTAAAGAAAGAAAAGACAGGTTAAAAAAGTCCCAAAGCTGGCCATAGGCCAGCTTTGGGGTATACAAATACAAAAAGAAATGAAATCTAATCCAAAACAGCCAAGCTGTAAAAAAAAACAGCGCGGCCCTCAAAAAGGCTATGGTGAAAAAAGATGTGAAATCCAAGGTGGCGGCCAAGAAATGGCTGTGATGGTAGGTTAATGGTAAAAATTTTAATAACGGCAATTTAGGCGAATTTTTTGCCAAGACCAAGTGGCACAAAAATTCATCTGAATTGTCATTATTAAAATTTTTACCATTAACCTACCATCACAGCCATTTCTTGGCCACCACCTTGGATTTCACATCTTTTTTCACCATAGCCTTTTTGAGGGCCGTACTGTTTTTTTACAGCTTGGCTGTTTTGGATTAGATAGAGTTTTACAGTACTACTCCATATCTTTCTACAGTACTTTATGAACTCTCTTTAACTTCTATGTGTGTTGTCTAAGGTGGTTCACAATTTAATAAACTGGTGGCTGCATTAGACTATGTTTTTTTGAAGAAGTTGAGATTGGACACTATAGATAGGTGGCCTTTCATAATAGAATAGGTTCCACTGTGTTTAGTTGCTGGTTATTATTATTACCTTGTCACATATGTATGTTGTCTGTGGTCCCATTTGTATTTTTATGTGTGCTTACATTTACATGTGCTTAAATTTAAGGTATGCACATGTTATCTGCTGAGATGACACTGTCTGTGGTCCCATTTTTATGCACACACCACCCTAAAATCATAACACCTTTATAATCAAGACACTTGTCCACACCTTGAATTCAGGGCATCTCATTGGTAAATGCTTTCCATGGTCTCATTTTTATACACAGACATTTAGAGCCTGAAATACTATGGCACTCTGTATGCAGAGAACGTGCTGACTATCCTGCTATTGCTCAGGTGCTAATCAACAGAATTTAAAGACAAGCAATTTTCCTCTAGAAGTTCAGGAATGTCAATTAGTAGGCAGAACTAGTAGAATAAAATCACCATTGGAAATTCTTTGAAATACGCCATGGACAATTTATAATAACAAGAGGTTGTTGTATAGCAAACCTGTAACACTGATATTTGATGGTTAAGTATCACTCTCCAAGTTTTGGCATAGTAGAGGGTGGTATACAGGATATAATATAATTTTTATATATATATATATTTAAAAAAAAAAACGTTCTCCTTTTATCACACTCAGTACACTGTTGTAGAGTTAGTGTATAGGTGGCTAGAATGTTAATAACAATTGAAATTAATCCAGCAAGTAATTATGAAATGATTTAACACCTATTCATTATGGGAGTGTGTGTTAACCACAATTATTTTCTGTTTGACTTTTGAGGCTATTTAAAAGCAGAAATTTCCTCCAATAAATTATTTATCTACACATTTCACCATTGAAATTTTGCGGTGTATATATACGGTATGCGTAAAAAAAAGCAACATTTTGTAATCACGTTGTAGCGTTTTTACAATTGTAAAACGACAACAAGCATCTGTATTCAGGATCGTACTACTTGTGTAATAAAGTATGCGATTTAGTTGATGACTACGACCTACGTAAATAATCGTAGGTAGCTACGCGATGCGTAATTATTCACGTACGCACGTAGCTGCTCATTTATTTACGTTGTTGGTTATTCGCTTTCATTGTATGTATAGTCTACGTATGTACTATTTGATAGCAGTTTTAAATGCTTAGTAGTTACATTGTTTTTTTTTTCCTTGCAGGTCACTACACTATTCACCGATTATGTGCAAGCTCACCGCGTGCCGGCCCTGCGAAGCGCAACAGAACTTTCATAGCTACTTTTTATTGTTATACCATGTGTAAATCTGATTTACGCACTTTAACTGCCTTTGTTCATCAGTAGATTATAGAGTTGCTTACATACGAATATACGTACATAGTAGCTAGCTATGTCTGCCTCACTGTAATAAAACTAATTCCTAGGGGATTCCCTGGAATCAGTGATTTGGCGGGAGTATAAGGAATGGTGTTGACCGTGTACGAGAAGCAGCGAATTATTGCCCATTAGCAAAGTGGATATGCTGCCCCAACAATTGAGAAGATACTTGCAGCTGAGGGATTGCTTGTTCACCAAGTAAATATATGGAGATTTTTAAAGCGATATACAGCCAGTGGATGCCTGGGGAGGCAAGAAGGGAGTGGAAGACCATCAAAAATCTCAGAAAACTCGAGGAGGATGACCGAGCAGCGAATGCAAGAAGATGACGAAACTACGGCGGCCCAACTTCAAGTTTTGCTGGCAAGCGAAGGACACCTAATGTCCTTATCAACAATCATACGATGCAGAAAGGAATTGGGATGGACGTACCGCGGCAGTGCGTACTGCCAATTGATAAGGGATAGGAACAAGGAGAAAAGATTGCGATGGGCACTTACTAACATTGATGAAGCAGAGGATGGATTTGAGGTGTAGCTATATACGTACGTACGTACGTAGCTGGTGCTAACATTATAAGAATGTGACTATATACCTGATAATATGCAGCTTACTTATAGCTATAATGTCTTAGTATAATAATTATACATTGTATACCTTATTTTATTTAAAAGGAAGAAGAACCAGCCCTAGTTGGCACCAGCTCCCATCCACCACACTCTAAGATGTTCTATAAAATAAGTTTAGCCTATCCCTACACCTACAGAGCTACTGAAACAGAACCTACAGAACACATATAGTAACACACTTAAAATTAGCTATAGGTTTTATCATGGTATTTTCATATAAAATTGGCTACCCAAGTTGCATGCATGCAGATAAATTACCCAGGAATTTAGAATTGAGAATATTAAAACTTACTGGAGTTTGTGTATAGATATATCCAGATATAGTAGATTTCCATATACCTATTTTTAGAATGTTATATGGAGCGACGAATGTTCAGTCCAGCTGGAAACACATAAGCGCTTTTGTCACCGCAAACAACATTGTCCTCCAAAGAGTAAACCAAGGTATTAAATACGTATAATACTTTTCACTTTGGTGTACACAGCTTGTTTTCCCGTAGACCTAAACATCCCTTGAAGCTGCATGTGTGGGCTGGGATTAGCCTTAAAAGTCCTACTAAGATTTGCATTTTGAAGGCATTATGGATGCCAACCTTTACATACAAATCTTAAGTTCCACATTGTTGCCATTTATTGCTGACAAATATCCTGGTGGTCATAGATTCATGCAGGATAATGATCCGAAGCATACTTCTCGGCATGCAGCTGGATTCATGGCTAACAATGATGTTAACTGGTGGAAGACCCCACCAGAGTCTCCAGACTGTAACCCAATTGAATGCCTCTGGCATGAGTTTAAGGAATATATGCGACGTGAAGCTAAGCCTACAACAAAGGAACAACTGGTGGAAGGCATAAAGCCTTTCTGGAAGACTGTGGATGTAGCCAAATGCACCAGGTTTCAGCTTAGTAATGCATGCATATGCATTCTTATAAACACTGTATGAATGAGGCTATAGCCACTGAATACGTTTGTGAGTCAGCTTTAAACTAAGTTACTCATGCGACACTTTCTCGAAGCGGCTTTCCTAAACTTTTGCCTTTGTACTGAATGGCCCGCTCGAGGGGCAACAACTCTTCGTACAATTCCCTTGAATTACAGAAGTACTGTTTATGTACACAAATTAGTTTAAGGTAGTCTTGGTAACGGGTGAATCCCACAATACATTACGCGTTGGGCAAAATGACGAACCGGGTTCAGAAACAGTGCTGGGTCCACGTATCCGCTGCAGCTACAGTCTTGAAAATAAGGTGGAGTATTCCTTAGAGGTATGTGAGTAATTAGCAGACCGTTTTTTGTTGGTATCACTATGTAATTTTTTTCCCGGGCTAGATGGACTGCCCTTGCCACCACTCCCAGCACTAGGTGTTAAAGTGCTGGACAGCTGGAAATACCAGCAATCAAACAAGGCCGCCAGGCTCCAAGCAACCCTCGGAGTAGGCCAGATCAATATTAGTAGTTGATGGACGACCAACTGAAGAGCGATGACCCTTCAAATACATCACTGCAGATCTTAACAATGAAAAGCAAAGCCTACATCGCAGCCAGAATAAGCATTTGCTGTAATTAATGGTATCACTACGTAATCTTGTGGGTGCTTCAAAATGTACGAAAATCACTGTGGTTTTACACCATTTTAAGCATTTACGTACTTTTTGGGGCGTGTCCCTTTCAAAATTAATGTATTGATTATTAACCAAATAAATTCAATATGAACACAGCTATAGATAGCAGCAGCTTTCTTAATCTGTTGGGGTGTCCACATGTTGTTGTTGCTTTCATACAGGTGTCTCACAACCCTGCAGAGCCAGAAGTTGCAGAGTCACGAATCGTCATCCAAGAATACTGAAATACAATCTAACTTATTATATACACTGAAGTAAACGCATCATTAAGAATATTAGTACCATAGGATGTATTCTTTAACAACGGAGTACAGTGGAGTATAGTCTAGAACGCCTTATTTTTCTACTAAATGTTTAACTAAAGAGGTAGTGCTAAAGGTGTTTCTCGTTTTGTGTTTACTCGTGCTTGCCTGTTTCTTCAGGTGAAGCGGTTATCTCCTAGTCGTGTGACATTCCGGGCTGTACGTACTACCGGGGTGACCTGTACGACACTACGACTCCCAGCAAAAGTCGCCATTGCTTGTGGATACTTAGGTGTCTTATTGTGGTATGGCAGAGGAACAGACGTGAGTAGAAGAGTACAACATTAGAATTGTTCACCATCAAGAGCCAGCCATACAAATGCCACAATACTTTTTGCCACAGACCTCCACCACCAGACAATTCCACCAACTACATTTTATATTACCACCATCACACACCCAACATTATCAAGAATTCTTTTTTTACAGAACTACTAAAGAATGGAATGAGCTGCCACCATCTAGTTATGACGAACTCCTGGACCAACATTTATAAGTCAATTTATATTATTGGATGTATATCAGCACATTGCTGTCTATCCAATATAATATAATCATAATCATTTTACGGACTTTAGATTGATCATAATGATGATTGATAGTTTATTATTACCCAGTGCAGCGTTGGGTGTTCCCAGCAGGAAGTACTACTATCACAAGTACTATCACTTTCTGTAGACTTGAAAAAAAAGAAACTAAAGCCAGCTACTACTAGCCAACTTCTTAAAGCGTGAGAACTTTATGTAAGTGTGCTAGCACAGATAATCAATGTCACTGAAAATTATTTTTTTTAAAGTTGAGTGCATTACCATACAGTGACTGGTCATCAATTTGTATAGGTAATCACACACATTTGAGTGCAATTAGGGAATAATTGTATGAGTAACAGTCAAAATTGCACGAGGCGAAGCCGAGTGCAATTTTGGCTGTTACGAGTACAATTATTCCATAATTGCACGAAAATGCGTGTGATTGCCTACTAATCACATAGTGACCACCCTTCGTGGTTTGTAGTACACACCTATCCAGTTCTATGTGGCCATTCACTTCTACCAGGTGATTGCATCATCCATCTTTGTATTACATCATTTGTTGTTGCACTTAAAAGGCTTCACGTGTCAGCAATTCTGATTGGCTATTCAAAATGTCTACATATGTTGCACTTAAAAGGCTTCTATTGTCAGCTTATTTGATTGGCTATTCATTATATCACTTTCTTGTTGCACTTAAAAGGCTTCTGTTATTCTGCTATTTTATTGGCTACTTTACAGTGCAATTACAGAAACAAGGCCGTGCGATTTGGGATTAATTGCACTCCTACTATTGGGACTAATGTATGGCAAATTAAACCACTATGTGATTAGTAGAAAAAATGTTGCTGGTGCCACAAGAAATCAGTTAACTTTGACTACAAAGTGAATATAGCTTTACTGGTATAATGAGCGATACTGTTGTTGATTGCAACTAGTTACCAATGATGCTGGCATTGGGGGAATTCAAAACAATTACTGTAACAGCATTGACAAAAACTGTATGGGATGTACTTTCAGTGGATACAGGTAACTAACCATACATTTCTTTATTGCTCTACCATTTACAACAGTTGGAAACAAAGTTATACCAGTTGGCAACAATATCAGTGATGTGATATTTGCTCAGCTATTTGTGACATGCTATGATGCTTCGGTTGATACAAGTAACCAACTACACAACGGTCATTTATTGTGATGCTATTTATACATCAGATTAGACTGTCATTTTCATCAAAGATGTGCACAGTTGGAAACAAAATTATAGTCAACAATGAGGGATGCAGCAGTTGAAAAACAGTCACATGGCTGCTCATTTTTACAAGCCATGATATGCTGGCAAAGACTATAGGGATACTGTTTATAGCCTTTTGCAATTGTATGTACATCTTTGCATTCATTGTACACCTTTTGAGATTTAATTACCAGCTGTTTATGGTGGGATAGCATCATATTACATAGAGTAAAGGAAAGTATTGCTGTTACTATTTTATGGTGTTACTTACTCTCCACTAAAATTCAGGGTTGTTAAATCCTCCCTACACTGGAACTCCCCTAGGGCATGAAATAATGGTTACTCCTTTTTAACAGTGTACATGTTTGCACACTTGTGAAAGGTAACCTATTTATAAGTGTCTTTAAAAAGAATAACGCATCTCCTAAGGAATTATTAAGATGAAATTATATTTAATTATACATGAAATTGTAACCAGGCTTTAGAATGTCACATGTAACATACATAGTCTATATACTTCTTATATACTTCTTTGCTGTATTATCATGCATAGTTGAGGGCAACTTGAACTCTGTGAAGTGAAAATAATTTGTTACTTTGCAAGAGAATTTGGAATACTGTACTAGGAGACTTGGATAATAGCAACTCATCAGAATGAAGAAACTACAATTGAAGCAGAGCTATTTACCCTACTTATCAGCTGTGGCAAGCTTCAGCTGAATACCTATTGATATTTCTACACATTTTGGCGTAGCTAAAATCATCAGCAGCTTTTAGCCTTAGCAACTAGCTACATACTAATATTTTTTTGTCATGTGGTTGGACAACCCAGAGCCTGATAGAAGATACAGTCACCTCAAAAGGATTCAAGAATTTTTGAGAAGGTGAAACTAAAGTATTTATCTCCATTCTTGAATCCTACTCACCAGTTTCCATATGTGAGACTCAAGAATTACCTCCAAGTCATGTGACATGCATATATGCTGGTCTGGATTGAACATGTACAACTGCAATGGAAGTCACCATTGCTTATGTGGTAAGACAAAGATGTGACAGGTATATAGAGTGCAATATTCATACAGAGGTTCTAACAATTCTTGTGCATCAACAACTTTAAAGCAGAAGTCACTTGTGGTAATTAGTTTGAAGTTCAAAAAATGAATTGATTTGATTGGTTGAAATCTTGTGCACATGATTTCACTTGTTATTGTTGTTGCATAAGAACTATTAAAACCTCTGTAACTATGACTTGTAGTGACATACAATGACTACATAATATTGCAGCTGTCACAAGAAATCTTCAACAAATGTGGTCTGGAATCAGAGTCAAAGTACATGGGAAGAACTACCAATATTTAAAAAGCTATGTATGATATACAATGGCAATCAAACATGCATTTTTGAACGTATGGTTAAATTAATTGAATAGTCAAAGCAGGAGATAATGTTATTGTACAACCAATACATTAAGCAATGCACGAATGGTCAATAAGTGACTGGACCTGCAAAAATAGGACATGTGGGCACAACCTACATCTGGTCACATAATGGGTTATATCTCAACACTAGGATGAAATATCTGGATTCTGTAACCTGTATTATAAAACAAAACAAATGTGAAAATGTGTTTGAAAACTGGTGGCTTTAGTGTGATGAAATAAACCATCAAAGTTTGAAAACGTACAAATTTTATGTTCTCACATGCCCTGTATTTGCAGGCGTCATGCCATCTGTCATTGACATACAAAACTGAACAATACATTATAGAAAGTGTAACATTATAATTAGTCAACAATAAAACATGTACAACTGTGTTCCAGGATAATAACGAATAGATAATTATAATACAGTAGTTAATGTTTCTTGTACTCTAATATCATGGATTTCTTAGTTGTTTGCAGGCCTGTCCTATGCTTTTACAGCAGGTCTTCCATAATGACTCAAATACTATTTTGGAACTACATAAACGAGGAATACAAAGGTTTTCTAAAAACTGTTTAAGCTCTGATAATTCCTCTTGTGGCAAAGCATTGAACTTGCCTTTGATGGTACAGTTTTTCATAACTTCAGGGCCGAAATAAGCTTCTTTAGCTAACTTTACAGCTAGGCGTGAAATTTTACCAAAAACATTGCAGTTTACCATGATTTGAAACGACAGTCATAGGATCTAACAGCTTCGTTTTGTCAACAACAACCAAATCTTTCTTCTCTCTATCAATTGGATGCGCTGCTGGACCAGCAGCAGAAACTGTAAATATCAAGAATAAACATGAATTGAGCTTTACAGTTTCATTACCTAAATTCATCACTAGTTCTTTTGATACAAAGTTGTTGGCAGAAGATCACAAGTGATGTATATGTATAATGTACACAATACCTCTCATACTATCACAAGTGATCGATGATGTATATGTATAATATGTATAATGTACACAATACCTCTCATACTATCACAAGTGATGCACAACTGAAGCAGAATGAGACCACAAAAATATTACAAGAAATGACTTCTCTGACACATCAGACTTCATCATCAGCATCACATGCTCATAAGAATATTGCCACTTTACAGTCACTTGCATCACATTGCAATGATACTAACATATTGAAGACCGTTAATAACTATGTTTGCAGAGCTATTAATATTATTTATATGAAATCTCCAACTACTATGCACTACATCAATAATACTCCAGTAACAGCAAAAATGTGACTGGGCCTGCGAAAATAGGGCATGTGGGCACATGATTTTTGCCTACTTTTTCAAACGTCTTTGACTCTTAACTTTTTATACCATTATGCTATGGCAATGAAAGTTTCAGTCCTTAGTAAGCATTTATTTGGCTTTATGATGCAAGTTACAGAATGCAAATATTCTGTTTCTACACTGAAATATAACCTATAGTGTGATGGGGTGTAGTTTGTTCCCACATGCCCTGTTTTCGCAGGCCCGGTCACAAATTATCCCACAAAATCCATTTCATTCACAACGCAAACGTCCCAGGAAGTCTACTGTTAAACTAGCTAAACCCAGTTCAATTAAGAAAATGTTAATACAACAGTCTTTATTTGTCAATAGTGAGATGACATCAGAAGAAAAATGCAAGCAGGATGAGAATGTAATATAATTTTTTGTAAATAGCATTATTTATATTTCAGAAGGGGTCAGTATCACATATCAATGATGTTATTGATATCAATGATAATAATTATTGTGATATGTGATTATACAAATGATATCTATGATCAACGAAGCCTGTTAATTCCTTCTAAACCATGCAATATTATAGTATATGCATGGATGCAATCAGTACTGACAACTCAGTGAACTCACTGTTGTATACATATGCAACCATGATTATTTGATACTTTGCCTCCTATATTATAGTTAGCCCACTTGTGAACTGTTACTTGTACTCTTCAGTGAAGACAAACTACTGTAGATGCATGTATGTACATAACAAAACCCATGTGTGTATACATAGTGTTCAATAATACGCATACAATAATGGTGGTTGTATAGCTTTGTGGATTTGTATACACATAAATGTGAGGGTGGGTATAATATGCATACAACACAAATAGTCAACCGTGTGTGTCTTACAGATGTCCTAGAGTTGATCTTAAATAAAAAGCCAACTAAAGATATCAATGAAATTCAGCTGCAAGATCTGAAGACTTATATACCAGACTATATCATTGACCATTGTGCTGGATTAGTATTGTTGAAATCTTTGTGTTCAGTCGAAGCTTGGCAACATCTGGAAATGATAGGTAACTATCAGCCTGCTTATCACTTCTTGTGTTGACTGTTATATGCACTCGTGTAGTTCATAGGAAAAGGATAGAGTGGTTTTGTAATGCTTGCACTTTTGTCTGTGCAAATGTTGACATGATTTGCTGTGAAAAATGTAATCTGTGGTATCACTGGTAAGGATAATAAGAATTTATTTGTAATATCATATACATTCAAATTACATTAGGAATTGTGTTGGGATTACCACTGCACCTGATGATGAATGCCTGCTCAAATGACAGTACAATATATAGGGTCACTAACTGTGTACTAAAATTGTACATTATACTTTGTATAATTATTCCCTTTCAATTAGCTGATCGCACCCAATATCAGATGTGCACATACAGTGGCTGTTGTGCATAATTTTGTAAAAAAATTCACAATTTAATACCAGTTCCCCTGTTAAACAAATGAATGTTATAATGTTCATTGTATCACTCTAGCTGTACACTGAAAATAATCCAAGGTTTTATAATCGAGACTAGTTAATTTCGCTAATTTAGTGTGCAAACCAAAGACTCCTACGTACCGTCCTATTGCATTGTATGTGTAAAAGCCAAGGCAATCAATGACCTGAAATATGCACTACAATTATGATTCAGTGAAGGGAATGATTAAAGGGATTTCAGGGAAGTGTGGAAGCATATTTACCTAGTTGAAACATAATTGTGGCAAGATCAAATCTGGAAGCAATTTGAGATAAGTGACTGAGACCTGAAACTAGGAAATAGCAAACAAATTTACAGTGACATATACAAGCCAATTCTTTAGGTCAAACTACTGTTTTATAAGATTTTAAGGCTATGATTTTATATCAGTAGTGGACTGGGAAAATTAATGACCATAACTATAAGTCGCAATTTATTGGACCACAAGTGGAAAGTTTTGAAAATGGCTATCTCAAGACTGGATCTTGAGGTAATTTTAGTCAAATCCCTGTAGCTAAAAATACACAGCACATGTATGTAATTTTTGACTTTAACACAGCTTGCTATTTTTGGTCTGACTTTTACAACTAGCCAAATCACTATTTACAACTAGCCAAAAGTCATTTACAACTAGCTTTTTAGCCACAACTAGCCTCTTTTTTAGCCCCTGAAATAGCTTGAATAGTGCCATGCTTTCTCAGTAACAATTTCTTTAGCAATAGTCTTTCAGCCTTTTACAATTTTCTCCCCACAAGCTATATATGAGTCCATGATTGACTGACCACTGTTATGAAATAATTTAACTTTTAAAAACTGCCGAATGTATACCATAATTATGACAGTTCTTGCATTTAGAATGAACTGTGTACATGTGTACTACTACAATGCCTTAAAGCGTGGCACAGCTTAGTAAGCATTTATGAGCTCATTTCAGTGTGTAACCTGCAAGTGAACCTGTCAATTAAATACCTCAATATCTCAATATTTTCATGCTTCCACCATATTTAGCGAGTCCCCAGCAACCAGCTTATATATGACTACCTTTAGGGCTTATACACTTAGCTTGCTTCTTCTTTGTGAGGTTGATCACAAGTTAACATACATAAGGGGAAATTTTCAATTATCATACTTGATTGCTTTATCAGATTTAGAGAAAAATAATTTAAAATATTGAGTAGACTTATTAGGCCATTATTAATTTTTGTGATATTCTGTTGTTTTTTTTCATCAGAAATCGGCATGCGGGTCAATATGGCTATATATAGCTATAGGCTTATTTTCATACCTCAACTTTCTGTATCACTGGTAGTTAGCTATATAGATACAGTATTTTGCAAGTCGGTTGACAGTCCAAAAAATAAGCTTGCATTACGTAAGCTTTAGCCAATGAAATCAATTTTTACACATGCAAGTTTAAACACTGCGCGCGTAAATTGTGTACAGTAAGAAGTTGGCCCGGATAGATATGCCAAAAGCATATTCCACTGACTTGAGGTGGAGGATAGTTTGGCTCAACGTTATTTTAAATTTTACCACAAGCCAGGTTGCCAGAATCTTCCAGATCAGTGAGAGGTCGGTGTACAGATTTGCTGAACGCTTTCGCGTAACTGGTGATGTACGGCCTATGGAGAAAAGAAATGGTCCAGAGTTTGCATGTATTATGTGAATTTGAAGAGCTGTACCTTATAAGTCTCGTTTCCTCTAAGCCTGGAATTTATCTCAAAGAAGTACAGCAAATGCTAGCTGATTATACTGGTCGTATTGTTCACGTCTCCACTATCTGCAGGGCATTGCATTGCCTTGGTTTCAGTAGGCAGTGGATAAAAATCACTTCATCCTTACGTTCTGATAATTTAAGAGCAGAGTTCATTGCTGAAATGTCTGCTTTTGATCCATCCTTCATGCTATGGATAGATGAAAGCGGATTTGACAAGAGGAACCACCTTAGAAAATATGGATATGGAGTTCGTGGACAACCCCCTAGAAACTACACCCTCACACTACGTGGAAAACGCTACACTTCCATAGCTGTACTTACTACAAATGGAGTAGAGGATGTATACATTACAGAAAGTTCAGTAGATGGTGATGTGTTCTTGGACTTTGTTCGTTGGTGTATGCTCCCACTACTTATGCCGTTCAATGGTACAAACCCCAATTCAATTGTAGTAATGGACAACGCTTCTATACACCACATCGATCCAGTGTTCGAACTTCTCACAGCTGTTGGAGCCCTTGTAAAATTTTTGCCAGCGTATTCTCCAGATCTGAACCCTATAGAAGAGGTGTTTGCTGAAGTTAAACATTATCTGGAAGCAAATGACACCTCTGCTGTATCACCCAAAACTGCTATACTATCAGCATACCACTCAGTTAGTGTTGATAACTGTCTAAGCTACATTGAACATGCAGGTTACATTGTCTAATTAACATACAGGGTTTTAATCACATCTTTTATTTTAAACCAATAATACACTGTAGTTGGCATCATGTTACTCTGGTACAAGTCGCTTCAGGTGATCCAAGATTGGAGCCTTCTGCTCTTGAAATTCAGTTTCAGAAATAGCTCCACTTTCATATAGAGAGTGAAGATCCTTTAACTGTACCAAGTAGCTGCTCCTCAGACCTGCCAGTTTGGCTGGTGAAATCCCTGTAAGCGTATTTGTGTCGCTTCCAGCACTCATAGTCCCAGCACTAACAGTAGTAGTAGTAGGTGTAGTAGCATTAGAAATAAACACCTGTGCCATATGTGTAATTGCAGATGTTAGAGCTTCTATCGGCTTTGATTTGCGTACTCTGTTACCAGTAAAAGCAGGAATATTGGGTGGGTCAGTCGTCGATCTAAAAGAAAGCAAATCAAACACTATGAACTTTACACACTAAAGTATACAAACAATTAAACTTGTGAAAGATTAACAGAATAGTTAACACACAAAACTCAATTCCTTGTTCCAGCAACAACAAACTGTCCTCCAAACAGAATCAGGCTTAAGTATATAGCTCTTCTAACCATAGAGTGTTTTCCATAGGTTACTTTTGAAAGCATTACTTTTATGCAGGGCTGATAATAGTTTTTTTATTGTTCAAGTACCATCTAGAATTAACGCTTGAGTACTGAACTGCTTGTAGTAATATACCCATTTGACAAGCTTTACACACTGCATGAAAGCGCTAATGTTAGTATCTCGACAAAGAAATTATGGCAATCAATCTCTATAGTCTCTATTGTGTCACTCCTTGATGACAAATGCATCACGTGAATGATGTGATCTCTTAGCAAGTACTTGAGTACAGTAGATTGGAAGTCGGTTGTCAGTCGTACAGCAATTCTGAACAGGACTCATGTAAAAACCAACCAATGATAGGCGGCAAGCCTATTTCAAATTTCTTACGAAGTATCCGAATGGTGTGATATCACCAGCAAAGAAATTTATGATTGACAACCGTCTTGCAATCTACTGTATTTGCAGTGTTCATTTCGGCCTTACTATTATGGAGTCAAACCATAGGCTTAGACATATAATACAGAATCATTGACAGTTTCTGCTTGATCATAACTAATGATGTGGAGAATGTAATTTAACTATCCATGCACTGTTAAAAACGAAGTATGTATTACACCCGCGAAAGTATGCATTTCATACTTTTAGCGGGTCATACCAATGGTATGTCACGCTGACATACCACAGTTGGAGTGCGTAACACACTTTATAATGGTATGAAATATTATAGTAAATATATAGTTGTAGTTTTCCAAACTTAAACAACACACCCATCCATAGCATGATACCACAAGCATGCATGAATGCATGCCTAATAGTTTGCACATGAATATTGATGAGTGGCATATCTTTGGCATGTGTGGTATGCAATACATACCCTTAATAGCTAATTGTTTTAATAGAGTATATGCTTTCCTTGCATATACTGAGGCTATATACCCATGCATACATATATAATGGATAGCACAGGCATGCATGCATGTCTATTATTGCTTGCATTGCTTGCACATTCATGCATGCAAGAGTTACATACCTAGCATACATGGTATGATATACATACCATACCATATGCATGCATGCATGTGTGGATATTAATTTTACAATTGAGGATATGACATTATTTAAAGAACAATTAAGCATTATGTCAAGTGATGTGTATACTGCAGCTGGGTTCATATGTATATAGTCACTCACATGCATCATGCAGCTAATGCATGGGATTGTCCTGAACATGAGCTCATAAAAGTCACAAAAGCTTAGCATTATTCTGGCTAGTATGTTGGCATTAATCAAAGTCTGCCTCGCATTGCCATTCATGGATATCAAGGTATTGATTGTTCTATTAGAGTAATTTAGTATGACTGCTCTATTAGAGCACATGGTGACTGTTCTATTAGAATATTTACTGAGTGGTAGAAAATAATATAAAATTACTTGTGTCACAACAAGCATGCAGTAATTTAACATTAAGATGTAACTTATAAATAATATTCCAATACATTCAGGCACTAATAATTGTTTGTAGCGTTTACAACACTAGTGATTTTTTAAAAATAACAAGTCTAGACATTATGTCCTAAAATATACCAGCCATGATTGTTGGCTATATATCCACCTATTCTGCTCTTCAGTTCTCATGCACAGTATTTATAATAAATTGGTGAATGCTCTATTACAGCATTTGCAGATAGTGACTGTTCTATTAGAGAGTATCGATCTGCAGAAAGTAATGTAGTTGGGTATATATCCTGTTCACATAGTGCTCTACAGTATTACTCTAGATAAAGGTTTTACTGCAATTATCAGCTAGAGAAACTAGCTAATAACTGTAGTCTTTATGAAGGTTTGTTGGGCAGAATCAAGTCCAGACCTGCCATTCTAATCAGTATAGCTACATTTTTAAAATATAATGTTCCACTTGCAGATGCCTAGATAAGGATCTTCAATCACAACTAACTTGCTATTTTCCCTGACTTGCATTTGTTGGGACACCCATTAAGGAGGCAAGTAATCCACATGATGTATAACCAAAGAGCCCACATTAGCCCTTTCGTTTAATCTAAACGTTGATGAAATGGGTTGTACAATATGGAAACAATAATTCAAATGTTTATACGAGTTTCTCATTCCTATGTGAAGCACTTCTTGTATCTCCATTTCATACGTCACTCTAAAGATGTATATAACAGTAACAATATAGTCAATATTTATTAAGTCACATTCTTACCTATTCATAGTGCACTTTGTGGTCTTGTTAAATATTAGTAGCACTTGTGTTTCCACACCTAAAGAGTAGACCACTTAAATTTAGACAAAATTGGGTTATACCCTTACCAATTCTAGAGGAAAATGTTTCGTGTCTAGGATTTAATCGGAAAATCTTTCTTGTCTAGGATTTAATCGATATTAGCAGTTGATCTCATCACAATTAGTGGCATCAGTAAAATGTGGTATCGGTACACCTTAACACTGAGAGTAACACACACATATCACCATACGCACTCACTCATACATGCATGCACGCACACACTTACTGCACATATGCACAGAAAACAGACACGTGTACACCTTCGCACATGCACTAACACACTGTACACACATATGTACAAATGCAGTCTTCAGTCATTAAATACTCCCCCCATCATTACTTCATTAATCTCTGTTAAATTTCTTAGTTTCATTAGAATGTTCCACCAGAATTGGAGAAAGGGTCTGGAGGATAAGATTTAAAGATGGCTAGTGAACAGGAATATGCACAGTGGTTGGCAGCAGTTGGGATCAGCACCAAAATATCTCTATCATTACCCTCACGAACTGCTACAGATTTATTACCACGTCGTGATATGAACACTAATATCAATGTTGTATTATATCGATATTATATTATTATCGATATGTATTATAAACATTGTTTGACTGCATAAGCTTGGGTATTGGGCATCTAAATCTTTTGCCATTACCACAACACTAATTTCAACTTTGGAAAGCAGAATTTCATGGTGATGACATATCGTCACATACATAGAGAAGTGAAGTATCACATCATGTGTAAAAATAGCTTTGTAGTTATACACCTATATAGTACTGTATGTAAACCACTGATGATCACCTTTAGTTTGTTGTGGAGGGTGTACTAAATTTGAATAAGTTATACCACTGTGGTGATGGTAAAATAAGTATATACGCAATCAATGCATGCATGTGAATAAAGTATAAAGAAATGAAGTATCAAAAACAGTCAGGTGACCATACCATGCAAGAAGCCACCAGCCATATAGGAAACAATAAGCATTACTACCACCAATAAATAATTTTTTATTGCAGTAGACAGCATGCAAAAGCAGATATAGCAGAAGATAAACACAATGGAAGAGGAAAAGAAGCACTAGAACTGGCCTGTAGCAAACAGACTGTGTTAAGTTCACAAATGTGCTGAAGTATTGCACTAGTATCCACACCTTTGTGACTTACTTGACATGCCCACCACACTGAGGTGGTCTCCTGCCTCCAACGTATAGTGCCGTCAACATTTACAGGCACCTAAGGGCCAATAAGATAAGCATGTCACAGTCATTAGAATTTATTGTTTCATACAGATGCATATATATATATAAAGGAACCTTGTGGCTACTTGTAATTCTATCCCTGATTTCTTAGGTCAACCGCAATGTATACACAAATGAAATGTACATGCTGGACTCCTTAACTTGTCAAGGGACAATCCAACGAACACTTATACAAATGGATAGTCTGAATAAGCATGTCACCAAACCCCAGGGATTACCCATCTATCACAGGGGATGTAAGGACACCATTACCACATCACCCCACCATTACTATGACACATTGTACCTGTTCAGTGATACTCGAGGTGAAGTATAATATTATCCGTCAAGCTTAGTCTTCTTGCAATGCCACACCACCATAGCATAACTGTATATATTAACAACAACGTATTTCTCAATAAGTATAGTATTGACAACTTAATATGACTGCATGAAAATATCCCTTTATAAGGTGGAGGGGCTCTAGCCCATAGGTGAACCATCAAGCGGGCCCCCTTTAATGTTATGCGCATCACAGCACATAATAAGTTAGTACTGAGCTCCACAACACTCACTCAGATATGTACGCATGCCCAAGCACTGCATGTACATAAATCTCTACACACTTGCATCCATGTTATGTACTGTATGCACCTCTCTGGCAATGAAAAATAGCTATTCCAAAGGTCGTAATTTAAACAAAATCATGCACTAGAATCTTGTGGGTAAGGACTAGACTAGTAAATCATAGGAAGAGTGAATCACAGACTGCCCAGAGAGACGCTACAGGATCCTAGGTACCACAACAGCCTCAATACCACTAAGTGAGACAAGCACAGCTTCCCCAGATGTAACAGTTGAGAGGGTTGTTTTCCCAGTTGACACTAGGTAACCAGGTCCCCATAAAAAGCTGGCTATACTGAGCTGATTGACCACAACTAAAGATACAAATTTAATCAACCCAGGTATCTGGTCTGGGTCCCGTCTGATCCCACTGAGTTTCTCACATTCCCATTTGACCATACCTGAAGGTAGAAATACAGTCAATATTCGATCACATCTTTATCCATTCATAACATGTCCATTCCCATTAGGCCACTCCAATTGGCATACCGGTTTCTGGTCCTATTCATTCTGGAAGGAGCATGCGGGCGGGCAAATGTTGCCATTATGTCATTATAAGAATTTGGTGAAATTGCTATAATTAATGGCTTCAAAAACCAACTATACAAAGCCAAAAATCCAAGGTTAATGCTTACAATAATACTTACTGGGATGCAGATAAGTAAGTCAATAGCCAAAGTAACATCAAGCGTAATGAGCATTAAATAGAGTATGCACATGCGTAATGAGTATAATGCTCTGTGAATATTTTGATGTGGGTGGTGGACCAGAAACCGGTATACTCATTGGAGTGGCCTTATATATCGTTCCAATTGCACCACACTTTAAGCAGTACAATACACTAGTTACAACATACTGAGTGTGATTATCACACTAAAAGAATTTCATATGCAAGAGTCAGCAAGACAAAGTGGCTAACATCACGGAATCATGCAAGTAACTATACGTATACAGGCGCATACCGACGTAGATGAGACGGGCAGTCTTAGCCAGGCATCCCTGAGATTTTAGCATTCAGCCATGCTCATAATTCCAGCAAGGACACAGTGATAACCGAGGTGATAACTTAGTTGGTAATTAGTAAAAGTCAATTTTCATTGGAAACTCTATCTAGAAATCTATAGATGTTCATATGCCATCGAGACTTACAAATATAAACAGCTTACCAGTCTCGTTACGAAATATTAGCCAAGACGGCACTGGACACATCCTTAAGCTTAAGCGCATCAATTTCAAAGATAATAAATCTTTAATTCGAACTAGTGCCCACTAGTGGCACTTAAAATCAGTCATCCCGCCGTCTTACCTAACGCGCATATAATGTGCGCTAATTCGACCATAGGAATTAACGAGGAAATTAAGATCAAACAATCAGTAAGCATCTCTCTGTGATGTGTGGAGTGTGTGTATAGTACTGTGTGTTGTTCTCATAGATAATTTATTTATTTATTTATTTATTAAGGCTTTACAGCACAAGTGCTGAAGGTCTGTAGGACACCTGGTCCTACAGCCTGTTTAAAGATGTTATAAGCTGTGTTTGAAAAGGTGCAGAATGGAGAAAAAATTGACTGAACCTGAGCAGCCTCGAACCTGCAGCCATCCGATTTGTACTTGAACGCTTACAGGAGTCTGCCAGGCGGTCAGATGTTTTCTCCCTGCTATTTTCATATATCTGTATCCATAGGAACTCTAGAGAGTGACTTATTTTCTTAAAGTACCTCTTGTGGAACCAAATGGACATTGTTTTATTTATTAAGGCTTTACAGCACAAGTGCTGAAGGTCTGTAAGACACCTGGTCCTACAGCCTGTTTAAAGATGTTATAAGCGACTCGTATATTGTGTAAATAGAGGGCGCGAACCCTATAAATCTATGACTGATTTAGGTTCGCATGGCTAGTTCGCTTTCTAGGAAAGAACCTAGAAATAGGTTCTGGTAACTTGTGTGTTGCTTTTTCAATCTTTGACCGTTGACCTAGCGACCATATTTTAGTACTTTGCGATTGTTGGTCAGAAAATCGCACTCTTGACCGTTGTCTAAGACTTTTACCGCGGTTGCAGATCGACCTACAGTAAGTGCCTAAGTGACACCCCCTTGTAGCTGATCTGCTTCAGATGGACTGTGTGTGTGTGTGTGTGTGTGTGTGTGTGTGTGTGTGTGTGTGTGTGTGTGTGTGTGTGTGTGTGTGTGTGTGTGTGTGTGTGTGTGTGTGTGTGTGTGTGTGTGTGTGTGTGTGTGTGTGTGTGTGTGTGTGTGTGTGTGTGTGTGTGTGTGTGTGTGTGTGTGTGTGTGTGTGTGTGTGTGTGTGTAAGCTTACCTTTTCCATGATGACATTTTGAGCTTCTAAGCTTTGCAATCATTCTTGCAGCTTCTGGTTTTCAATATCTTGTTTGTGTTTCTCAGCACTTAGCTTGCTGCAAAGTAATCATACACAGTGAACTATCTGATAGGCAGTGGTGCTCACTTTAACTGTTTGTTCATAATGTCTTCCTTTCTAGCAACCTCACTTGTTAGTTGTCTGTATGGTGGTAAACAGAGGTAGTATGAATTATAAGAATAGTTCACTTGTAATTGATTGTGGGATTGGCTGGTGTCACCATAGAAAAAGCTGGCCAGATTAGACGTGGCTGTGCTGTGCCGGATGAAGTAGTACTAATATAGCTAGAGTGCCGAGATAATTGTTGCTGTTCACTGGTGGTGGGAAACAAGCCCAGAAAAGCTCCCAGGCTAACTTTGGTATCACTACACAAGTTTGTAGTGTGGGAACAAAGTTAGGAAAATCTTGAGCATCAGTAAAACTGTGCCTTCACCAGTGTGCCTTCACCAGTGTCCATTAACTTCAGTCTTTCTCAAGAAACTATTCTCACTACTCTTAGAAGTAGCTACCTTGTTCAAACAACTTTTAGGCCATGAGTACATGTGTTGAAATGAAGTCCTGTCTTCTCTGCTGCACAGTTGCCTTGCCAAAGGCTTTTTCAGCCCATCACAGATACTAGGTAGTTGCTGGCACTTCCTTGGACAACGGTCCGCTGTATTTCTGGTAAGTTCCTCTTTTCTTCACTCCCTTTTTGTCTTCAGATTGTTTCAGACAATCCATAACCTCCTTGTTAGCTCCACTAATGGCAGTTGCTGGCACTTCCTTGGACAACGGTCCAGTCGGAGACGGTAAAAGCAAATTACGCTTAAAACAATGGAATAGGCTCTTCATGCTGCTCACCTCACCTCCCCACCTTGTGTGGCTACCAAAAAACTTAATTTTTCGTAGAAAATATTTTCGTAATGACACATAATAATCACGAAAATTTTATACTACGAAAATTTGGAGCCATACGGTAATTTTCTGTACTGAGAATACAGTGACCAAGATTTATTCTCCACATTTCCTGAGTAACTTTTGAAGATACTAGGTAGTTTTGTTTTATGTTTCTTATAATCATGTATGCAAAGTTTGCAAACAGTTGAAGTGTTAGTAAACTTACACACTACCTAATTAGTCATTAAAAACTGTTTGCAGATCAAACGAAGAATCCTTTAAACATGTCAACTTCACACGCTGAACTTCATTGAGACTCACATATTGAGTGATTATGTGGATCAGAGAATATCGATCGTGGGCTTTCATACGATGTTGACCCACCTTTATGCCAGGGTGACGCTCTGGCAGATCACAATTGTAGCCTGGTGGATAAGGAACGTCAGCTTTTGCTGTCAGATCAAAGTCAATCAATTTTGCAGGCCCCTCATTAGGAAATATCATGTTGGCACGTCGAACGTCTGAATGTACGTAATTCTGTTGGTGGAGTTTATCGAGTGCAATCATGATCGGTCTGAAGTCTTCACAAGTGTATGATTGTCTATCATCCTCCATGAACCTGTATGTAAACAATTTGTAGCGTCCATCTTTTGTCAGGTCAACTTCCTTCATGTCACACAGGTAGTCATTGCCAAGCACCTTCTGGATCAATTCCTTGTTGGGTTTATGCGACTTGATGTCTGTGTATCGAAAAGCTTATACACTGTATCGCCACAGCGATAAACATTCGGCAATTGTAGACTTTCGGTTAAAGCAATGTCTTTTGTTGGTTGGACAATAAACCCTCCATCTTTCAGGTAATCAAACTCGTCAACTGCAAATCTCAGAGCGCAAAAAAACGCTGCAAACTGTGACTGTTTGGCCTCAAAAATTTTGATGGTTGCATGCCATTTTGAATTCTTAACAGGCCAGCACAAGTACAAGGATAGGACAGTTGGGGTGCTGGCCATCACCAGCATAGGAAAATACATGCCACAGGTATTGAGCACCGACTGGAAATACCCCAGACTCTCCAATTCAACGATTTCACCAGGTTGAAATTTGAAGTCCGATACTAGCACTGGAGTTGACGGTAGACCATCGCGTAACTTGGCCATGTAACCGTCAGGCCTATTTTTACGGTTGTCACCTAACACCGCCTGGTGAAGGATACACCCCTTCTGGTCATCATCAGCAAATAAGAACCTGTCTAGTGCTTGGAAGAATACGGCAGATGCTGAGAGTTCGTAACCTTGCAATATTGCCGGTTGGTAGTCACCAAAACTCATCAGTCGGTTGTATCTTTGTGCAAACTGCAACGCGGCATTGCTGGGTTGTTCACAGAATTTGTCGTAGATTAGCATAGCAAACCAATGTTTATAGAGCTCATATGATTTAGAACGTCCGGCTATGTCTTTTCTGTGGTTCTTAGCAGCTTCAGAAATTGAATGACTGTGTGAATAATGCACCTTGACTGCCTCAACCTTCTTCAGGTACAGGCTTCGCTTTTCTGACGTGTTAAGGATAAACCAGTCAAAATCATTAATCTCGCCATCATTGCTATTGTAGGCAGTTGAAACCAGTTCACACTCCGTTGCCCGGCTTGCCTGGCTAATCAACTGCTTCATCGTAACACAGTTACATATGGGTTTGGAGAGCTTGACATGATCAACAAACACTGTCACTATTAGCTTCTTGATCACAAGGGGCTGAAGCCTTGAAGTAAAAACATTTCCCACCACAGTATCAAAACTGACCACTCTGTTGTTGTGGTAACCAATGCTACCGACACTTCCTTCCTCAACAAACTTCCATAATCGTGTATATGGATCGCACCGCTTTGGAATCTCAGGTGCATCTTCATACCGTATCCAGAGTGTACACAGTTTAATGTACAAGGGATTCTCTGGTGATGTCGCAGTGTCACCAAGCACAGTATCACTTACAATCCACTTCTCACCACAAACAACCATTTCGTCTTCTGACAGTGAAACATCACGAGAGGTTAGAAAGCCTTTCACGGTCGCTGTTGACGAGTATTCATAACGATTCATGTAGTGAACTCTTTTAAACCAAACAATGACTTGATCTATTAAAAAGAAAAGTCTTCATTAATGTTAAGAGTATGCAAACTTAGCAACATTACCACATTTCTGTTGTTTTGGTTTTGGCTCGTAACCTTCCTCCTCCATTTTCTTTGCACTAGTCACACTGGTTAAGGTGGCGTTGAAGTAATTATGGGAAGCCGTACAAACTAATTAAACAGCATGTTTGTGGTCATGCGCGAACAAACCCGGAAATCTGTAGACCATTACAAACCAATTCTAGCGCTGGAAAGAACCAACTCCATTAGACTGCTGGGCTACTGCTGTTGATACAAGTAACGGTATTCACGTCTAGATGGCTTCAGTTTGTCAAAACTTTGGTTAGTTCACTGGTAAACATAGCGCGCTGATGTCGCGTGATTAGTGCTATACGGAGCGCGCCCATACCAGCCAGATAGGCTCACCATTCAGCTTATTTCTTCAAAATTACTTGCCATAGACCATCAAAATTTGGTACAAGCATCGGGAAAGCGTGTCTCTAAAAGGCTACAGAGAGATTTTTGAGGATCTTTGTTTTGAGGGCGACTTGTTGTACGAGGAAGCCGCGAATGTGTCTTTTCTCTGCCTTTTATACTTTTCTACACTAAAAGGGCTCTGTCACATTGTGCATCGTACCTCATGTATGCAGCATATACAATGTACCTCGTGTATGTAGTTTATGCAACGTATGTCGTGTATAACACCTTATAACTGTTAACACTAGGTAATGGGTAGAAATTGGTAACAGTGGGTAACACCTAACAAGAGATAACAACAACTACGTTTGTTACATACGCTACGAATGTTACATAGGCTACGAATGTTCATTCGTCGTTATGTATGGTACATACGCTACGTATGTTACATGCGTAGCATTTGTAACATTCATAGCGTATGTAACATGCGTAGTGTATGTAATATGCGTTGCATATGTATCATGCGTAGTGTATGCAATGTAACTCTTGTATGTAGCATATGCATTGTACCTAGTGTATGAAGCATGTGCAACATTCCTCGTGTATGTAGCGTATGCAATGTACCTCGTGGTTGTAGCGTATGCAGTGTAACTCTTGTATGTACGTATGCAGTGTAACTCTTGTATGTACGTATGCAACGTGCCTCCAGTATGTAGCATATGCATCGTACCTAGTGTATGTAGCATATACAACATACCTCATGTATGTAGCATTTGCAGTTTAACTCTTGTATGTAGCGTATGCAACGTTTACCATGGAAATCACACTCCTATAAATAGAATTAATTGCACCAAATTATCAGAAGCGGGCCAGCCTCGTGGCGTAACGACATAGTCTCTATGGCTCAGGCTGTACGGGGGGAAATGAAAGGCTAGTATAAACAACTCTTTGAGGTGATGAAAATTGAAGAGAATGCTTACGTAGATGGTTAGTTGTATATAAAATTGAATGATACTTTAGCCGGCTCCATAGTCTCTGCCTGCAGCATGCCCGTAGCCAGACTTTCATCTGGGTAGGTTCTTTTTACTTAAAAAGTGGACCTTTTTGGTGAAAGGTGGACCTTTCTGGTAAAAATTGAACCTTTTTGATGAAAAGTGGCCCTTTTTGCTAATAAAAGATAGTCTTTTTTACTTAAAAGTGAACCTCTTACTAAAAATGTGGACGTTTTTTCACAAGTGAGCATATGCATCATACTAGTGTATGTGGCTTATGCAACGTACGTCATATGTGTAGCGTATAAAACGTACCTCCTGTATGTAGCGTATGCAATGTAACTCTTGTATGTAGCATATCCATTACTGTTATCATGCTCATGTGGAAACAGTATTCATATCTACTTGTTATTACTGAGCATGATTTATCATCATCAACTGTCATGACCATGATTTATGCCTTACTCAAAGAAGTAGATGCTTCCATGTTGTATTCTCCCTTTTTTATAACTTTTTTTTTTCATTTCAGGTGTCATTGTGGTGAATCCCCCCCCCCCACATTAAATATTAGGGATGAAAAGTCTGTTTATAGACTTACTGGTTTGATGTCGCCATTCAACAAGATACAAGATGTGTTTGGCAATTCAGTATTGTACTAGGGTGTGTGTATGGTGTTTGTTTGTGTGGTGTTTGTATTTCCAGCTCATTTGTACTAGCTACTTATATATTGATGTTACTCCTTCTGAGTCACTGCATCCATGTACATACATCACCTGACGTACATACTTGTTTATTGGTACAATTAACATTGAGTATATATAAGCAAGCAATTACATAACATGTTAACTATTACCATCCAATTGTCCTATGAACAGACCTCTCTAGTTCCAGCATGCCTTTGCACACTTCTACCCAAGAGATTAGACCTTGAGATAGCCCCCCCTTTTATAAATCCTAGATCCGCCCCTGAGATGTGTATCAGTTCTGTTGTGACATGCGTAAATTCCAAGGGAAGATGATAAACATATGATAACCTTCCCTGACAATCCACTGTTGTATCTTTAGTCTGATATTTGTATGTTTCACAAACGTCATATCATATATTAAGCAAATACGTATCATTTACCATCATGCAATTTACACATATTGTTAACACAATAATCTAATAAACTATCCACCCTTGAAGCTGCATTCTGTGGATCGCGTCGGTCTAATTTAAGTTTGGTGATAATTTTGGTAGGTTGACCAAATTTCATTGTTAATTTGAAGCATCCAACATCTCCAATGCCGGTATAGGCTATGCCATGTCCTCCCAAACTAGTAAGAGCTCTAAGGTCTGCATCAGTAAAGTCTGGCAAACTGTCAACAAAGCGTGTTACTGAGGCAATCACCATGTTCGCAAAAAGCTGGTATTTCAGTTTATCATATTCATGATCTCCTTTTTTACACTCAATGGATAGAGCAGTTGATTTGGACGTTCCCACGTGCACTGGAGATCTTTCCTCATCACTGGAGGTACCTTCACTAATCACTAGAGTTGATAACTTACCACTAATTTTAATTAATAGGTCACCACCTCCAGTAAACTGGCAGTAGCGTTTGGTCTGGGTTGTGGCATCAACTGATCCCATGCTAAGGTTGGGATATTGCCTTTCATAGTGCTTTGTAATGCTTCTTTGAAGGCACTCAATTCGTTGAGATTCAGAAGGAATAGGAAAAGAATAGTTGTAACGCAGGCATCGATTCTTTTGATCTGCAAAATACTTATCCAGAGGATCATTGGCATTTGAATTCAATGAAAAGAAAGACCAAGCCACATTTCTAGTAATACCCTCTGACAACGTTATTGTTGGGTTTTCATCTTGTTGTACTACTAGAACACGTGCAAAATCATTATTATCGACTTTAGAACACTGGGTAGCATTACCAAACACATATATAAACTATGATAACGTTAACGTTGCATTAGTTGGATAGATCTGTTCAATATGTCCAGCATATCCATACTCATCAGACCTTTCAGATTGAGGTATTATTCTCTCCGTGAATATTGTCTCAGGAAGTGCTGACAACAGATCATCAGTATCCAAAATCTCAGAAGAGGTAATAGGGTTATTGTTACTTAAAATGTGTAACATTATTTTATGTGGCGTAGCCGTAGACATTACAAATAATATGGCATTGGCCTTTGTGGCATCCTGCAAAGAAACAAAGTGTGATACACACATTTTATTTGATTACACACATGCCATGTGGCTAGTCTCGCATGGCCAGACCGCTATTTCGCGCAGGGGCTTATCGATTGAAGATTATAAGCGCCTGCGCGAAAAAGGGTCTGGAACATTTACAGACCTTGAGTTGTTCTTCACACCTTGCGAAGTGACAATTGTTGCACACTAGTTTGAAGTCACCTACGCTTTATTTTAAAGCCTTTTTCAACTCCATGGATTTCAGAGGTGGTTGGGAGCGCTGTTTTACGATGCATAGGGCTAATAACCTAAGCAACTTGAGGTGCTGCGAAGTTTTGTCCTACTTAGATCAATCACGCTGACAGCCTACCTGTTGTGCCATTGGTAGAGGTTCCAGACAGTCCACAATTCTTCCCCCCGCTACTTGCGCCAACACCTCGGCCATAAATGGATTAAAAAGTGGACGCTTTAGCCATCATGGAGCGCTGAAGAAAATTAAAGGTGTCAACCACCTACTTAACACCACCAGGAACCTGGTGGCTCTGGAACAACTCGAGGTCTGTAAATGTTCCAGACCCTTTTTCGCGCGAGCGCTTATAATCTTCAATCGATAAGCCCCTGCGTGAAAATAGCGGTCTGGCCACGCGAGACTACCATGTGGTAGGCATTAAATAGAAACTTTGAAGTTTCCTCCTACCCAATAAGAGAACAAATACACGCTAGACAGTACACCTACTGTGGGGATAGTGACAGCATATTCCTGGCATTTTTGGCGTTTCTTCAGTGGTGACTCCAGTGATGAATTCTCTGTTGACTCCTGTGATGATGACATACTGTCAGGCGCCGACAACTCTAAATCTAGTTTAAGGAAACAAGCTCTATAGGCACAAACTTCCGTTTGCGGCCGTTGTTTAGTCAGATAAGAGTTATTCAGGAGGCGTCCCCGAGTCACGTGTACGCCCTTAAAAGTGTTCATGAATCTCCACGTGTATGCACCTATTCAGTGTTGTGCAATTGTGAGAGGGGTGCATCATGTACTTGGTTGTCTGTACCTACCCAAACTTTTCCATTAGCAAAATGCTTCAGAGAGCCATACCTATAATCTAAAGGCAGTATATAAAATATCTACAGGCAGAAAATATTATGAATTTTATGTGGAAATGTCTCCAAATTGCAGTATTTTAGCAACTATTTTTCAAAATCTTCCTGGGGGGGATGCCCCCAGACCTCCCTAGTTCCAGCATGCCTTTGCACACTTCTACCCAAGAGATTAGACCGTTATGACAAGCGTAACAGTTGTAACATATGTCACAGTTGTAACATGTGTCACAGTTGAGACATCAGTGGCGGATCTAGAGGCGTTTCTGGGGTTTCGACAGAAACCCCCTTACAAAAAACCATGTCCACACAGCCCCTACCAGCCCTGAAACTACACTGAGAGTTAGCAACAGAGTCTTCTACCACAGACTGAAGTCAGTCATTGAGTACTCTCTCTCTATCACACACACACACACACTACACTACACTACACGCTTGCTTGCTCTTTTGCTGCCATTGAACAGATGTGTGTACTGCTAGGCCTCCTTTACTTCTGAACCAGGTCACACATATATTGCATAGACATTATACACACACACTATATGCACAAAAGCAAAAATCAAAGTCTAGCTGCCATCAGGGCGGTCACACCAACCCAGCTGAGCTGGACTGACTGTGCATTAGGCAGGCACTAGGAGCCATGGTAGAAGTTCCTCTTGGGGAAGGGCCAATACCCCGCAAGAGAGCTGTACCAAGCTCATGGATTACGTATGGTGTGGCAGTTTCACGTGGCTAGACCGCATTTTATTCTTTTCCCCACCCACACACAAAGGAAGAAAAAAAGCGGTCTGGCCATGCGAGACTAATGGTGTGGGCACCCAAGGTCCCACCTGAACCCCATCCATTAGTGAGATGTGGACAGTGGTAGACTCTTGCTTCCTCAGTTCATACCAGGTACCCATTGATGTTACAGCTGGGTGGGCTGCTTCACCAGTTGACACCAGTTCACCAGGTCCCCATTTATCAGCTGGGTAGACTGGAGCAATGTGAATAAAGTTTCATGCTCAGGGAAACAACAACAGCAAATTGGGCCTAACCAGGTATTGAACCTGCAACCTTTCAAATAACAGGCCGGAGCTCTGACCACTTAGCTGTGCTGCCTCACACTACACACACACCTACACACTATACACACACACAAAGATGATGTACGTAGATGTCTACTGTAGATCATACAGTATACTGTGGAGGCTGTATACTAAAAATACTGTGTCATGGTGTATTACTATTTACTCTCTTGGTATCCCGGGTTTCAGTTTCATTGTACAGGTAAACATTGTTATCATTATGAGATAAATTTCACCTACCAATATCGATCAAGTTTCCCGTATTTGGGCAAGGATACTGTGTTGGTGGAATAAATGTAAAGTAGTGTCCATTCCAATATTCTCTGTCGTGGAGGGGGTGATCATTATGAACATGACAATCACAAAGTGGACACAGGTATGTCATATTTGAGTAGCCACACTGATGGCACCGCACTATTGCTGTATCAGTATCACCGCACATTGAACATTTCTGCAATTAAATCAACAAAATCAATTAGGTTTATGCTATATTAGAACTATCATATTCTAATTTAGCACAAAATACAGAATGCACATACTGCTTCAGGTGGTAATGCCATTGATGTCACCACTTCTTCAAAGAGTTTGGCTCTATGGCTCTCCCAGCTTTGTTCTAGTTATTCCCTCCTTTCAGCCCAACTCTTCATTACACTGGCAGGCTCAGCAGTGCATGGAATAGCATTGAGGCTTTCCCTTAACTCGTCTACCATTGCTTGAAGTTCATTGTCTGCAATTATATAAAGCAGCTTGCTGGGTTGTTTTTTCCAATTTGCCTCATACATGCAAATACAATTCTTTGGTTATCTTCTAAACGACACACTTTTGCTGCATAATATATATATATATATATATTAATACAACATCTCGTCTCCCACTTGGAAGCAGTAACAGCAATTTCTAATGCTTTTATACCATTATTAGTACTGGTAAGTAATTTCTTGTGATTAGCATGCTCAAGGAGTATGCACATGCGTTGCAGCCTGCAATCTTCTTGAAAATCGGTCCAACAATCCATAAACCTGACCTAGTTACATGCTTTTTGGTGGTTGCTTAGCAACCGTTGCTATGGTGGCAAAATCATTTCTAAAATCAGTAGTGGTTACCTAGCAATGGTTGCTAGGCAACGATGTTGTTGCTAGGTAACATGTATTGGTTACTATGGTACCAGTAGTTGTCAAGTCGGACATGCCTAACTGGTAAAACAACTAAACACTATCAAAAATTTTTAGCCAATCAGATGCGTATATCAAATGTACAAGTGATATACTGATTCTATGGGCTAGTTTGCTGTAGTATATCAAAAATATACCACAAGCTGCTATTGAAGTTTTTGTACAGGACACGATATTGATGTTGTATTAACATATTATACTACAGATATCATGGTATTCGAAATATATACCAAAAGATATACATATTTAGGAAAGGGTGCCATAGTGCGAGGCGAATATTTCGAATACCATGATATCTGTAGTATAACATATACATATATGTGACTGGATTTTGGAAAAACGATCCAAATCGCACATTGGAAGTTCCGAGATAAACGGTTTTAAAGAATTGAAGCCAGCATAACTCTCCAAGGATAGCAAGCACGCGTATGAAATTTACACAAAAGATGCATCAATCTGTTACCTTTCAAGCCACTTCCAGTACTTGTAGCTGCTTGTACAGTTTCCCGCCAAATAAGATAGAAAATCTGAGCAGTTGGACGAGCGAAGTAGTATCACGAGTGCTCACAAAGGGGTGGAGGCTGGGGGGTGGTGGGGAGGGCAAAAGTTAGACCTCAAAATGGAGGCAGACCACGAGTGGAGTCCAGACACGAGATTACAGGGCTGTGCTGGCTCCTTAGTGGCTGATATGTAGCAAAATCAACAGAGAACACGTCTGGCCAACATTATAAGGCTGTCCACCAGTAAACCACTGACTCTTGCCAAGCCAGGTCCTTCACAAGGCCTGAAACCGCCATTTGAGCACTCCACACCACCCAGAAAAGACGTGTGTAAAAACCAGCCTCGTGTAGTTTGAGTAGTGCTGAGGGTCAGAACTTGTAGTACGATGGTGTAGCTATCCACTGGTGGTGTTAGTTTGATTTTGCCTGATGTGCGATTTGGATCGGTTCTGTAAACTCTGGTCACATATGTATGTGTATTGCTTGTATGCATATATACTCATTGAGCAAAACTTGACTGGTTTGTATTTTCCTGAAGTTGACTTCTAAAGGGAAAAGCCAATGGGCAGTTATATTTGGTTAAGTACTTTTGGAGTTATAGTGATCAGCAACAAGAAAACAAAATAATTGATTAGTTCAGTGCTCACATATGTGGAAAATAATACATGTGCAGTGATGAGTCTTGAGTGAATAGGTTACAGATTTCAGATTGGTCTCATTGTGTTTGGGATAAATGCCATTGGAATACATTGCCATTTGGATAAAAACACGTGCATCAAAACAATTTTACCAAAGTTTTAATCACTTCAGTAAATGGTGAAAGAAGATCTAAATCTATTCAAAAATACATATCTAATACCCCACTGGATTTACCTCTTTATGGATACTACATAAGAATATTTTTGTTTTGCTTCTGTACCACAAAGTAAATGTGTGTTATGTGTGTTTGTTTGTGCTTCAGTTAAAACATAACTTTATCCAAGCCTGAACAGCTTCTTGCTTGTGGGTACAAGCCAAACACGATGGACCATTACATGCTTAATATAGAATTACGTTCTCGATTCGTACTGCTGCATAATGGGTTGAACATATAGCCAACAATGAAGCATAGTGGATACTTCACTTTTCAGATGATAAGTGATATAACTGGGGTGCATGGCACCATTTCTTCGAACATAACTGACAACGAAGCATAATGGATACTTCAATTCTCAGGTGATAATTCGTGCCATTTCATATGTAGTAGCTATGCGTGGGTTCACCAGTCATAATAAGTATTTCCAAAAAAGTTAACAAACAAGTACACAAAAAATTGGAATTTTCAACTAGAATAGGGACCATAGCACATCAGTAAAAAAGTACTGAAACAAGCTGGAGTGGTGCACGATATTAAATCACGTTAAAACAATAAGAAGTGTTATATTATATCTCTACTGCACTCAAGATACCATAATAAAATGCACAGTAGGGATATAACACTTGTACAATTTTTTTTTGTGTACTTGTACACTATACATCATCTCAAGAATTATTTTCACCTGAATAGTCAAAAGTGTAGTTCTCTGGGTATACTTGTTGAGTAGTATCCACCCTTTCTACTTTCTGAGTTTGCTCATCTAAGTACATGAAATCCAATAAATGCAAAGAACAATACATAAAATACAAATAGATATTTCATTATAATAACAGTTATTCATTGATGTATACCTTCATTTTCTTTCATCATTCCTGGTTTACAGTTTGGGTCATCGTCATCAGTGCTGCTATCATCAGAGAGTGTACTATTATAAAGTTTAAATATATTACATGTCAATTGTTATATCTCAGTATGTACAACCCCTTAGCTAAATTATTAATTCATGAATTATTCATACTGTAAGTTGATACACACCTTCATTTTTCTTCTTACTCCTTGGCTCACTGCCACCACACGTCATTGCTATAACTTCCTTTCCCTTCTTCTTAGTCTTTGCGTCACTGCCATCACACTTCATTGCTGTAAAGTTTAAAATAGTCAATGGTTGTACAACCCCTTTAGTAATGCATGAGTTATTCAAACTATAAATTGATACACTAATACATACCTTGATTTTCTTTCTTCATTCCTGGTTTACAGTTTGGGTCATCGTCATCAGTGCTGCTATCATCAGAGTCTACTATTATAAAGTTTAAATATATTACATGTCAATTGTTATATCTCAGTATGTACAACACCTTAGCTAAATTATTAATTCATGAATTAATCATACTGTAAGTTGATACACACCTTCATTTTTCTTCTTATTCCTTTGCTCACTGCCATCACACTTCATTGCTATAACTTCCTTTCTCTTCTTCTTACTCTTTGGCTCACCATCACACTTCATTGTTACCACTTCCTTTCTCTTCTTCTTACTCTTACATATTGCAATTGGATCACTATCATAGTCCATTCCTATAAAGTTTAAAATACAGAAAATTGTGTACATGTCAACTGATGTCCCACTGCAACAGCTACCTGTAATTAAAATATATTTTAAATTAAGTTAGAACTGTCCATAGATCATGGTCACATTTAAAAATATGCATCAAGAGAAGATAAAGTACTTTGTGTTGGCTTTGAGGTAAGAGAAGTAGGCGGTTGTGGGTAGAAGTTTTGCCACATACACCTGATGACTACTTTAAGAATTAGCACCTCTCATTGTAGCTACCTGGAGAGGTTGACAATGAAATTTAAGTCAATTCACAGCTGACTTCAGAAATGAAATCATACCAGTAGCACACAAACTTCAGCTATTTAATTATTGAAGTTTTGCAAAACCACCTATGTGCATATATGTAAGTAGCTAAACAAATAATGAACATCTAAGCATTAAATAACTACAGTACACAGCATGATGAGAGGAATCTATGGCAGAATTTATCAAATGCACACATAAAGCTATATAAGGTCATTGGCTCTGCAGTTCAAAGTGTTGTAAGGACTGCCCACACAAGCTGTTGTTGACAGTTCAGTAATTGGATGGGTATGGCCTAACAGTTTTTGTGCCACTGCTATAGATCTGAGGCTTTCAACAGATTTCCTTTGAAGTGCTTTAAAGTTTTAATATAGCCATAGAAATTCAGTAGACAATTGTTAGATTTAAGAGCTCTAAGAAACACAGTGGAACCTGTTGATCAGGACACTTGAATTAAGGGACAACTATATACATAATAATGGACTCTCAGTAGTGGCCCTTAAGTATTTCTTCGCATGTAAACTGACTGGAATATCAGGATGCTGTGATATTTGGGGTGATCAATTGTTTGCTGCATAAGATATGCTTTTAATACACAGGTTTCACTGTAGCCCTAAACTTTGTTTTTGTGTAGCAGATCAAATCTACATTTTAGTACCTCTTTTCTCCTCTTTATCACTAAACCCTTCATTATCACTAAACCCTTCATCATCACTAAACCCTTCATTATCATCTTCATCACTGCACCCGTTTCCCAGCACTATAATTCCAGAACTTCTTTTTTTCACTTTCAATGTTGAAGCTTTCTTTAGGGGCCTACAAAGTTATGTGTAAATATATGTTAATGATTATGTACTCCTTGTACATATGTACGTACATAGTATCTTTCTTGTTTATCTTGGCTTTCTTTACTTTGCTGGATTCATTCTCTAAAGAACACGTGTATATCATCTTTTGCAATGACAGAATACTCTTACACTTGTGTACCTTCTGTTTTAGCGGTTTTCCATTTCTTCTTTTCTGTTGCGGTGTATGAACATAAATCACACAATATATAGCCATATATAATTGTACTGTATGAACATACCATCAGCATTTGTGATATGTTTTGCTTCTTTTCCGTCTGTATTGTAGTTTCACAATAAACAGACAGTATAAGTTGGGCTACTTAATACCTGATGGTGTAAATTCAAACTCATTTCTTAGATATAACTTTTCTTTCTCGAGTATCTCTCGTTTAGGGCCTGCAATATAAAATCTTGCCCTGAGTTATTCGTACATGCATACGAATAACTCAGGACTGTACACTGACCAAATAACCATGCATTCACATGGTACATACGTACATGTCACAACTATCAATATTTTATGATAAATTAGAACACCTGAGTCTAATAAAATAGCATTTCACAAGCCAACTAAATAGCATTTATTTGATATACTGACAAGTTTGCACATACCAGCATTTAATCTTGCAAAACAAATTCAACATACAGGCTGCTGTCACTGTTCCACGATGAACTCACACACAGGTGCATACTACACCATGTAATTTAATAAGGAGGTTTATTGAGACAATGCATTTTGTGTTGAAGATTTCCACTAGATACATATTATTTCGAGTTATGTATGATTTTACAAGCAATGCTTAATGCTGATGTAGTTCACAAATTAGGCAAGAATTGTACATGCACGTACCCAATATTACACCAAGTATCCATCGTGCTATAGCTGATGTTTTGATCCAAGCAAAAACAGAAGTCCACTTTGATTCTAGAAAGCAGGGGGTGAAGAATTAATGCTGAAATATTGGTTTACATGCCCTGCGACTGCAGTAGCTGATTTTCTGGTTAACACAAGTGCCACCCATTTGCATGTATGTATGTAGGTAGATTTGTCCATACTTTTATGTATAAAAGCATGCAAACAATGTGGGAATGCTGGCTGAAAAAGTTCATGACTTTATTCAAGACACATACAATCATTGATACTGCATGCATGTTGCCATGATTCAGATCAAATTATTAAGTACTTCACTCACCTTGTGGGGTTGCTAGGAAACAGTACTGCAAGTAGTTTGAGAAAACAACAAGTGGGAGGGAATTGTGCAGGGGATCATAGTTGCTGCATATTATTGGAATGTAGTTACATGCCCACTCACTACTCAAGTGCCAACCCATAACACTAATAAAAAATGATGTAGGAAAAATTATTTAACTTTATTTAATTACTAGCCACATATAACATACTCTAAGAAAACACATGAACATCTTAAGTCTTCCTGTGGAGCTGCTGGTTTACATACACCACATATCCTTTCTATCAGTGGCATGTGATTAAGTCAAGTTGCAATACATATCACAGCTACTAAAACTTGTAAGCGAAACACCATCTCTATATGCAGTGAGCTTGTATGGCTAGTGAGTAGGGACCCGCCGATTATGCTAGCATAATTTTGAGCATAATAGGTACCTAAAAGCATTGAGCATAATGCCAGCATAATAGGTTAAATATTTGTACGATAGTGTAAACTCTTGCTGGGAAAATGACAATTGCAAAATAAGATCGATATACTCTAATAGAGCAGTCAGTAACTCTAATAGAACAATCACCAAACTGACTGTTCTATTAGATTATATCGATCTTGTCTCTTACATGCAGGCATGCAGCAAGAATTTATTATTTGTGTTCCAGCCACTTATTTTTTTCTTTCTATATAGTGTTAAACTAGTAGCAAAGCATATGAACTAAGGCATGAACATTGAGCATAATCGAGCATAATAGGTAAATATTGAGCATTAATTTAAGCATAATAGGTGAATTTTTGAGCAGTGCAGCATAGCATAATAGGTAAAATTATGAGCATAATCGGCGGGTCCCTACTAGTGAGTAGCTGATTTTCTGGTGAGAAGTACCATAACATCAACAGATATGCAAACTTGCATGGCATGGATAATTATCCAGGGAAGGTACGCAGTAGTTCCATCCATTTGCGTGTACGTATGTATGTAGACATATGTCCATAATTTTATGTTTAAAAACATGCAACCAATGCTTAATGCTGATGTAGTTCACAACTTAGTAAAGAATTGCAAATGCACGAACCCAATATTAAACCAAGTATCCATCGTGCTATAGCTGATGTTTTGATCCAAGCTAAAACACAAGTCCACTTTGATTCTAGAAAGCAGGGGGTGAAGAATTAATGCTGAAATATTAGTTTATATGCCCTGCTACTGCAGTAGCTGATTTTCTGGTGAGAAGTACCATAACATCAACAGATATTCAATCTTGCATGACATGGATAATTATCCAGGGAAGATAAACAGAAGTGAAATGCCCTGCGACTGCAGGAGCTGATTTTCTGGTTAACACAAGTGCCACCCATTTGCATGTATGTATGTACATAGATATGTCCATACTTTTATGTATAAAAGCATGCAAACAATGTGGGAATGCTGGCTGAAAAAGTTCATGACTTTATTCAAGACACATACAATCGTTGATACTGCATGCATGTTGCAATGATCTTGACCAAACTGTTGCTAAGTACTTCATTCACCTTGTGGGGTTGCTAGGAAACAGTACTGCAAGTAGTTTGAGAAAACAACAAGTGGGAGGGAATTGTGCAGGGGATCATAGTTGCTGCTTATTATTTGAATGTAGTTATGTGCCCACCCACTACTCAAGTACTACCCATGTACCATGTTGTACCAATGGGATACATCTTTCTCATCCTACCCATAAGAGGAATAAAAAAATTATTTAATAACTTTATGCAACTACTAGCCACATATAACATACTCTAAGAAAACACATGAACATCTTAAGTCTTCCTGTGGAGCTGCTTGCTGGTTTACATACACCACATATCCTTTCTATCAGTGGCATTAAGTCAAGTTGCAATACATATCACAGCTACTACAACTGGTAAGCGAAACACCATACCTATATGAAGTGAGTTTGCATTTGTGGCCAATTAACAGGAATGGTCTACATGTGATGTAGCTTCGTGTTGAAGGTTTGTGGATACTACATTAAACGATTTGACATTCATTAATCACATATAAACCAATCAAAATTAATGTTGATAATGTACCACAGCTTGATCTATCACCAGAAGAAGACTAAGTAGACCTTAAGAAGTTCGGAATAGCTGTACAACAATTGGATCACTTGCAGAAGTTCAGTTAAGCAATGATGTCGAACTACTGTGGATTGAAGGAACTGACAGTACGTGCATGTACTAAAAGTAAAACATACTTTGTGTGTTCCATGGATGCAGGAATGAATGAAAAATTGTTTTGATCTTATATACATACTTTAAATCTAGCTAATTGCTGAAATGGTTACATTTACTTGACATCAGGTAGAGTTATATCTTTTATAGCTGTATGGGCTAAGCACATAGATGTTTAGCAAGTTAAGTATGGTAAACTGGTGCAGTTAACTATATACAAACTTGCATGCCCAAGTATAATTAAAGTTCAATGCTTATACATAGTTGTACTAGCTACTGTAGTTATAGTGCTCAGTGGAACCTCTCTTAAAGGATTGTCTCTGTAAAGGATACTGTACATTTAACCTCGATGCTTATAAATGACAGTTTTTGAGGCTTTTATACCTATACAATTTTATCCATCTGTGAAATATGACCCAAACGGTGGTCCGGCCCAAAGTGTCCGTTAAATGTGACTGGATTTGCGAAAAGAGGTCTTCCACACACATCCATTTTACCAACTTTGACAATTCATAACTTGAGATTGGAAAACATTATTGACTTGAAATTTGGTCAGACGTGAGCGCCAACATAGGTTAATGGATGGAGAAAATTTCAGGTTTGTATCTTTCTTGAACACTAAGTTATAGTCTTCCAAGTTCATAGAATTGGATGTGTGTGGAAGACCCCTTTTCACAAATCTGGTCACAAATAGAGGTTCCACTGTCGTACTGTAGCTATACTATGACGTGCAGGTTATTCATGGTCAACGTACCAATTGCTATTATTGTACCACGATGCTTCGCAGATGCCACCACCTTTTGTTTCTTGCTGGGAAAAATCACGAGCATTTCGTTGCCTACTGCTGGTGAATCTTTCTCCACGATTTCTTCGTGTGGGTGGACAGAGCAAGGTTTGCCCGGCTCTTTAGTCCATGATATCAAGTAATATTGCTCTGAAAAGGTTAAAATAATAGAATGACACGACCATAATTACTGCGTAGCTGCAGTTACATAGCTACAGTTAGCCGGTCGAGCTAACCGTAACCAAGTATAACTAACCTTTCCGTTTCTCAGCTTCCTCTTTTAATTTCTTTCTCAACATAGCTAGCTTCACCGGCACCGTACCAAAATCAAATTCTGCACCTTAGTAGAAAGTTAAAGCACGCAAACATGTGTGCCGTAGTTCCAGTTGGTGAAATATTTATACCAGCTGCAGCTACGTATGACAAACCGGATGCGGTAGCTAAATTGTGCGCACATGCGCAAATAACTTCACGTGACAGCCACGCATGCATCACTTTGTTGTGTCTGATCTAATGATCATAGCTATACTACGTACGTAGGTGAAGTTTTTAAACACATTATTGAGCTGTTACAGAAACCGGTTGTTCAATTTTGTAGCCGGTGTGTTGCTCCGTTGCTCCTAGTACATCCTAAATAGGTAGAACTGTATGAGTGATCAGTCTAGTGGTTAGCTATTGGTATACATACGTATGCTTCATTGTGTAGCAATTAAGCTGATATACTCGAGTAGAATTGATAAATACACCAGTAAGCCGGTATATGAAATAATTTATGCATCCGTAACTACACGTACGTATATTAAAATTACAAATACATCTATGTACATATAAATGCACATATAATATAGCTACGTAGCTAGCTACTGAATGCAAAAAATCCAGCAATAGTGGCTTGAAGATGCGACGATCGACCTGTGTGAAGATACAAAATACATAAGTTACGGACGTATATGTATTAGCTGTAGCATACAAAATAGCTATGTGCTTAGTTATAACAAGCTCTAAGAAAAACAGAACCGGAAAAAAAAAAACTACGCCACAGTGCATGGCTACGGTGCGTAATGTCTGCTACGATTCCAACTTTGTAATCGTATTACAGCACTGTAATTACGAAAGGGAGCTACGCGTAAACGTATTTTGCTTCAACGCAAAATCCTATCGTAAAAACAAAACAATTACGATTACAAAACGTTGCTTTTTTTTGACGCATACCGTAACTTCAAATGTCATTGCAGAAATCTTACTCAAGTACATTGGATGTTGTAACAGATTTACAAAAACAATGGTCTACAGCACACATCCCATGAATTATACTTTTTAAGATGACTATTGAATGTGTAAGAAACTCCCCAAATTAAGGACACAATAGAAAAAACCTCCATAATGACAAAAATTTTGGTTCCAACAGGTCTGGTTAATACATTTTGTACCTCTGAAAGAGGAAAACCTCTATATTACAGCCAAAAATTCTTGGTCCCAAAATGTCCATAATAGAGAGGTTCCACTGTACATTGTGTTTTTTTTTTACTACTTTGATTTATCATGCTAAGTTGCTACTCGCTCTATCAAGTCAAAGCTTTTCAGAGGTCATGTTTCATTGGACCCCATTAATTTTATTGAGCGGCGCACGCTATTTGGTCATTCCGGAAATTGTACACAAGCCAGGTAGCTAAAGTTATTTTGTTATGATGATGGAATTCTTGGGCTACATTCTTGTCTGCATTGTGTTGTTGGTGGTCGGTTGGTACACTGGTGGGTATCACCAAGATAGATTTTGGACTGGATTTAAAGTAAGAACACTGATCATGAAGACTTAGGGCCAAATACACTGAGCCATAATTACTGCATTTTAAGCCGTTTCTACTAGTTATTTTTATACTGTACATCTAGAAAGGGTAAGATGGTGAGGTGGAAAGATACAAAAGCTGTGTCAACAGCAACAGGAACAGATGGCGAAACTGGATGTTTTAATACAAAAAATTGACTCCATGGATACAACCTTTTCTACAAAAGGTAGTTAATAAAAGTGCATTTAAACTGTAGTTATTCGCATCTGTTTTGTAGATGCCACTAGTAAACATCTGCAAGCTGCTTAGTAATGATAGCTACATTAATTTAGACATTAATTATATAACTTCTTCTGCTTTGTGATTTGTTTTAACTTGTGTTGTCGTCTCGCTTTATATGTCTGGATAATAATGCTAATGTAATGAAAAACCGAGTTAACACAGGAACAAGGGGGTGGCGCTTCATTCACTTTTAGGGTGTGGCACTTATTTTATGAGATGATCATGTGAATTACAACTCTAGTGACAATCTATAATAGCACACGTGCCACTTTGTTGCAAGCTTTGTTGAGCAATGAATACAGTAGCTACTGCGGTTGTAAGACCTTGCACGACAACAAAACAAGTGAAAATCACGTGCACAAGATTTCGTCCCATCAAATCAATTCATTTTTGAAGTTCAAACAATAATTACTGAACGTGACGTCTAGTTGCCGCGCCGGCAAGGTCTCTTAGAACCGCTGTAACAAGCCGACATTAAAAGACTATGTATTTAGGGAAAGTCCCTTTCACACCTCCGGTAGACCATAGATATACTGGGGTTAGTATATCTATGGGTAGATGTACTTGAACACTTGTAAAATGTACACCCATGGATCATCAATACCATGTTTCCTTTGACCAAATGCTTAAGCTAATCAGTTTGACTTTCACCGTCTACTCAGACTTTTGCTTTCGTCTGAAGATATGGGTGGGAGTACACAGTTAAGTGCACGTGACCCAGCAAGACACTGATTTTTTTACTGCAAAAAATCGAGATACTCTAATAGAGCAGTCAGGGATTCTAATAGAGCAACCATACTTCCCTTAACTGTAATATTAGGTATATATGCCTCACTAATAAACTATAGTTTTGTCCGTGTTATAGCTGTTAGTAATGCTTCTGTTACCAGTAACCAAAGTAATTTCAATAGCATTAACTACTACCCTATTATAGCATCAGATAGGCCATAGCTTTAAAGGTCAACTGAAATGGAAAATTCATGTATGATTTTATTGTATGGATGTATTGTTTGTATCAAGCAATGCACAAAAACACCATTTTAATAATTCAATTATGCTGATATTGTGAGATATTAACCCACAAATTCTTAATACGTCTCGTATAATTAATTTCGTGATGTCACTGAAAGAACGGAAGCGCGTCTTTGTATGTGTTAGAATGGCAGAAAGTGATAGCTGCAGCAACTCTTTGGTTGATGATAGTGATTCTGACGATTCCCAATCGACAACATCTTTGTCTTCTGTGGCTGGTGAAGAACTGTTGTTGACTGGACCGTCAGATGTGATGCCGTATCGCTTTGAACCAGTGTACGAGAGCAGGCTCGAAGAAAGAGAGGAATCTTTCGGTCTACTGGCGGTCGAAAGAGAGGAAACAGAGGCTGATCGCGTAGGAAATATTGATTGGTAAGCTACATACACTAAGTTGCGTAAATAATACAAACTGTGTATGGTGCAGGGTTGCATTATATAGCTATATAGCGAAATGACATAAGCTAGCTAGCTACCCATGGCTATGTAGCTATAGCCTATGGCATAACTTTGTTGGCTAAGCCTCATTGCCCATTACTGTTCTATGATTTAGTTGATCCACATTGTTATCTAGGTGCAGATGTGGCCATTGCATAGTAATGGCTACACAAAGAGAATCAATATGCTGTAAGGAGATTGAACAAATTAATAGTCTTTTGGAAGATGATGGCTTAGCTGTTCGTCCAGTGTGTATTTAAGAACATGCAGATTTTTCTAATGTGTGTCTGTGTAGAGCAGTCCTAATGGTAACACTGCATAGCCATCGATACCATTATGGGAGTGCTGATGAACCAGTTGATGAAAACAGGTGCTTATGGTCTTTCAATCTGCCAGTGTTGTATGATGTGTGCATATTTTCAGAAAATTTCGATACTTGGCGTACCGACAGATAACTTGGTGGGGATGGCACTACTTGGGCAGGCACAGGCGTGTAGTACTGCCCTCCTGTGTAGTATCAAGGATAAGACAGGAATTTCCATCAGATGAATATACAGGTCATCAGCATCCACCAACTACACCTTAAGTAATTTTCATGTATCAACACATACAATTATTATTAATTATTATAACGTGAAAATTGTGGTATTGTGTCTTTATCTGGATGTTTATATTGACTAGCTAATTTTGGTGGTCCCTTTGGTACTGTAGGTCTTTCCTCTGGGTGTGTAATGTAGTGTGTAGCCTTACTGATTAGTTCCTCAGCATAGTCTAGTAAATGCATATGATAAATAATATTGTTACTGTCCTTGTTACTTACGATATGTTGGTGGTACTGGAACAATTTTAGGAGTACATTCTCCTTGCTTGGCCTTTGGAAAGCATAGTCTCATCCTCTCCATTCCGGACTTCGTTACTGCCTGTTTCCTCCCATAATTTTCATTAAAATGCATTAGGGCAATTAATAACCTGCATTGTATTTATTTAATCATTTGTATATTATTGTAATTAGCATCTTACCTGCAGTACATTCCTTCATAAGAAAAGGCTAGTAACTTAGGAGCAAAATGGTTTACTACACTATGGTAGCTCTCCAAGCTGTTTGTCTGATGGTGTGGTGACAGCTTCTTGTAAGTCTGCACCTATTATGCCGGCATAATTTAAAGAATAATGGGTGCTTAATTTTTCAGGAATAATTCTAGAATAATCGGAAGTTATTGGGAATAATACGAGAATAATCAGGTTTTAAAAAATGGCTGACTTGGTTGGAGATATTCTTGATGACCACAGTGGAAGTAGTGGTACAGATTCTGATGATTTTGATTCACATGGAGCGATTCCAGAGTATATAACGGATGAGACTGACACTTTAGAGTATCCTGCAACGCCGAAAAGTACCACCTCAACAGTCTCTACCAGTACCTCGACTAGTAGTGTGCCATCAACAACAGATACTTCAGGATCGTCAAATACTGTGAATAGTTTTCTTAGTATCCTACATAGGCCGACTTCATCTGAGCTGTCACGAAAACGGAAAGTAGATCGAAACCCACCTCCTAAAGGAAAGAAGCGTTCACGAGGGACGGCTTCTACAAATGATCCGAAATCCGTCACGCCCTCTCAGCGTGTTAGGCAGTACACAGGTGAAAACCTATCTGTTTCAAACAAAAAGTTGTTCTGTCTTGGTTGTCGGGAAGAGCTTTCAGTGAAAAGCTCCGTGATCAATAATCACATTAAAAGTACAAAACATACCACAGGTAAAAAGAGGCTGGAAAACCAAAGAAAGGATGAACTAGAAATAGTGGAGTTATTACGATCACGGGATGCTTTGGAACATCCCAAGGGTGAGTCTCTCCCGGACCACCAAAGAGTTTATCGAGTTAAAGTAGTCCGTACCTTCCTTTCAGCGTAGTCCGTACCTTCCTTTCAGCTGGAATAGCTCTTAACAAAATACCTGAATTCAGAGATTTACTAGAGGAGCATGCATTCCGTTTGACTGATAGAAGACGAATGTCTGACCTAGTGCCATTTATTCTGGATCAAGAAAAGGAGAGGTTGAAGAATGAGATTGCTGGTAAACCATTGTCTGTTGTTTTTGATGGAACAAGCAGGCTAGGGGAGGTTTTCGCAGTTGTTATTCGCTTCATTGACTCAGGGTGGTGCATTCAACAAAAATTAGTTAGACTAAAAATGCTAGCCAAGAGCCTTAGTGGTGATGAAATTGCCCGTGAGTTGATTAATACATTGTCTGTTGATTATGGTGTCAAGTCTGAAAATGTTATTGCCATCATGCATGATTGTGCATCGGCTAATAAAGCCGCAATGCGCACACTGCAAGTCCTTTATCCTGCTGTCTTGGGAATTGGCTGTTTTTCTCATACTTTGAATCGGGTGGGAGAAAGGTTTAATGTCCCTCATGTCAATGATTTCACGACTTATTGGGTAAGCTTATTTTCGCATAGCTTTAAGGCTCAAGCAATTTGGAAACAGCGAACGGGCCGTACAATTTGTAGCTTTAGCGCTACTCGTTGGTGGAGCAAATGGGAGGTTATGAACCAGATATTGGAGCTCTTTGGAGATATTGAACCTTTTCTTAAAGTCCCAGAAGATTTTTCAGGCAACACTAGAGCTAAATTACTCGAATATTTTGCTACACCTCGTATACAGCATAACCTCAAGGTAGAATTAGCTGCTGTCATTGATGCAGGTAAACCTTTCGTACAAGCTACGTACAAATTGGAGGGTGATGGCCCTATAGCAGTTGAATGCTATGAAATTATTAGTTCCTTAAGTGTTTCTGTTAGAATGGAAAATTATCCAAATGTGCAAGCTATTGCAAAGTCTATTGCTAGTGGCAAAGCAGATGTATAGCAGAGGTGGATGAGATATGCTAAATCATGTATCAAGCCTGCCTTAGACTATTACAAAGAACACTTAAATGCAGATCTAATGAGTATTCCAATGAAAGCATTCAAGGCAGCTCGATTGTTTTCACCACTTATTCTCCAAAAAACAAAGCCTGAATGCACCGCATTAACAGATTTGTTGGCTTTTCCATTTATAACCGAGTCAACTCTAGCAGCACTAAAAGAAGAATTCCCCAGGTATGCAGCGATTGTAGAAGATGTTTCAAATGAACATACTGTTTTAGAGTTTTGGAGAAACAATTCAAAATCATTGCCAAAGTGGGCAGAGGCTGCAAGCAAGGGTTTGCTATGTCAACCGTCTTCTGCAGCTGCTGAACGAGTATTTTCTATTATGAAACATTCGTTTGGAGACCAACAACTTAGCAGTTTGGAAGATTATTTGGAAGCTTCAATAATATTGCAGTACAATAAAGTTAACAACGTTTAACTATTCATACATGTATACATGGATAGACAATGTACATGTAATGCAACAAAATTATGTTGTGTACAATGTATTAAACTCTTTGCTTGATTTATTTCTTCCGTGATAGTTGAAATACCTAAAAAATTATATATGTAATTATACTTAATTATAAACAGCAAGAATAACTTAAGAATAATAGGCCTGATGTTTGGGAATAATGGGTAATAATTTTGAGAAATTCTTGAAAGAATAATAGGCAAATTTTTAAGCATAATAGGCTCAGGCCTAGCTTCTTGACATCTGCTATGAGTCTCTCATTGCAAATGACATCACAGACCTTTTCATAGACTTTGCCACCTTATTAAATTATAACTACTAGGTTCCATTCATAATTATTTGTATTATACCTGGCTGGAGCCACTTTTTACATCGATCTCCTAGATCTTGAGTGTGGTAGCAATTCTCATGCTGATCACAGAGATGTTCCATCAGTGATTTCCACCGAATAGCCATCTCCTTCCCATCACCACCCGGTGTTTTCGCCGCACACCAGTACATGTGGTTGGTAATGCTTTTAATCCACTCACCCACCACTTCACAATCTTTGTATTTAGCTATCTTTAGTAGCTTCTTTTTAACACCTAGGAGCAAAAATTATAGAGTCAAACATGTACCCAAAATGACAAACCTTTTGCAACATGCCAAACATCAAAACGATGGTCAATATCTGGATAGCTGTGGCTCACAAATTTTGTAACCTGCTTGTGACGGTCAGTAATCAGTGCACCTATATTCATTGATTTCTCCATTAAAAATTGCAGAGCATTTTTCAATCCTTCCTTTTCCATGTGATTGCTAGATGCTACCAAATTGCTCTGCATAGTTAATAACATTATGAATAAAGAAACATTGGTTGTGGCAAACCTGAACAAGCTCTAGGTGGATAACTTTGTTGGAGGATAGGTCAATAATTCCGTACGACCCATATTTGGCAGAATGCCCAGGACTATCAGCACGTCCATCACCACCGATAGTGAGTGGATTGCCACTAGCTCTACACTGTGCTAGCAATTCTGCCTGTTTTGTATCCCAAACTGATATGACTGCTGGCTCTAAGTACTCCTTCTGATGAATGTAGTATGCTCTATCTGTAATGCATGCAATGTTCATGTGAGATAGCACCCTGAGGACTTTTGTAGCTGTTTCTCCACTATATAAAATAGCTGCAGATAGTAGAATATTTCCTGAAGGGGTATCTTTGATACGTGGTTGACTTGCCCACACTCTTTGATATCCACAATGATGGCATACTTGCTTTACAGTAATATAGGTGCCCTTTGGCTTGGTTATGACTCCAGGACATGAGCTGTGACACAGTGTACAGTGTGTAAATAGTTGTATGAGTGCTGATCTAAATATTATGTATTTGATTTCATCCCTTGTTGATCCTGGATCAGTTTCAGTGGATCGCTGCAGGTTGTCATCACTGTATTAATGCAAATTAGTGATGATTAATTGTTTATAGGTGTGGATGAATCAGTACTCACTCTGTTGTGGCTTCGTCTTGAGAAATTTGAAACGAGTCATCAATATCACCGTCTTCAGGCTCACTTGATTCAGTGGTAGTATCTGCATGAGACATGAGTGTAAGAGGGGGTGCTGCCAATAGATCACACTGGGTTCCAACTGATTTTGTGCCAGGAGTAGTCATTGGGTCTATTCATTGGATACAGAGTATAGTAGCTATTTCCATACTGTAGTTTGCTTTGATGCTAACCTTTGTCATCTGCTCCTGACTGTATTTCTGTAGGTGTTCCTGACTGTATTTCCATAGGAATCATACCTGTTGAAGTAGATGCCAACAACAGAGGGCTGCCTACGTCTTCAACTGGGGAACTACTTCTTGGATCATCCGCACTTGATTGCATGGTTGAGCTGGTGTCTAGTAGCTCTTCAACAATCTGTGTTGATAAGGTTTTAATACATATAATTATTAGCTATGTTGTTTTTTCCAACATACTGCTTTTTGCTTTCTTCGTTCTGAAGCTGGTCTACGAGATTGTGTTGACACTTGGCAGCTGTTGCTGCTGCTACCACTGCGAATAGGCTTGGGGAAAACAGTTGGAATGGCATCTGGCTTGAGGCACGGCTTCTTGGCTGGAATGCCCATTTCTTCACGATAAAGTCGCCCTTCTGTGTTAAAGCATTCAGGTTCAAAATGCTTCGAGCAAATTAAGGAAGCAGTTGTTGGTCCTTTCCAATCCTTACGCTGTTGATGCACAGCCCTTACCCACTTCGAGCGAACAACTGCATCACTAGGAAATCTGTGTAAGCTGTAGCCCATACCTCCTTCAGTGTGACAACCAGCAACTACACAACGTCTTGGCATAGCGTCTTCGCTTCTAATATCGTCAGGCGTTAAAGTGAACTTGAATTTAAACTAGATTTTGATAGTTATAGCTATGCCGTTTTATGCAATACACGTACCGGAACTCTTCTTGTGACGATTTATGATGTCACAAAATTACCAAACTTTATGGGTTAATATCTCGCAATATCAGCATAATTGAATTATTAAAATGGTGTTTTTGTGCATTGCTTGGTACAAACAATACATCCATACAATAAAATCATACATGAATTTTCCATTTCAGTTGACCTTTAACTCTCCTAACAATATAATTCAAATGTGGTCCTCTTATGATTAGTTCATGTGGTAACCCTTCTAATCTTCGACTTCCTTATCAGCAAGATGGGTATTGAAAGATTACAGTAGATACAGTTCAGTTACTTCCATGCTCCAACATCTCTACTGCCCTGAACTCCAAACTCGACGTAAGATGTCCAGACTAGAGATATTTACAAAGCACTTCACAACCAACTTCGCATATCTATTCCAACCAATTATTTTTCAGAGAAACCAGACGATATCATCAGCACCATTTCATACTCCCTACAACCTCTACAACAGCTCACCAAAAAGTTTTTTCCCCAAAAGACTGGAGCTCTGCCACAATTCCTAGTCAATCTAAATGATTTTGACTCATTTTCAGTTAATGTTTCTAATTGTTGTAGTAATGTACACATATGATTTCTTTTTTTCCTTGAGCACAGTGCTAGCAGTTCAGTAATACTTAAATAAACACTGGTATGGAAAGCTGGTAACACTCAGTGAGCTCTAACGTTTCCTTGACTAAAATTGTATGGTCCAAGAATGGCAAGTAGAAACCCTTAGTTAAAACATCAACTTTCTCAGATGATCACTGAAAAACACTAGTCTTGAGCACTCAATGACTCAAAACTTTGATAATTACTTTTCTCAAGGTTTACTGAATAGAAGGCTGGAAATGCATAGCTAGTGGGCTAAGACTTCACATTTAAATGAAGAGTTTCTGATGTATAAATATAATAGTTTATTAATTTCATTTTGGATCATAATCATTTGAACAACTTAGCTATTAAGTCATAGTAATACTTTCCTGACATAGCTAATGAGACATATCACTTGGAAAGCTACATGAGCAAGACATTTTCTATAGTATACTTAAATGCTATACATTAGTTGTTTTAAAGCAGTGTAGCTAGCCATATGCATGGTCCATCAACGATTTTCCTAGTGCATCTTTACAGAAGCATAACTACTTATGCTGTTTGTTAAACTTGGCTAAAAATAAAATCATCATGAAGTTGCTAAATTGAGCAAACAATAATATTATGCAGTGTGTCATCACAGTACACATTACTGGTGTATATGTAAGAGTCTATAGTCTTGATCATCCGCCCGCCCGCATCCATTTGTTAGTTAGGGAGTGACCAGAAACTAAGATATGACTTGTCTTAATGTATTGGAGTGGTCTGTCATTCTCCAGTTAGGTATATAAAGTTATAACAATGTGAATTGTTCTAACTAGTTATGCTCTTGTATATGGAAGGTCTGATTTGAGCTTAAAGATTTACAGTTAACCAATATCCTGTAGATTACGACGTGTGCTTATTAGAAATCTGCATCTATAGATACCCTAATAGAGCAGTCACCATTTTAACAACAGTCAAATATCAAGAGCCGAATTTCTGAAAGTCTGAAGTCATTCTCAAATTCATCAAAGGGCTAAATTTCCTGTGGGGCATATGCGTAGTGTATACCCCCAGCAGATCCCCATAGTTAGCATGCTAATAAAAAGCATGTATTATATGCTCTGCATGAGAAAAGCACACTAATTATAATGTGTATATATCCTCATATCCCCTACTATCACTATGCTGCGCACTTTCCCTTCCTTCTAAAAGTTGTCTTCTCTGCCTATCAGTGTAACAGATCAGTACACTTTATCATCATACCAAAAAGGTTACTTTATGATCATAATAATTGTGAGTAGCTAAATCATACACATTAACATAAAAATGGTGATACAGTACATAAACAATTAATTCACATTACAAGAATTATTGTGATTTTATTATGATGTCAATGACTTTACTTCATTGCATGTGTATTATAGCTCAGACTGTAGTGACAATAAATTTACTATTTATAAAATAATTATGTTGTTACACTCAGACCATTAGTCCGTAAGCTGACCATCCAAATTTAACCAATTGATACGATTCAAGGAAACCAATTCCACCGTTCATTTTTTGAAGAAGGTGTGTATATAGATTATTATTGGCATGCAGCTGTTGAAAGAAATTAACTGGTAACTGAAAGAGCTGATCTGGAGCGGCCAAGAATCAATGTTATTACAACTGAGATTTACCAAGCCATTAGCAAGTTACCATTAAACTATTAATTTTAAAGATTCACATGAATATGTAGCTACTGAATCAGCTGAGCTGTTTTTTTTTTTATGGGGTTACAGATACTTGTAGTTTCTTGGACGTGCCTTTTTTTACAACCAATATGCGGTGTATGTGTGTGAACATATCATGCGTGTATAGTGTTGCATATTATTTAGTGTTTGTCCTGTGCTTGTATTTAATGTGTGTGCCTGTAGCTATGTAGTAAAATACGATAAAAAACAGTTAATGTTTGTGCTTATAGGTGAGCCCTCACTGGGTGCTAAAAAGTTCTTGCAGTGCTCCAAACAGAGTAAACCATCATAGATATCCTCATAATTATCAGGATTGGATTTTGTACATTTAAATCTATAGAGAATGTTACTTGTGAATGTCTCCTTTGTAAACAATTGTTTAATTTGATCAGATATTGATAAATTAACGAAATAGTTAGATATAACTTTGCTGAGCTGAATGCTATGTTACATATTTCACAGACTTTTATTGCCGGATAGTTGATGGAAACAATGCAAGCAGGACAATAGTGCTGTAGTGAAAGGTAGTAGGAAATTGTTGAGAAGAGAAGAGTTTCCTAAATTTGTACACAGTTATACAGCAGTTATTTGGCTTTGGGCACACGAGATTAGTCATTAGTGGCTTCCTTGCTTAACTTGTGACGAACTACAAAAGACAGCAATAACAACAGGACTTTGGTAGTTGATACAGTGGTACATCTACATTGCTGTCGGTGTTTTCTCTTTCACTCCCCTCATCAGATTCTCCTGGAAAAGGGTGTGTAATTGAGACGAATGTTATACAGTACATAAGTTATGCTTTCTCTCTACAACAGACGCTTCATGGAATGGGAGTATTTTAGTTTTTACTGTACAGTAATTTAATTACCTAAAAGGTTCCTGTTTTAAAGGTAAAAACGTATTAGATACTGGTCCTTAATTTGCTAAATTGAGAGGCTTCATACATGTATAGTACAACTAATGTTGATCATGAAATTTCATGGTCTCATACCCTAACCATTTCTAGTGCCATGCAATAGGAAAGCCTTAAAACATTAATGCATGGTATCATAATAATGTAGGGTATTTTCTCGAATAGCGACTTGGACATTTTCTTCTTTCAAGCAACTTTAACCCAGACCCAGTGGCATAGGCGTAGCAACATATTTTTAGATAGGGGGGCGCCAGTTCGGTGTTGAAGAGCAAAAAAATAAAAACAATTAAAAATAAAAACACAAAAAAGGTCAACACCTGCTAAGAATGGCTGCCCTCCACTAAATTGTATGATAAAACGCATAAAGATCCTTATTCACAACTTCATAGTTTGCTACACTACACTGAATACTGTGATTGCTTTATTAGAGTAACTGACTGCTCTATTAGAGTATCTTGATCTTATTTTAAATTTACAATCAGAAATTCGTAAGGGGGGGCTCCAGCCCCCCCCCCCCCCCCCCCCCCTCCTGGGTTGCTACACCTATGCCTGGTGGCCTGGGTGAAAAGCCACTTCAGCGAAATAAGTGTGTAGGCAATTGTTTACCTAGGCCACTATTTGAGGCAATATGGTAATTATGTAATCCCATTAATATATGAACTTGATTGGCATGAATGATAGAGTACTACTATAGGCATAATGCTATAATAGAAACATTGAAAACTGTTGAACATATATAATGTCAGATGTGCCCTCAGATCTGATTGGAAGCCAAAGTTTAGTTCAGTTAGGTGAGACCAAATTTTTCATTGCAAGGCACCATATAGTTAGATCCTTGGGATCCAGGTACGGGATCAGGAGGTTGTGTTGCATGATTTCATATATAATGCATGTTTTAATTACTAACCATGCACTTCATCACAATGTTCCTGGTTACCCAGGGTTGTCCCCTCAAATGATGCAGTATGACACTCATATTCTTCACCAGGGTTTACTTCTTCATTGTGATTCTGTTCTATACTAGGAGTTTCTTTTTCACTGTGATTGAATGCTTCGCTAGAATTAACTTCTTCATAACAATTGAATTCTTGATGGGGAGTTAACTCTTCAAAATGTGCATCTTCACTAGGCATTGCCCCTACTTTTACTTGAGCTTCAGTAGTTTCCAATTGTTCCTGAAATGTCTCCTTTCCCTGGATATCGTCTATTTGTTGTTGTTCATCTTCACTGATATCAAAATTCTCTGCTATGCTATCTTGAGGCTGCTGCTTGTTGGCTTGCTGGCAAAATAACTGGACAGTGCTAGTAACGTTAGCTGTTTCATCATCATGCTGGTAATCATCAGATTCAACTTCATAGCTGTGTTCAGGGTGCATCTCTGCATGTTTTTTTATCTATAATACCTATACAGAAACACACCCTGACTGAAAACCAGAATGTAGCTAGTAGTAATGCAGTACGTTATTGGCTAGCTACAGTAGCATGCAGGTAGCAGTAGACTTCAAGGCTCACAGCATTTTAATTATCCATCGGTGATTTATCAGTTCATGCTATATACTACCAATGCAAGGCTACTTACCTTTAACAAGTTGGTAATGAGTCCTTCGTGGAATGCTGTTTATTGGGTTTTCAATTTCTAAGTAAGTAGAATACTTCCTGCGTTTCTTCTGTTGCGTTCTCTCTGAAGATGACAATCCTGTGCTCGTGCGTGAGCTCCACTTTGCGATTACCGTGGTTTGTATGTCGTTAACATAGCTGTGACAAAATTATCATGGTGATACATCGAAGTATTGAAGCGCAATTACGTATAGTTATTATTTTTAAAACAAGCGCAAAATGATTAACTATACACCTGGCATCATATTTGACAAACAAAGAAGAAGCTAGAAGAGCACTCACCTCTGTACGGAAGGTTTCAGTAATTAGCTGGCCTGTGGCTTCTTGCAGTATTATTATTATGTAAACAATGTACTTGTTACACTACTGCAGGTATGTTCAAGTTTGACTACATAGTTTGGAGCGGTATACTTCAAAGGAGTGTGGTTTCAACAAACACCATTACCGGAAAGAAAGAAGTAGGAGAAAATGTGACAGTTAAATGGAAAGGACAAAGCTTTGAGGCCACAATCCTAAAACTTGGTGAGGGAAGAAATGTAGCTAACTTTGATGCAAAACACAATGAATGTATACAGGTGATGAAAAACCTGCTTTGAATGAACAAATGGAGAAAGACACATCTACAAAGAAGTGGTCAAGACCAGCCAGTGACTTAACTGCAAAGAGAAGGTAACAAGAATTAGAGAAGGAGATAATTAACAACACTGTTGACTTTGAAGATGACGATTTCTCTCAGTTTGATGTACCACCCCTTCCACCACCACTGTCTGTTGTTCAGTCACAGTTACCAGCTAGAGCTACTCAGCCATGGTTGCCCTCTCAACCATAGTTGCCGGATAGATCTATTCAGCCACTGTTACCGGTTAGACCTACTCAGCCACAGTTACCCAGTGGACCTACTCAACCACAGCTGCCTTCCCAGCCACCGTTCCTGGTTAGACCCACTCAGCCACAGTTTCCAGTAGGGACCCGCCGATTATGCTGGCATAATTATGAGCATAATAGGTGTCTGAAAGCATTGAGCATAATGCTAGCATAATAGGTAAAATAATAGTATGAATTCTTGCTTATCAAATAGCTACCACAGAAAGATCGATATACTCTAATAGAACAGTCTAATAGAACAATCATATAGCTGACTGTTGTATTAGAGTATATCGATCTTTTCTGTGATATGCATTTTGACAAGTAAGTTTGTGCTTCAGCCACTTATTATTTATCCATAAATTGGAAATTGTTAGCAGAGCATGAGAACAGAGGCATAAATAATTGGGCATAATTTGAGCATAATGGGTAAGTATTGAGCATAAATTTAAGCATAATAGGTAAATATTTGAGCAGTGCAGCATAGCATAATAGGTAAAATTATGAGCATAATCGGCGGGTCCCTAGTTTCCAGTTAGATCTACTCAGCCACAGTTGCCCATTGGACATACTAGACACAGTTGACCATTGATCCTACTCCACCACAGTTGACTGAAACTCAGCCACAGTTCTCTATTACTCATGATCAGCCACAGTTGCCCATGACCAGGCAACAGTTGCCTTAATTGTCCACCCAAGTTCAGTCTGAAAGAGAAGCAAATCTTGTCCAGAATTATTTGTTCAAATTATGCCTGCCTGAGGCAGACCCAGTGGTAAACAAAGTTATGTCTACCATAGAAGAAATGCAAGGTGAACTTCAAAAATTAACTTTCCGGGTGAAAAACTAGAAGACCACTTTTTGCAGGGCCCCTCAACCAACTCAGCTGTTGATTGCACTGCACAAATTATTAGCTGTCATGTTTGGTGCTAGTACCTTGGCAACATCATGTGCTGTTGGTCGGAAGAATTGCAAGAATCCATCCTTGGATCCAGTCAATTGAACATTGTAAAAGGTATGTAATAGACAGAATAATATACATACTATATATTACATGATTATTATTTTATAATTTTAGAGATGATATATGAACACTTCTCAGGTTGTTCCGATGATCTCAAGCCTGATTCCACAATAAACAGTGCTTGTGGAGGTGCAAGGCGATCATTGAAAAAGGAGATGATGAACGGACAATTGAGCCAGCCACAGTAACTATAAACTTGAGTGTACAACATTATCATACAGTACAAAAAGCGAAAAGTGTCAATTTGGCGATAGCACGTGATGGCTTCCCTTTGTAACGGACATCGTCCGTATTTGTCATAGTGGCTATTTTGATAGCAGAGGTGCTTTTCTAACAGTTCTTGATTCGTACTGCTGTGTAACAGGTTGAACATAGCCGACAACAAAGCGTAATGGATACTTCACTTTTCAGACGATAATTGATACAACCAGGGCACGCGGCACCATTTCTTTCGGTATGTGTGGAATACAGAGGTGCTTTTCGAACAGTTCTTGATTCGAAATGCTGCGTAACGGGTTGAATAAAGCTGACAACAAAGCATAATGGTTACTTCACTTTTCAGACGATAATTGGGGCGTGCGGTGCCATTTCAGATGCGGTATACGTGGGTTCACCAGTCATAATAAGTATTTACAAAAAAAGTTAACAAACAAGTACACAGAAGAATTTGGAATTTTCGACTAGAGTAGGGACCATAGCACATTGATAAAAAGAACTGAAATAAGTTGGAGTAATGCATGATATTAAATCACAGGAAAACAATAAGAAGTGTTATATCCCTACTGTGCATTTCCATTATGGTATCATGAGCACAGTAGAGATATAACACTTCTTATTGTTTTACTGTGATTTAATATCGTGCACTACTCCAACTTGTTTCAGTACTTTTTATCAATGTGCTATAGTCCCTACTCTAGTTGAAAATTCCAAATTTTTCTGTGTACTTGTAAATATAACATGTACATATTTCAGATACAATATAAATACATTAAATATACAAATGCAATTGTGACTGAATTTGACAAAACAAGGCTTCGACGCACAAAGCTTTGTTAGGAGATATGGCGATTTTAAGGAATAATTATGTAATAACTTCCCTGTGCCTACAGCTGT